>NW_006770909.1:4875223-4891212 GCF_000442215.2 Lipotes vexillifer
TGTTGGGTCTTCATTTCTGTGCAAGGGCTTTCTCCAGTTGCGGAAAGCGGGGACCACTCTTCATCGCGGTGCGTGGGCTTCTCACTGTCACGGTCTCTCTTGTTGCGGAGCACAGGCCCCAGACGCGCAGGCTCAGTAATTGTGGCTCACGGGCCCAGTTGCTCCGTGGCATGTGGGATCTTCCCAGACCAGGGCTCGAACCCGTGTCCCCTGCATTGGCAGGCAGACTCTCAACCACTGCGCCACCAGGGAAGCCCCTAAAGTGCCCTTCTTGACCAAACTCCTACTCAAATGAAAAAGCTCAGCTCAAATGCTTCCTCCAGGAAGCCTTCTAACTCATTATGGAAATCAATTTTAGGTTACACAACATATTTCTCAGATAGCAAGGAAATGATGTCTCCAATTCTCGTATCACATCAATTGCTTATTTAATCCCCTCGTTTCCCAGCTTCTCTTGCACTGAGCTAGAGCCATGTGACTGAATAAGACAAATGGGAGGTAAACAAAGGTGATGAGTCACTTGAGTGCAGGCACTTTAAAGTTGGTGATTCTTCTCCATTGCTCTCTTCCTCTCCCAGGGTAATTAACAAGCCTTATGTTGCAATGGTAGCATCACAAAGAAACCTGAGTCCTCAAGCTCATTTCTGGAGAAACCTCCACCAGCCACCACTGAACACTGATGGACTGAGAGATCTACTGTTGCTGTGCTAAGCCATGAGATTGGGGGATTTGTCTGTTGCGGCAACTGACATTAATGACTGTGACTAATACAGTGACAGAAAGAATGAACTTGTTTTGTTTTTGCCCAAAGAGGCACACCTCCTACATAGGAGACAAGGAGTGATGTTAAAGATGCACCAGGCTGCTACGACCTCTACAGTGGCTGGAGCAGGGCTGGGGATGCGCACTCCTTTCCCCAGTTTGGCTGCTTCTTTCCCAAACACTTTCTCCTGTCTTTTCCCTTCATCCAAAACAGGAAAACTCATAAATCACCCTTTAACAATGAGCTGAGTATACATTAGCTATTTGTTACTTTTTCTTCAAGATAAAAGGTATTTAAGTCCTGTCACTGAAAACTGAAGGAGCAGGAGGTCCGTGTGTAAATCTCTCTTTAGATCATATACAGAGCACTTCACACACACACACACACACAAACACACACACACACACACACACAGTTTACTTTTAAACATTCTTTTACTCATAAATAGGATGGTTGAAAGAAAGGAGAAAGTCAATTCTAGATTCCAATTAATTTCACCACTGAAATATTAAAGAAAATTATGTTTGCTTTCTTAAAGTAAATGGAAGTTAGACTATCAAAGATTAGAAAAGATTGCTTATAATAGCTCAGCCGCATACCAGGGAGATCAGCTCGGTGCTCTGTGACCACCTAGAGGGGTGGGATAGGGAGGGTGGGAAGAAGACGCAAGAGGGGGGCGATATGGGGATATATGTATACATATAGCTGATTCACTTTGCTATACAGCAGAAACTAACACGCCATTGTAAAGCAATTATACTCCAATAAAGATGTTAAAAAAACAAATGTACTTTAAAGGGAACAAATAAATTACTATGGAAAAGAAAAAATAAATTAATTAAATAAATCTAAAAAAACATAACCAGCCAAAAACAAAAAAAAAGGTTGCTTATAATAGCTAAAAACAAGGACCCATTGCTTGCTTAATAATGTCCCTTTCCCTGATTTAGCATAAAGGAATTGGGGCAATAGGGGAACATGAGTATAAATCCTACAATCTTAATGAAAGATTTATTATTAAGTAAAATTATTTTTGCTTCTTTTTAATATGTTAGATTTCATACTACATTGATAGAAAGATAACAAACAAAAACTATTTTTTATTCCATGTGGAAAAAAAACAACTCTGGCCCAGGACGCTAGTTAAAGTAAATGTAGAGATAGGAAAATAAACCATGGTATTAATTAACAAATTGAAAGGAATTTGAACACTTCCATGCAGGATAGATTCAGATGTTAGGTATTCTAAGTGCAGGACTGATAGCCCTAGAATTTAAACCTGAAATCTAAGTAGATTTTTCCCAATGTCATGACATACTTAACTTCTAAATCCCTGGGGAAATTTTGAATCTAACAAACATGCAACATGGGAAAATAGACATCACCATGTGCCATTTTCTCTTCCATAAATTTTTGCTTTGGTTGCTGGGAAGCTCAGAGATAAAGAGTCAGTACTTTCTTATAGTTCTTTCCAGAATTGGTTATTAAATATGCTGCCTTCCCCCTTCTTCTTTTACTCTTCAGTATTTATCTTATGATAAGAGTCTTGGGTTTTGTTTTTTTGTTTTGGGGTTTTTTTGTTTTTTTTTTTTTGGTACCTGTATTTTTCTTGCAAGCTGCCTCAATTACTTTGTGGAAATAATGGTGCAATAAATTTTTAAAAACCACTCAATTTTAAAACAGCGAAGTGTCAGGTACAAATATGATTGCACTTCTGAAACTATCTACTCCAAATGGAACCACAGAATGTGAGAAGGGAAGGGGTCTTAGAAGCCATCTAATCCAAACGCTTGCTAAGTAGATCCAAAGAAGTTAAGTAACTTACCTAAGACACACAGATAATTAGGGGCCATTTCTCCTGTAGCATCTCATTCCCTTTCACTATGAGATGTGTCTCTGCTTCAAATACAATGTCCACATCAGCACATACTATATTGGCTTAATTTATTTATTTTTCACAAGTTTTTGAAGCTTTCTATGTAAAGAACGAGTATTTAAACCTAAAGTGCTAAACAGAGAGCTACTCTCATCCTTTCCATAAACTGTTGCTCAGGCAGCTGCCAAAGGAAGGAGATTATTCCCATGGACTCCTGCCAGGAGCCTGGCTGCGGACTGTGCTCAGGACTAACTGTTGCTCTGAGTAGTTATGTTAGTCAGGAGCTAGACCTGTCAGGATCTCTACCACTTAGGATCTGCTTAAGCGGCAGCAAAACAGAAAGAAGTTAAGAGAAAGCTCAGTTGCCAATATTCTTGATACATAAAACCCCAATCTTTGGGGAAAGATTTTGTCAAGCTTATCCTGGGCTATGATATATGGTAAATAATGGCATCCTTGAGCTGTTCATTCTAAATCACTGCACCATCAGTGGGGTAATTGGCGGGGCTGATCCCGGTCACACAGGTCATGTTGTGGCTAATATATAGGATCCTCTTCATAGGGCTCTGCACTGATAAGATATGGCAGCTGGCATGATGGAATCCAGACAGGCAGCCGAACGTGCCGTGCGTGCAGACAGAGATGGGCTCCAAAGACACTCTGTTATTTGAAAATCAATATATTCACAATATTCTTGCTCGATAGCAAAAATGTGCAACAATTATCTGGCAAAGTACACTTAAGAAGCACTCCGAGGGCTTCCCTGGTGGCGCAGTGGTTAAGAGTCCGCCTGCCAATGCAGGGGATACGGGTTCGTGCCCCGGTCTGGGAAGATCCCACATGCCGCGGAGCGGCTGGGCCCGTGAGCCATGGCCGCTGAGCCTGCGCGTCCGGAGCCTGTGCTCTGCAACGGGAGAGGCCACAACAGTGAGAGGCCCGCGTACAGCAAAAAAAAAAAAAAAAAAAAGAAGCACTCCGATGTTTTATAGATACTAATATTAATGTCTCTAACTTGTAGTTGTAAAGGTCCAATTTTCAAAATGGTGAGTTTGGAATTTGACACAGAGATAATCATTGGAAGATTCAGGCTCACAAGCCTTGCTGTTAGGTTCTTTTCAGGTTAGAGATTGGAGTGAAGGGGTGTGTGACATCAGAGAACACCAAAAGGAGAACAAAGTGGTAAGTTAATGCATATGGAGTCAAATACTTTACAAAAGGTCTAATGGAAGAGGCTGGGTTCTACCCCATTATTGACTACATTTTCCCGTGCACACCAGGTGACATATCACATTCCAATTCTTCCTCTTCACTATGGCACTGGGGTAGTCAGTGGCTAAGCAGTCAGGAGCGCCAGGCTGTAAAGCCATTCTCCACTAAGAGGACACAGTGACATTAATGGATTTCCGGGTGTGGGAGCCTCCCAGCATTATTACTTCTCAAAACCTCCTTGATGTCTTCAGAAGTCTCTAATCTGTATCCTGCCAAGAACAAACACTATACATAGAGTGTGCTAGTTACGAGGAACACAGCTGCCAGTCTGACGTTCAGGAGGGTTTTCACTTTATTTCTCACTCTAAATGATTATCTTAGATTAAGATCAACATAAATAAAAGGAATTAACAAAGGAAACTAACCTTAGTTAGAGACAAATTCATAGCCAGACAGCACCATAAATCTCATGACCAATGAAGATATTGGCAAATAAATTCTCCTCAGTGTTGCCCACAAATGCATCTGCTGGTAAAGTTATGCATTCGAAAGTTTACTTCCTCTCAGTAAGGCCTGAGAGATTCTGTCATTGTTAGTCATGATCCTAAATTACTTAATAAGAGTTGCAATTTCAGGCATTTGAAAATTATGTACCCATAAAATATGCAGGGTGAAGTAAGCAAACTATTTGCTATTTACTTCTAAATATTTAAATGGTCTTCATTAGTTATCTATGAAGCATGCCTCAGTGAGGTCAGCGTGGTATTCATTGCCAGGCTCACTTTCAAGCCAATGGAAACAATGGAAACAACGTCTCACTGAACAGGGAAAGACAACACACAATTCAGACATGATACTTCCTAAGTTATCCTCCCATTGTTTCATTCACATAAAGTGATATCTGATCCCATATTATACTTGGTCTTTTCATACTGGCAATTTGAAGAAATACCACTAAAGAAAAAATATTGTAAAATACTGTGCTTCCAAACCCTAAAGTAATTGCTTAATATGAAACACAGACAAAATGTTGCCTGCCCAATATCAATTCTTCTTTTTGACCTTACTAATAATAGATCCAATATTATTTAAGGCATGAAAGAAGGTAAGGGAGAGAGAGAGAGAGGCAGGCAAGAAAGCAGGAGGGAGGGAGAGAAGGAGGGAGGAAGGAAGGAAGGAAGGAAGGAAGGAATACATTTCCCAGCTTGCCTTGCAGCTGCACTGGTTCTGGTCAATTAGATATACAGTTATCACTGGGTAGGGGCTTCCAGAAATGCCCTTCAAGGGGAACTGACTTACTGGCATGCACCATTCTTCTTTGATGTTCTTAACATTTTCCTTGCTTAGAATGTGCACAAGATGGCTGGCACTTTGCAACCATCTTGAGAACGTGCGGGTGGAGGTCACACCTAATAACAGTACAGCAGGAAGCTAGAAGGATTGGGATTCCTAATGACAACATAGAACTGCGGTACCCATGACTGGCCGCCAGCCTTCATACTTCTTTTAAATTTTAAGCCACTATTTTGGAGTTTCTGTTACTCATACAGATAAAAACAAGGAAGTTGAAAAAGTATTGGCTTGAGGCCTGGTTTCTAGTCCTTGCCCTTCCACGAACCATGTGGCCTTTGAAAAACTCTCTTTACACCTCATGACCTCAGTTCTCTCCTTTTTATATTGCGTTGGTTGGGCTGAATGATATTAAGAAAACACATTTCATTTTACTAGTTGTGATTTTTAACTACCCATCTTTACTTTTCCAATACCATCCTTCAACGTCCATGTGCAAAAGAAAAAACTTAATATTGGGTTGGTGAATTTTAAAATAAAAGAAGAATAAGAAGGACAAGTAGTTATAAACCCTAGAATCCACAAACCAGCAGATGACAGTTTAAACAAGTTTTAATAAAAGTAAGCTAATGTTTTAATAAATGCCATCAGTAACAGAAAATATTTTGGCCTCTCGAAGAATCTGACTAGGATAGGTAAACTGAGGCAAGAAGGAGTTGCCTTTGCCTTCTTTTAGCTCTATTTAGGAAAGGGACTTATGAGCCTTGGAGGGTGGGCAGTAGGGAAGAGATTAACCGCGGCCCAGGCTGATCCACTCTTAACGATGGAGCATTAGCCTATTTGGGGGTAGCCCTGGGTCAGGATGGAGCTCAAGGTGGTTGGAGCTCTGCTGCCCTTGGCTGGAAAGGAGCCTCCCTTCTCTAGTCCCCCTACTTCTTCTTGAGTGCTTCTGGGGTGTGGTAGGAAGATGACAGAAGAACATATCTATAGCAATAGTCCATTTTTGCAGAGCCCAACAGCTCTGCAGGAGTACACAATCTGTAGTTATTAGCCACCTAGTGTGTATATGTCGTTTTGCCACGGGTTGGAGGTACTAGAGAAACACAATGTCATTCCT
Organism: Lipotes vexillifer; assembly: GCF_000442215.2. Classification (NCBI taxonomy): domain Eukaryota; kingdom Metazoa; phylum Chordata; class Mammalia; order Artiodactyla; family Lipotidae; genus Lipotes; species Lipotes vexillifer. The sequence continues at coordinate 4,881,479 of NW_006770909.1, forward strand.
CGTGATCCAGAGATGCAGGGAAAATTGGGGAAGACTCCTGTAATTTCATCTTTTACTCTCCCAACTGAAGAATTTATTGTTAACACATGTAAAGCCAGAAGTCACTTATTCCATTCAGGAAGATTTCCCCTAACGGCCTGGTTTAGTGCACATTGCAAATGAGCACCCTCAAAAATCTCACAGAATTTTTCATAACCTTCCTGCTACCAGAGGGAATAATGCTGAAAATTTTTAAATATGTGCATTTAAAAATCCCACAATGACAGCCAAGTAGTTTATTGTTTTATTCTCAAGAAGCAAAAAATTATATCTATTATTAAGTCTATATAAAGTTTCCATGTCCCCGTCTGGCAGAGCCAAGCAATCTTTCTCTACCTACAATGCCCTTTACCACATTGAAACTAAAGCATCTGGGATGGAAAATCTTTGATATGCCTTTCATACCAACCTTGTGAAAAAAGGTATATGTCTAAGTTTATGGCGGCAAACAGTGTCATTATCTCCCTTCCTCTAATATTTAACCAATCTGAACACTCAGGGGAAATATGTTATCTGAAATCCAACTACCTTATATACATTCCCTTGGTCTTCTTTTGACGATTCAACCAGCTTTTCTCACAAGTATCTCAAATACTTGTTTGGAAAGCTTTTCTCAAGTGGGTGCGCAAACAGGAGGAGGACTGTTCTTTAGCAAAATCCCTCCTTATAAGCCTCCAATGATACTATCTTCTTGTACTTTAGTTAATGAAAAGATAAATATGATTTGTGCCGTGCCCAGCTGTGTTTTTCTTGCACTGAGGAATTCACAAAAGGAAAATTTTAAATCATATATTTATCAGTGAACAAGCTTGCTAAAGCAAACAGATTTCAGTCTCCTGAGTTTGCTTCAATAAAAGATTAAACGCTAATAGTGCAATTTACCACACTCAACAGATTTATGAATAATCAAAGTTTGGAGGAAGGCCAGGCCGTTTAAGAACATTACCTAGCAAACAGATGCCAAAAGTACGTAGACATCTTCCCTGTAGCTACGCAGCTGTATTTCCTCTCACAGGATTCAATATTGACTGAATAATTGGCCTTTACAAAACATTTATTAAAACGCACCATTTACCACATACCCAATGCTTGTTTAAGAAGTTCAGGCAGGGAGGGGGATGGGGACAGGGGAGACACACGAGTTCTTTCTAATTACTGAGTGGATTTAATTAGTAAACAGCAGCAAGTCAAGTCTGGAATTGTTAGACCAAAGGTGCTGAACTGTCAAGGAGTTCTTTAAGGAATAAAGGGAATAAGCACCTCATATTCAGTTTTGGAATAATACTTTGCATTATTACTATATACATTACTGTAATGTAGATATATAATATATAAAATTACTATATCATAATACTGTGAGTGGGGTTACTCTCAGTACACCAAAGCCCATTTTCCATGTGCTTACTCGCATGTTCTCATGTTGCTCCTTGGTGGTCAGGCTGCCATTACGTGGCTGCCCTCGTTTTCTAAGATTAATATGCTTAGGCGTGGACAGTTTGTTGAATGTTGTATCTACCTTAGGTAGCATGTTAAGTTAATGATTAAATGAGGGTTGTCATCCCAGGGCCAAGTTTCTAACTCTCTGAAAAAGATTTCTGATTTCTCTATCTTATGTCTTTGTATCCAGCTTGAAAAAGAAAAAATATCAGCTGATTGATTCGTTGTGATAGAAGTCACCTATTAAAAAATCTCCTTGCTAACAAATTTGGAATATGGCGTGGACAAAATGCTCTAGCTCGAATGCATTAAGCTTAGTTATGATGAACTCAAAACACACCCACGGTGTGACTGAAAAATGAAAACTATCACCATGCTTTACAGGTTAACCATGGCAGAAAACACAACTGGATTCCAGGTAATCTCCTGCCAACTTAGAACAGGTTTCCTAACCTTTCGGCACCCTGCCTAGTAAAAGTGTTGGTCATGCTCTCTGTAACAGGGATTCTAACACCAGCCTCGCTTGATGCCAGGAAAATGAAGGTATCATTTACCTCTGGCGTTCAAGTATACCTTGAGTAGCTCCTCAACTTGTGTAAGACTTCTCTGACACCTAAAGCCAATTATGCTAGTTCTTCGGTGCTCTTTTTAGTTATGTAAAACCTTTGGTGTCTTCAATTTTACTTGGACTTTAAAAAGAGAGTAGGCTTCATTATGGCACAGTTTGCCATTAAGTGGACTCAGAAATAGTGTTGTCTAAATCTTGCCTTCATATTCATATGTATATATGTATAATTTATATATCTATCTATCATATATATAAATTTTTATATATTTAAAATTTCAAAATATATATAATTTTTATTCACACTCACTTGGCCCAAAGCATAGGTGTTGTGGGCATTTTCCTAATGGTCATTTAAAAAGGAATTATTTCACTGTGTACATTCAAGCACACACAATAAAAATGGATAATACAAAATATTTACAAACTCACTGACCCCCAATCAGAAAGGAACAGTGTACTAGCCTAGTGTCTAGCATCAGAATCCAGATAATAAATGATAAAGTTTTAAAAAATGGATTATACCAAAGAGTTGGCATCTAGCTAACTTGCTTAGTCAAGTTTATAAAAACTAGAATAGAGAGAGAACAGGAATAGATATTCAAATAAGAGAAAAACAAATCCTAAGTACATGAACAAATTACTCATCTTCAAGATAATTGAAGTTCATAGCAAAGAAATTTTAGTATTCCATGTTATATCTGTATATATATATACATATATATGTATATATATACAATTTATACAACTTGTATATCTAATTTTAAATTTTATATATTAAAATATACTTTAAATATTAAATTCAGTGCAAGTAAGTACGCTCGTATGCTAGAGGCTTTGAAAACTGTTAGAACCCCGTAAAAAAGCAAGGAAAGAAATAGAAACAGATACATAAGATACATATAGTATGTACAAAACAATTAAGATGTTTATACTTTTTGTCTTTATAATTCTATTGTTGGAAATTTTCCTAAATACATATCAACGACAGGTAAAAGTTACATTTGTTAGTTTACCTGTAGTGTTACATTTCATGGTATAAAGTTATAAGTCATGCAAGAGACTAATAATAGGGGGAAAAGTAACTAAACTATTGTACACAGATAGACTAACACCCATAATTGCAATAATAATTATAAAGTAAATGGGAAGATATAGGCCCATATTTAGGATAAAACATTAAGCAAGAAAAGGTGAAATGGTAAGAAGGTTAATCAGGCAGAGTCAATCCAAACATAAGAGAGTAAAGCTGTTTTCAGTTTTTTTATAATACCGCTTTTATGTTTTAAAAGTGAGGACAAGAAGTTGAGGCTTCCTTGGTCGCATTTACGTGTGAGGTACGACCCTCCCTGTCCTGAGACCCCTCTCTCTGTGGACAGTAGCAGGGACTAGTCTCATTTCTCCAGTGAGAGTCAGTCCCAGAGGACAGCTATCCCCAGGTGCCCCTGGTATGGCAGTTGGCTTTCTGAGCATGCACTGAACTCAAGCGGTCGCGGTCTGAAATGATGTCCATCCTCTTTGAGAGCCACTCCCTCTACATCAAAGGACTGTTCTTGGCACAGCACACAGAGAGTGTGCAGCCCCAGCTCTGAGCACGGCCTGTGAAGCCAAAGTGTCCTGGTAAGGGGACAGGGTCTCATCACCAGACAATTTTTTTGCCAAAGCAGAAGCATCTCAATGTCATATCATCAAAGAATCATTTAGCTTACCAAGCCAAACAACTGCTTATTGAGAAAGGGAAGGAAAAGGCAGCTTTAACACTCCAAAGTTAAAACAACAACTGAAAAAGACTTTCCAAGTTTATACTGCTTTTAACGTCTGTGTTTTAAAACCAGATATTTATTGCCCTTTTAAAACGTCTCAGGGTAACATTTTTAGTTCTGCAACAGTGCTGATAACATTCCAAGACCAGCCATGGTGCAACTGCCCATAAAAAAATTAACACTATCAAGGCCATTTTTTTTTTCTGTGCTTAATTTAAGCTCATGCCAATGAACACTACCCTATGGGCATAAACTTGATATTTCTGTTCACCACACATTAACCCAGAGTTCCTCAGGGTGTGACACCCAGGTGACTTCCGTGATGCAGATTTCTAAAAATCTGGCTAGAAACCTGCATGACTGAACACCCCACTCATGGCCAGGTACAACCATTGATCTTCTCTTATTCTATCCAATCTGCATTTAGTCTCAGAAGATTAACCCTTTGGCAGTATGAATTCACACTGCTAAATGCAAAGAGAGTCCCTACTGAGGCTTATGAAAGTGCATTAGATCCCAAAGTAGGACCCAGGGACTGCTGGGGGTCTCACATGATTCATGAGAGACAGAGAAGAAGTGGCTGAGATGGGAATCGGGGTGCCTCTTAGGCTCTGGTAGGAATAGAACTGCAGAGTCTTGGAGGTAAAGAAACCATAGCGATTACCTAGTGCAGCCCTTTCAGTGCACTGCCCAACTAGTTAGTGACAGAAACGCAGTCTAGCTTTCTCTCCATTGCCCCAAAGTATTTTGTGGTGAGAGAAATAGGGACAGAAGGAACCTGGTTATAGAGAAAGAAAATATCATACTTTATGATTAAAGAAACATAACAGTAAATGAGGATAAAATATTATGTATCAAGATAATCCCTAAGATACATTCTGGTAAGGTCCTGGTATAATTTTTAAATTATATCTGGACACGAAGGAGACCATCTCCTAAGCTGGAAGCGGATGGCGGCTTCACAGTAAGAGTGCTAAGAAAGGGAACACAAATCATTTACACACCTGGCTAGCCCTCCATGACGTTTGAAAGTCAGTGGCTGCACATTGACTTCAACATACACTTTTTTTTTTTTTTTTTGGGCACTGTTGCGGCCTCTCCCGTCGCGGAGCACAGGCTCCGGACGCGCAGGCTCAGAGGCCATGGCTCACGGGCCCAGCCGCTCCGCGGCACGTGGGATCTTCCCGGACCGGGGCACGAACCCGCGTCCCCTGCATCGGCAGGCGGACTCTCAACCACTGCGCCACCAGGGAAGCCCAACGTACACTTTTGAGCATCTCCTCTTTGTCTGGCAATGTAATTCCCCACACCCCACGCCTCACACTTTTCCAACAGAGAGAAAAGGGTCATGGTGTGGGCACCGTGTGCAGGAGGTCAACTCTACCTCCCTCACATCTGCTGAAGGCGGCGGGGAGGGGAGGCAGAGAGCATGGGGAAGAGCACGAGCTGGGGCAGAAGGGAGCAGGCTGGATGAAGAGAGACATCTTACCCCATTAAGTTTTGCTGGAAACATCTATCTCCCCAAGACACAGGCATAGGAAAAGAGGTAGACAGCTACAGAAGAGGAAAATTGCTTCCACACAAACAAGGTTGAGTGAGTTGTTTTTCAGCTGCCCACGTGCTGTTTTATGTGAACATTTAGATATTTATAAAGACGCATCTCCATAGCACCCCTTTGTCACAAATAAGGCATCTTCACAATTCACAGCATCTGTCAAAAAGCAAAGGTATACAAAATATACTATACGATTTTGTCCATCTGCCCCCACCTGCACATTCAAAATCACAAAGATGAATTTTAAAGGGAATGTTTCAAAATGTGAAAGCCCTGTATGAGGTAGGGGCACTCGAGCAAATTACCTTTGTCTGGGTCGCTGAAGCTCTCATCGCAAGGAGTGAAAACCATCTTGCTTCTACATAGAAATAAGCAAACTACATCGATGAAACACAACCAGGAAGAGAAAATGAATGCAGCCCCCATCATTAAAACTAGTCAATAATTATCTAGGCGGTATCAGTTATGTCTTCTGTGCATCCTGGTTGGTCTCTAAGTAAAGAGAAGGAGCTTGTGAGTAGTACTTGGGAAGCCTGCGGTTTCTCTATAGGACTATTGTCTCAGGCGGCATGTGTGAGGTACGGGGTGGGGACAGCATGCAATCTGCGTGTTTGCTGCTCCAACATTCTACCCACTTCTGGATAATTACTGCTCATCCTAAGCCCCGCAAGGGCAGCAGGAAGTTCCTACTTACTGGCAGTTTAGTTCTTGGAAACCCTGGGAGGAAGATGGGCTTTGTCCCTGATGTGCTAAGTCATGGCTGTGTGGAGGCTACTAAAGTCAGCCCATTCTAAATCTGGACGGGCAGGAAGGAATGAGTCACACCTCTCCAAAGTTCCTTAATGACGAGGGAGGATTAGTGCTCATTTTAAAATCTGTCTGATTTTCAAGAAAGGAAAGATAAGATAATGTTCGAGAAACATTATTTGTTTAAATTCAAGTAAATTTGATCATAAGAACTAGAAATCTAAGACAGCCATTCTGTAAACTTATATACTTCATACACTAAGCATATTTTCCTGTTTCATAGCATTACATCCTTTTCCAAATGTAAGTTTTCAAAACAACAGCTACTAGCTGAAGGTAGTATGGGGATTGAACAGAGAAAAATCAAAAGGTTAGAGCAAGATAAACCCTGGAGGACAAGATTAGAATCCAAATCCTAGAGGCAAATTAAATAATGTTAAACAGAGCCAAAAGAGTAGCTCTTTCACATGAAAAGGCTACAATATAAACGTTGAAGTTTCTCTAGATCTATATGAAGGTGACAAAATGATCTATGGCTATACTGCCAAATACGGTAGTCACTTACCATATGCGACTATTTATACTGAAAATTATTAAAATAAATACAATTTAAAACTTGCTACTAACACAATATTGTAAATCAACTATACTTCAATAAAGAATAATTTTAGTTTCTCATTTGCACTAGACACATTCAAGTGCTCAATACCTACATAGGACTAGTGGCTACCATATTGGACGGCACAGATTACAGAACATTTTCATCACTGCAGAAAGTTCTATTGGACAGGTCAGATTCCAGAGCTCATAATGAACTTTAAAGCGAGCATGGATATACAATATAAGCTGAAATAAAAAGCCGTGACTCCACAAAGTGCACAATAGGAAGTAGCATATTGAAACCATAAAAAACTTTTATTCTTGCTTTGACTCAATCTTTATTTAGGAAAAAAAAAAATTAGAAAACAGGCAGTGCAATACTTCGGCTAAGTAGCCAAGTTTCAGGGAGAGTTCACAATGAAGTCCTTCTTTTATACTGGAAAGGTACAGATGTAAGTTTGTGTGTGTGAGTGTGTGTGCAAGTGTGCATGTGCCAGTATCCTCTGGGGTACCCAAAGCATGACCTTGTACAGAGAAATGTTCATCCTAGGACCTGCCGAAATGGTGTGGATGGCCCAGAATAGTGACATTAAGGCAAGGACTTTAAATAAAACAAGAAGTCAAAACTACCTGGCACCCTTTGATCTGACCTCAAAACAGATTGCTATAGAAAGTGTCATTCTTAAACAGAATAGAGAAAGTAGGCATTTTCTTTCTTCATGGGGTGAAAGGTTCAAAGCAGTCTTTATTATCGAAATCTGCTCAAGATTGAAATGGTTATCCAGGTATTGTCACTGGGTCTGTTTTTGGAAAATCTCATGCCTGGAATATTTAAAGTATTCCGTATCTTGTAAGCAGGACGGCTTGATAACGTCCCAAGGTCATTCTCTGTGTTGGAACATTGATATCCTGGTAAATATCTTAGTTTTCCAATGAAACACAAATACCAATTTAAAATACACTATTTGACTTCACTCTTTTCCTTTTTTTTTCTTTTTTACTGCTCCCATTTGATAATGTGTGTGCCCACATGCTTGCACGTGTGGACGGTCACATGGTTATAACAGCTGTACAGATCTAAGGCTCCAGAAACTACATATCCAGTGTGAGCTACAGATTAAACTAGTTTGTAGTGAAAATATTTTAAAGTATACCTAATCCTAATTAGTACAGTTGTAATAAAATAAAATTTCAGTGATTACAAAATTTCAAAACTGTATGTTATCATATTGAATAGAATCTTTACTAATACAACTCAAATTCCTTTTTTTTTTTCAACCTAGATGACATATTTTTCAAAACTAGGGAATACTCCCTGGAGTATTTACTTCTTGTGGATTCTCTGTTATTTTCACTGACTGAAATCCAGGTATGTTAGCATAAGAGTCACTTGAATGTATGCATATAGCATCTTACAAAGCACTGTAACATTTCACATTGCATTTGTATGCCATGGCTCCACATCCAGGATTTTATGGCAGGTGGTACCTTAAAAGTGAGAGGAAAAGATCAGATTCATTATGATATATGTCTAAGAACTTCCAGCCAAGAATTAATTTCTAAAAATTAATTTTAATTGCACAAGCAATGCATAAAATGAATTTCCTTGGAAAATCTTGTACAGCATTATATATAAAGCTAAAGCCTCTCTACCCACAACTACATTCATGTCCTCTCTCCCTCCTCAGAGGCAACCACTGTTATCAGCAATGATGTGCACAAGATCTTTCTTATTCTTTCACAACTGCTCACACATATCCTGGAAGGCATGCATAAGATAAGGAGATTTGGTGCAGCATTTTTCATTGCAACAACAAAAATATTGGAAGCACCCTAAATATCCAACAATCAGGGAATAAACAAACTAATTATAATTTAAAAGATGTGGTAAGTCAATATTAAATAGTTTGTAGTATCTAAAGTGCTTAGAAAGTACATGACACAGAATGAGCCCTATACATTAAATTTTTGCTATTACCAATACATGGGAGGGGTATATATATATATATATATATATATATATATATATATATATGAGAGAGAGAGAGAGCCAGAGAGTGATAAACAAACACTGCATAAAGATACAGTATGAGCCAATTTATGGTAAACATACACACACACACACACACACACACATATTTTCTAGGAGTTTTGAGATTCCTTTCACTGCCTGAGGCTTCCTCTGCTCTTTTATGTCATGAGGATACTTTTCAAACACAATAGAGTAGGAGAGGATGTGGATATGTGTGTTTGATCTGCCTCAATGGTGTTTCTCTGATCCTCACCCTTAGTAGCTTTCAAGGATAGTTCATTTTGTCCTTGACCCCATAAGCACTCAGAGAATTCAAACATAACCCCTCCCCCCAAACAAAGACGTGAATAAGAGAGAAGAAGCCAACAAAATCGAGTAAGCGTGACCCCTGCTCTGCCAGGTTCTAATTCTTCTGTTTCCCATGTGGAAGGATCTTGTCAGATAAATCTTAATTTATAGCAAAAGAAAGGAATTGTGCTCTACTGAGCAAAGGATCCAAGAAGTGAATTTTAGTCCCGCTCCATCGTGTCTCCCAATTGGGCACAGAGCAAGTGTCTTAACCTCCCTGTACCAGAGGCCTTTTGGACATAAAGTCTTTCATTAATTCTTCAGTGCCTAATGGGGGTCCTTTCTTCAGGGTCATGCATGTCCTTTACAAATGAAGCTTTCTTTGAAGACAGGCAAGAGCTCAGATTAAGCCTTTCGATAGATATTACTTCTCTTTCCTCTTGGTTCTCTGTTCTCCACAATGGCTAATTCTCAGAGGGGTTCCAGACGTGAACTCTGCTCCAACTACTAAATAAGACTGTAACAAGGGAACTCACACCACAATCCATTCTTCTTGACTTCTAACCAGGGTTTCTCCCAAAGAGATGCTCCTATGCCATCTGCTCCAGCAAAACTCAGATCCATTCCATTAATCATGGCAGTCTCAGAGTTTCCTTTCCTAACCCTGAAGAAATCTTTTTTTTTTTTTTTTTTGCGGTACGCGGGCCC
>NW_006770909.1:4891448-4896960 GCF_000442215.2 Lipotes vexillifer
CGGGCCCAGCCGCTCCACGGCACGTGGGATCTTCCCGGACCGGGGCAGGAACCCGCGTCCCCTGCATCGGCAGGCGGACTCTCAACCACTGCGCCACCAGGGAAGCCCACCCTGAAGAAATCTTAATTATTCTCCTGGTTCAAAGTATTTCTGAGTGGACAAACTCAAGATTCTTTTAGTGAAAAAGCATCGTAGATGCTACACTTATAAACACAGCACCAACCACAGTTCCTGGAACAAAGCAAACTCTCAAGAAGCATTTGTTGTTGAATGAATGATGGCACATTTTTACAAATATGATGTATGGGGATCTCATTTGTACATTATATTTATATTTTCCACCAGGCTCTGTACAAATATGTAAGCAAATGCTCCATTATTTCTTGCTCTCTTTAAAGGGCTGTATTAGCCTTAAGCCTCCTGACATTCCCGAGGCTGCCATCACAGTTTTGTGCTCACTCCAAGGCAACTCTTGACTTTGCCAAAATCTCTGGTCATTTGGTCAGTCTACATTTTAGACAAGTTCAGTTCTGCAAATCCAGATCCAATCCTAAATGCCTACAACTGAGGACCAATTTATTTCTAGTGCTTGAAGGTAAATTTTAAACCACAGTGTACCAAATTAATGCAGTAAATACTTAGCGGGCTTCCAATTTATTCTGAGAGTAGTAACATAAAAGTCAACATAGAAAATAAAAGCGTTCGTATAATCTCAGAAACATTACTCTGTGGAGGTTGTTTCCAAAGGTTGGATGTAAAGTTTCATTACATTCATCCATACAACTGCGAGATTATTCATATTAATTCCCTAATTCTTTGATAACCAAAATGTTAGGATGACAGACAACAAAATAAGAAAAGGGGGAAGCCGGGTGGTCAAAGCCAGCTGCGTTAGAGCAGTCTCGGCCAGCGCGGTCCAAAGGGAGCAGTAAGGGCTCTGACGAGTGATTCACTCACTCTCGAGTCTTTCCAGAGATGTCAAGACACTTAGAAAACACTCAGCACTTTGAAAACACAGACATTCCAACCATGAATTATGTTGCACTACTGGCCACTCCCAACTCCTCCCAGTAGAGGGTCACTGATGCCCTGTCCTGGGAGGCTCAGGTGTACTTACCTGAGTTGGTTCTCAATGAAAAAGTAGAACAGTCTTTACCCTCACTATCTGACAGAATTTTAGATAAAATTAAATTGAGTGATCCGTTCAGGGTTGGTTTAGTTCACCCAAGTGTGTTTGTAACTTGGTCTTTACTTTGAATTTCTAAGCATTTCCTCCAAATTGGTCAGGGGCTGTGCTTCCCTATACCTCATCTACCACCGTAATACCAAGACCTCAGCAACCTAGAGTCAAGCTAGGGCCTGACCACAAATCCCAATCTTTCTTGTGGTTTGAGTCATGCCTTTGCCTTGTATTTAGAATCAGGGTCTTGTTGCCTGGCTGAAACATTGGAATTTACAGGGTAAATTTTTTCAATACCACTCTCCCTTCCCTCCTCCTACTGCACATATGAAGACCAGAGCAAGTTGCCTGTTAAACAGTTGTTGAGGGCTTCCCTGGTGGCGCAGTGGTTGAGAGTCCGCCTGCCGATGCAGGGGACACGTGGGTAAGTGGGTGATAGTGGTAGTAGCACAAAAAGGGAAATTTGGGGGAGCAGAAAAGAGAGGAAAAGAAGAAAAAGGGAGCCTTTGGGATTCCCAGCAACAGAAATGCTTGAGAATTCATTCCAGGAAATTAAAGATATTTTACATGTTTGTAATATGTACATGTATACGTGTCTGTGGGTGTGCAAATATAACTGTATTGCGCATACAGTTTTGTTTCGTGATACCAAAATCAAAGATAATGCTATCTAGTTAATATCTACTTATTTAAGTACATCTTATAAATCCTATTCAATATTAATCTACATTTTAATTAACAATAAGGTCGCCTGGTGACTAGTTGTTTTGTTTCTTTTCTTAACCAGTACTGCTGTTCTAACAAAACAAGCTTAGCCCTTTGATTATTGACATTTCTACTGCTTCCCCAAAGACAAATGCTCTGCTATTTTGCTTGCAAAACCAAAGGCTAGTGTTTTATTGTTGTTATGAAAGGGTCAAGATTTTTAAAAGCACCACCCTTTAAAGTTCTTCCACAGAGATCTCTTTGAAATGAACAGTAGTCCCACAGTTAGAAATTACAGGACAGAGAGGCAGAGGGGAGAAAGACAAATGGGCCAGCTATCATTATTGGTCATAAGCCGCCCAAGCTATAACAATTCTGAGTGAAATAAAGTTGGCAGGAAGCGGGAGAAAAGTCTTTGGAACATGCCATGGGATGAGGCACAATCTAAAGCTAGAGCCATCTTTCTCTCTTACTCTAAACATGCTATTCATTGGTCAAGACCAGCTAAATAAACTGCTCTGATATGTCTGTGATTTTCATGCATTTCCTTAACCATAAAATGATTATCCTGAGCAATTTGTTGTAAAATCCAGACAACTCTCTGAACCTAATCAATTCATTTTCTTTCAAGTTTTAGAAAAATTCGCCAATCTCACATATTAATCCTACATGATTGTGGTTGTATCAGGCATCTAGTGTATCCATTCCACGAATATTTATTGTATGTTCCTTATGTAAAGAACGCCAAGTATCAGACACACACACATACACACAAACACACAGTTTAGTACCCCACAAGTTCCTTGTAAGAAGTTTATGAACATAGTTGTTTATAACTTTTCTCAGCCTAATGAGAGAAGTCTATAAACAAATAATTGTGTGAAGAACTAGAACCGATTTAGAAATGAAATTCCATGAAACGAAAAGAGCAAGCATGTTGTATTTGGGGTGGATGGAATAAAGCAGATGTGGATGGAGAGGGGTGTGGCCATGGTGTAGGCTGTAGCAGGGTGAAAGGGTAAAGGGGCAGAGTTAAGGCCCTCATATGCAGTGTTCAAAAGATGCAATTCAGCCTATTGGAAATGGAGCATCAGTGTGGGCCTTTACAGCTGGGAATGGCATGATGAGACTGCGTTTTAGACAGAAAAAACTGAAGGCAGTGGAGGAAGCTGCGGGGAAGGGAAGAGATGTTAACCAAAGTCTGGGATTGTTGTGATGGCCCAGCTGAAAAGCAGTGATAACTATTTTCGAAACTTTTGCTCTCATTATCCTAAACACACTACACCAAGCTCCTCAGCAAGCCTGTCTTTGACCACATCACATAGGAACCAGTTATGATGCAGAATCTTGCTACTCAAAGTATGAACTATGGACAAAAGCGTCAGCATCAACTGGAAACCTGTTAGAAATGCAGAATCTCAGTCTCACCCCAGAACTGCCAAGTCAGAATTTGCACTTTAACAAGGCCTGAAGGAAACACATTCACATTACAGTCAGAAGTACTGATGTAAAGGAAATATCCCTGGGCTTAGAAAGAGTGGGGAGGGGGGCCTGGATCTGTCACTTACTTCTTGGAATTTCCACTTTTTCCTCCATAAAATTGGGAAACATGTAGTGATTGGCTGTAAGAGTTAGATGTGATAACCAGTGTAAAAATGCCTCATGAATTCTGAAGCACATACCAGATAGATGTGAGGTCATTTTGTCATTGTGATCATCTTGTCTCATAACAAAATCATATGCTCTATTTGTTTGTAAAAAGAATTCTTTGAACCCTAAATGTAAAAATGGTAAAAGGGACAAATTTGCAGAGAAAACATCAGAGTGTTAACCAGCAGGGTTGTTTGGTTTGTTTTGGATTTTTTGCATATTACTTCCTTTGGACTATATTGCTATACTACCAAGCTTTCCATGAAGTCACAAAACCTACCTCCTCCTCTCTACTGAAACAAAGAAGAGGAAAAAGGATGACCCTGTTAGCAAGCCTAAGGAGCTTATCTTTACCATATTTTTTCCTGGTCAAATAATCATTATATTTAAAAGTACACCCAAATTCCAGCATTTAAATAGGTTCCTGGGGGAGGATGTAAAGATTGTTTAGAGTGCAATCCTGTTTGTCCGTATCGTCCTGCCTAGAAAGGAAGTGATGGTCAACCAGATGACCTTCTTTGAGTTCCTTCAAGTGCTAGCTCCATGATAGGCTATTTTCAAGACCAAGCAAGTAAACAGCTTGCACAGTTGCCCATAAGGTGTGATTTGAGGGAGAACAAGTCTTTATTCCCTCCAGAAGATTTCCCCTCTAATATGGTGCTGTATAGACCCACAATTAGAGTCAAATATATGGAAAAGATAGTATTCCCATATGAGTCTTTTAAAAAACACATGCCACATGTTAATGGTTTATTAGAGTAAGCAGCTTTTATTTAGCAACTCTGAAGGAAAGGGACATAAACCATTTGTTGGTTTACTCATTCATTTATTTATTCTTTTGCTGAATATTTACCGTGTCCAAATGTGCCAGACACTGTCACTCACAGTAAAGGACCAAAAGAGATGGGGAGGCTCTCTGCCTTCATGAAGAATATAACCTAGAAAGTAGTCCTCAAATGTATATCATCACACTCCCTGTGAATAAAATTTGTTCAGCATGCATCCCCAATATGTGTATATATTTATTTTTATATTATTCCCTATGCTAATGTACTAATACATAAATAGTAATATAATGCTGATAAATCCAAATCTAAAATATGACAGTAAAGTAAAAACAGGTCTTAATATCTTTATTAAGATGATTTTAAGAGATCATCTTTTATAGCCCCTGGCATATGAACACCCAGTTGGGAGATCCCTCTTTTAGAGTAATTTCTAAGAGAGAATTTTTTCCGTGGGGACAATGTTTTCCAGAGGAGATGATTACTTCCATCACCTCCAGAATTTGAACAAAAGAAATTATATGAGTTGATCAGAATCAGAAACTCAATCTACTTTCTCTTCGCATGTCTAGTAACTTAAATTGCACCTAGGGCACAGTAGATGTTCAGTAAATGATTGTAGAATTGAGGGGAAAAGGGAAGAATGAGGGGTGAGGGGAGACAATGAGTATATGTATTATATAAAAGAATTATTTGTACAATAAGAGAAAAAATAGCTTGCTTGTCAGGAAAAAAATAATAAATTATCTTGATTATTAAAATAATAGTAATAATAATAAAACAGAATATAGTTCCTATGTAAAAGAACCCATCTCCAGCTCACTTCCATTTGCCAAGCTGAAATATCTAATCATAAATCTCACCTCCAAAATTTCTGGGTAAAACTTCCTGGGTTCCTTCTCTCTTTTTTTAAATAAATAAATTTATTTATTTATTTATTTTTGGCTGCGTTGTGTCTTCGTTGCTGAGCACCGGCTTTCTCCAGTTGCGGCACGTGGGTGTCTCATTGCCGTGGCTTCTCTTGCTGCTGCACAGGCTCTAGGCGCGCAGGCTAAGCAGTTGTGGCTCGCGGGCTCTAGAGTGCAGGCTCAGTAGTTATGGCACATGGGCTTAGTTGTTCCGTGGCATGTGGGATCTTCCCGGACCAGGGCTCGAACTCCGTGTCCCCTGCATTGGCAGGCGGGATTCTTTT
>NW_006770909.1:4897043-4946497 GCF_000442215.2 Lipotes vexillifer
GCAGGCGGACTCTCAACCACTGCGCCACCAGGGAAGCCCGGCAGGCGGATTCTTAACCACTGCGCCACTAGGGAAGTCCCTCTTCTCTTTTTTAATGCACAAAAAATTAATTTTAGTATAAAAAAACAAATGGTTTTTGAAATGCATTTCCATGTAGATTCCTTAAAATTATTTACCTTGCCCATAATTCACTGAAAAGGGAAATGGCAAGAGACATAGTTACACATGAACTGTGTGTAATGAACAGCCCCATAGCTGACACCTATAGCTGTTCCCTTCATTCAAAATCAACCGTATTTTCTTTGTGTCGAATGACTTCTACTGATAGTTGGTAATACTAATATTTGTGTCATGTTATCACAGACATTTCCTAAGAGTCATGGTTGCAGTGTTATCAATAATATATTTATCTGTTACATCAAAGTTTTGGTATAATAAACTTATCACCATTTCCACCCGCTTCCCCCCCACTCACCGTCGGCCTGGACAAAAGGCGCTTTGTAACGTGTGTCCCCATCAGAAACAGTTCCTTCAGGTGCACAGACCATTTGCCAGGTTCTGCCACCAGATTTCTCTGTTGAGTTCAGAACGCTCCCATCAAGACTCTGCTGGAACAGAGCCTTCCGCCCTCTGAGGACTGTCCCATCAAGGAAAAAGAATCCAAAGTTACCGCACAGGGAACTGCGTTGTGATACCCCCATGCTTGCAGATATTACAATCTGGTGTGTAATAGCCTTTCAGGAATCCCTAGGTCACATTCTAGCAGCCTTGGGAATCCTGAGTGTTTAGATTAGGATCGCTGCTCACTCTGAGCAGGGATGTGCTCTAGCTTAAAAAATCTATTTTTGCCTCAGCATAACCCTGAGGGTCTCCAAAGTTCCCAGTTGGTTGGGGGAGGATTTCCCCAGGAACCCTTCCCCACCTCGTGAGCAAACAATTAGACCTCTCTCTCTCTCAATCTGAAATCTCAAGTGTTCCCCAAATCCCCAAGGGATTCTTGTAGCAAAACTGCTGACATCCATTTTTACAAAGTATATGTGCACACAGAACACACACACATTTATACGTATATGTGCTTGTACACGTATATGTATACACAAATCTGTACATATACATATCTGTATATATGCTTAGTATGTGCTGCTCACAAAAATTATATATGGTAGGTCTTATTTTTCTCTTTCTAAAAATAAGCACACAGGGGCTCACAAAGTTTATAGAGCTTATTAAGGTCCCATTGATGGGACTCATGCTTCACACAAGTGAAATAATAAGAAAATTCTTATTATATAATCATATTTTTATATTAGCATGGCTGCAATTGTCTGTTTCATGTGCTTGTAGGACGCCCCTACTTCCCTGGACATCGGGGTGCTTCCCCCTCCCTGCTCAGGAAGCAGGAGAGGAGAGGCTGCCCTTCCTAACACGACCCCCAGAGTGGCCCCCGCGGTGGGGGGAAAGGAGGTTAGTCCCCAGCGGTGACTCTTTCATCACTAGGAGAAATCTGACCCTTCTTTCAGATGTGTGGAAAGGTGAAAAAGCCCTTTTTTTTTCCCTTACCGAGTATGGGACTTAAATTCCTTCCCAACTAACCCCAAGGGCCCTGGGGAGGCTTCAGGGCCATTATAAAAAGTGGCTGTGGAACCCCTTCAGTGCCACGGTGGACGGGCAGTGCAGACACAGGCCGAACAATAACAGCCGAGCTGCAGACATGCGGCAGCCCTGCTTCCGTGGCGTTCTGACAGTGCCTTTTCAACACATGAATATTACTTCTCGGAGCAGTAATCCCATGGTCCTTATTAAAGTTTCCATATCCCACAGACCCCACCACAGCTTTCCCACCCACCCTGAAGGGCGCTCTCTCCTCCCAGGGCAAACACATTCCATGAGGGGCTGACCTAGAACTGCATCACGTTTTACAGTCAAACAAACTGGCCAGCTAGATTTGCATGCTATAGCCCAGTGAAGCCCTAAACTTCCTCATATCTGGTTTCTTGCATAACTTCAACAGAGTGTATGACTGGCGAAGGCAGAGAAAGTTTGGGGAAAAGGTGAGAGACGTTAAGGAAAACTCCACTCAAACGATACTGTTAAAAATATTCTGATTGGTTAAGATAAGATGTACTTTCATTTTCCTGAGAATTTTATCTTTATAGATAGGCTGCACAACCCCTAAGAGAGTCTTAGCTGAGTGTTTTGGAGTTGTTTGTTATTTTCAAACAGCATGTGCTGTGGGAACACATTCCAACTTCTTAATGTGATATAATCAGTAACACGTTCGCTTCAGGCCTTATAATGATGATGCTGTTAACTGCATCCACCCAAAATCCTTTAAAACAGCTGTTTTCAACCAACTTTCACCGTGAATGTACTTTTGTGTGTTTAATGTACTTGGCAAGCCTTTTGAGAAAGCCCTTGCCTACTGTTTTATTTGTTTCCGTTTATGAAAACATGCGTTGGCTGTGAAAATCAGACGCATTTGTAAAGTTATCAAGGAACTCATAAGACAAACGACCCGCTCCTTGTCATCGTTGGCTGAATCATCTCCACTGAAATCTGCTTGGAAGAAACTTCCATGCATTTGTTTAACCATAAAATGATCAGCAGCTCTTCTTCAGGCAAGAACTGGAGTGAGCCTATTTCTAGAATTATGTGTCCTGAAATTAAAAGAGAAAGGGGGGGAGAGAGAGAGAGAGAGAGAGGAGAGAGAGAGAGAGACCCAATAGGGCCACCTGGTCAAGGTTCAGAAGCAAAGGTTTTCTACTAGGCAGCTTGCACCCTGCTACCTGGAAGATTCATACCCAGAGTTTTCCACCAAGCCTTACTGTCTCTATCATTTACCAGGCCTCTGCTCTGAAAGGCAAGAATTATCCTCAATTCAGAGCCTTAATAAGAATAACACCTTCCTCTCTCGTAACATTATCCAGCCAGGAATCAGGCAGCGTGTACAAACGGTTGGTTGAAGTCTGGTCTTTGTTTTCTGTCTTCCTCAGTTGACAATGCTTGCTGCAAGGGAGCAGACCAAAATCTAACTGCCAACCAGCACATTGCATGAACCTGTAAAAGCAGGAAAAAAATGTCCTTGCCACCTTATGCCCATCAAACCCCTAAGCAGATAGGATTGTTGCCATATGATCAATTTATCAGCTTATGTTGTTATACATATTTGTAACATGGCATGGTATTAAGAAAAGAGCCAACAACAGGCTGGCATCACAGACGTGCCCACCACCTGGTGAGAGCTGAGGGGTGCCCTGAGAAGGCCCAGAAGCTGTCCTTTTCCTCTTTGCCTCCCTCAGCCTAATCTCCTCAGTTCCTCAGTGATGAAGTTATTCCTTAATCTGCAATCACTGGAAAGGCAGATGCTTAAACGATCAGAGCAACCTCGGGCCTTGTGTGCTTGGCCTCTTTCCCGAGTCCTGAACAGTCAATCTGACCACTGCCCTTGCGCTCGGTGTGATAGCGAATGCCAAGCCCCAGCTCGGCAGCAGGGGTCCTATTTCCTGGGCCCTCAGAAGATAGAAAATATCACATTTCTATTTCATGCGCCCCTTAGTCTCTCTGTCATGCGTGGCTGCCTTTACAAGTCACCATTTCACCGTGGCAGCAAAGCTTACAGGGGCTCTAACAGGTGAGGCCTCAAGCCATCACGGGCTCCGAGCGGGCCTGGCAGGGCAGCAAAGGACAGCTCGGCTTATCTGCTCCCTATCTTGCCATTTCTTACCACAAGGCCTGCTCCATGACAGCCAAGTTGTCCCGGGGCAATGGCTCAGTAATAAGATACACAACAAATAATGGGGTTTTTTGCTAGAAAAATATATACTCAGGTAATTAAATTGTTAACATGATGGATGGCCTTATTTTATATTTGAATCCAAAGTGACTTTCTGTATCATTCCACTCAAATGGCTAGATGTTACAAAAAGGAACAAAAAAGCAAAACATAACTCCGGAGAAATGGGAATATAGATTTTTGTTCATTTATTTTAAAAACAAACATGGGTCGTTTTCACCGAGCTGGGTTGTAATGTTTACGTGAAATGCATGGAGCTGGTGTTCAAATTTCATATTCATTACCTCTCAGTCCTAATTTTTTTGTGCCATATCCTAAAAGGTGAGGCTATAGAAAATTTGCCAATGGATGTACTTTGTTTTATGCAGGAAGAGTAAGGACGTATTAGAGAGACCTATTGTTCAGAAGATTCCAGAAGCAAGACCATAGTGTCTGAGTTTAAAATGTTAATGGACATCCATTTTGCCCATGTTGAATCCCAGATGACAATATGTTTTGTGCCCAAGGCATGGTTCTGACAAAATCAATAAACCACTCTAAGTTTGATAAAAGTTTTACAAAATATCCAGGACATTTAAAGTAATTGTTAACATCTGCTCATTATTCAACAGTGTATGCAGGTTTAGAAGCCAGATAAATATATTTATTCATCAGCAGCCAGCATGTCACTGCTACCTCAATGGTGATATAAAACAGTTAGACACCAGAACCTGCCTTAGTCTCGGGTTCAGAGAATACAAATGAACCATTGTGAAAAAAACAGAATGTTCTGCTTTATCCATGTTTTACACTGTGCGGAGAGGGCGGGGGGAGGGAGAAGGAGAGGCAAGGAGGAAAGGGGCCAGTTTTGGTAAAGAACTTTTTTTTTTTTTTTTTTTTGTAGTACGCGGGCCTCTCACTCTTGTGGCCTCTCCCGTCGCGGAGCACAGGCTCCGGACGCGCAGGCTCAGCGGCCATGGCTCACGGGCGCAGCCGCTCCACGGCATGTGGGATCTTCCCGCACCGGGGCACGAACCCGTTTCCCCTGCATCGGCAGGCGGACTCTCAACCACTGCGCCACCAGGGAAGCCCGGTAAAGAAAATCTTTACTTTGAACTGAAAACCTGGGGAATTATGCAGGGGAAAATAAATAAATAAATAAAAGTATAAATCTTAGAGAAGGGATCTGAAGACAATCATTGCTACAGCATGAAGAGCATTTTTCTTGTTTATTCTCAAAAACACAATTCGATTTTGATTTTCTTCTTTCATTTCACAATATAAGAAAGGGATATCTACACTGGAGGGGTGAAATAGGCTTTTGAAAATAACATTGAAAAGGTTCTCTCTATCACAATGAAATGAGTTCTTTGAAAATATCCACCAACTTACAGCTGACTCGTCCTGTGCAAAAACCAGCCTCAGATTCATCATTTAACAATAGCAGGAAGATATTAACCAAATCACATTCACCTTTGTTGGTATACTATGGGGACAGGGAGGCATCTCAAGTGGTTTTATGTGAGGTTTCGTTGTTGTTTTCTGTAGGATGGTGTGTGTGTGTGTGTGTGTGTGTGTGTGTGTCTGTCTGTCTGTGTGGGTGTCTGTGTGTCTGTGTGTCTGTGTACGTGTTCCAAGTACCCTTCCAGTAGTCTCAGTGACCTCTAGTGATGCCAACTGATCTCAGGTTATGTGTTCTTTGAGTATTTGAAGCTGAGTTGATTATTAACTTTCAACTACCTTACATTATCCTCAATAGTGATTGTGTAAAATAGACTGAATAAAGTTGCCTCAAGGTTCACCTCTTCGGTGAGGGGATAAATCTGACAATATACCTATGAAAGGTGCAAAGATTCCAGAGAAAAGGAAAGGAGTAGAAGAAAGTCACTGGTCAACATTGTTGCATTTTTCTGAAGTGTATAAACTCACTACCATGTGCGTGCACAGAGAATGTCACATAAAAGACATTTAATAAAAGTTGCTTGAACTGAATACCTAGAACAATATTATCTATCTGTATCTAATATCTCATACAATCTGAGACATTAATTGAAAACACTAGATTTCTCTACGAGGATCAGATTAGCAAGATAGAGATGAGAAAATTACCAGAGATGCTATCTAGCTAATTAAAGCTATAGAATAAGCAAGAGCCTCTTCATGGATTGTTCTGTTAACTAACCTGTAATTATATTGTCAATTGCATTAACTTTATTGCCCACTAATAGAGTAAGTTTCAAGGGAGGCAGCCAATGTGGGGATGGTTATTTATTTTTATGTCCTAATTAATCAGTACTGACACCAACCCACATCCTTCCTCCTTACTCATTATTTAAATGACCCATTTATATGGATGAACCTCTTTGCTTTGTGCATTTCATTATCACATTAACATACTTTCAAAACAAAAAGGGTTGTTTCTGCTTCAGCACATACTTTGAACAAACAGCCACTTGAGCTACTCCTGACAGGCTATGCAACCCTTATCTCTCTCTAGGCATTTACATTGGCCAGTTGGAATTGGACTAAAATCAAATGATCACCACTTAGAGGGAAAAAAAATTAATTCCCAATGAATTTTGTAGTGCTTGGATAGAGACAGGGGAGGATTTAGCTTAGTAAATGAAAACAGGAATTCCAACTTTTCATCCAATGTTAGGTAGCAACTATTATTCAGGTAGTCGTTTCTTTGTGCCTCGTATCCGGAAACCTGAAAATAATCCCTGCCTCTGAGTGAGGTTAAAATCTATTGGAATCATCAGATTGACATATAATTTAAAAGCAACTTTGTGAGCCATTCTCTAGAACAGCGGTCCCCAACTTTTTGGCACCAGGGACCAGTTTCATGGAAGACAATTTTTCCATGGACCGGGCAGGGGATGGCTCAGGAGGTAATGTGAGCCATGGGGAGCGATGCGGTGCAGCAGATGAGGCTTCGCACCTCCTCGCCGCTGCTCACCTCCTGCTGTGCAGCCCGGCTCCTACCAGGCCACAGTTCGCTACCGGCCCTTGGCCCAGGGTTGGAAACCCTGCTCCAGGACATGATTCCCCTCTAGTGAAGACTCTGGGAGCTGTAACTATTTTGGATCGCTGTAGCTTTGCCCTCTAATGAAAGGTTCTGTGCTGTGTTCTCTTAACAAGCCAACATCACTCATTTTAAGCATATCAACCCTGCTATCACCATAGAAAATAGTGTTGGGAGAGCACAGATGCCTTAATATGACCTGATGAAAGGTCTTTTCCCCCCAAGTTTTCCCTTAGAAAAGAGAAAACATGCTATATTCAGATGTTAACGAAGTCTCTTTATGTTATAAGGATCATGCTCAAGATAATTTTAGGGGAAAATTCATTAGCTGGAAAAAAAACGGAAAACAAAAGTTGATTTGGATAGCTATAGATGTCACATACCAAAATTATTTTTAAGAAGAGGCAACAACATTTAAACCAGATTTATTAGCTTTCCCTTTGGATATAATCTGACAATTGCAAATGTTTGATGGATTGCATTATAATTTTAAAATAACCTTTAAGGGCTTCCCTGGTGGCACAGTGGTTAAGAATCTGCCTGCCAATGCAGGGGACACAGGTTCAAGCCCAGGTCTGGGAAGATCCCACATGCCATAAAGCAACTAAGCTTCTGTGCCACAACTACTCAGCCTGCGCTCTAGAGCTCGCGAGCCACAACTACTGAAGCCCGCACGCCTAGGGCCCGTGCTCTGCAACAAGAGAAGCCACCGCAATGAGAAGCCCGCGCACCGCAACGAAGAGTAGCCCCCGCTCGCGGCAACTAGAGAAAGCCCGCGCGCAGCAACGAAGACCCAACGCAGCCAAAAGTAAATAAATAAATAATAAATAAATGTATAAAATAACCTTTAAAAGTATATAGCAAAAAATTACTTTGTGGAGTCCATGAATACACACCCATAGGACACATTAAAAAATAAATAGTTCTGATTGGGTACTTGGACCTGAGATGAACCTCCTAGTGACAGTTACATATGCAAATTTTGAAAGTGATATGTCTCAGATACTGTGGATGAAATGAAGACATACGCTCTTGAAATCTGTTGGGTGACACAACAAACTTTAATGATGCTGATGACATTTTAATTTTGAGTAGATTATGCCATGAAAGGGAAATAAAGCAATATTTCTAGATTCATAAATACTATAACCATCCTTTGATAATGGTAAGAAACCAGGTTGTTTAGTTTCTGGCTGAGCAACATCAGTTTTCACTCTATCTTTTGAGTCCCTTTCAATGGGGCAGGGACTGTACTTGGGTGTGGTGGTGGTTTTAAGTTCTGTCCTGATGAAAAATTTTCAATTTGCAGAATGTAGCAGAACAAACAAAATCATGGCTTACACTCCATACTTTCATTTACTTTGGGTGGCGTTCTCAGGTTTTCAACAGTTACGAGCCACCTTCCTACTACCACCACCACCTCTGTGGTCTAGGAATCCATCTATGCTGAATTCCACTTATTAAAAGGAAATCCTTCTGTGTACTTTACCTAAATCCTGCATCCTTCAGTTGACGCTCATTTCATATTGCTCAAACTTCTCTGAACAGTAGTCCAACATCACCTCTTTACGGGAAAAATCCATTATCTGCAAATAGTCAATCAATCACTCTTTATCCTTCATTTCCCCCACTTGAATAAGCCCAACTCCCCAGGGCTTTCTCTGTAACTCTCAACCTCCAACTCACTATCAAGGAATAACTGAGTTCCTGGGAGAATTAGTCATATATTATGACTAATTATAACATTACATACTATAAAAGACTATAATGGTTATTCATTTTAAATAGTAAATACAATTGCCGTAAAACTTGGCTTATGCCTTCCTCTAAATTCCTCAGGAAATTCTCAGGTTTCTCCTTGACTACCTCAGCCTGCTTTAGAAATGCTCAATCCTCTGCGTCGGTGACAGGGGAGACCAGTTTACATTTAGGAGACGTAGGCAAATGTCTGGTATGGAGCACATTAAAACCGGGGAAATCTGTTCCCTTGTAACCCAAGACAAGATCTCCAAAACGAAAAGGTAAGTTAATGAGCCCACAGTCCGCATCGGAGCATCTATTTATTGAAAGTGGGCTCTATTTCAAGCCTCAAATGTACAAATTTTTCTGAAAGGCTTTTTTAAGCAGTGCATACACGCAGACCCAAGAAAAGTTTGTTTCGGGTGGCGATGACCATTCTGCATGTTTCACATCAGGTATTAGAGTCTCTGTCCAAATTAGATTGTCACTTTGAAGATCAGGGATCCGAATCAGAGTTGGATCATGTGACTAATGCCAGAGGGAGCCGTGTACTTCAGGCAGAAATCAAGAGCTGATACTTAGGTCCACAGCTTTATATTTTTTAATTTACCGCCTAACTTTTGTGCATGGGGCATGAAACATGACCCTGATACTAGACCACAAATGCTTAGAAATGATTCAGAACTTTACATTTTAAAGAGACTGAACTGATAGCGGATGAAGCAGCCTCTATTTAATGTGGAAGAACGAAACACTGCTGCAGTCTCCCTTCCTGAAACTCATGACTAAAATTTTTTTATGTCCCCTTACATTTTGTTTGCAGAAGATGATGACAGAATTTCACTGTGATCTCTGTGCTAATCCTACAAGATGCAAGCAAGTGCCAGTGTACCTCCCAGACCCTCAAGGTCAGATTCAGATGAACACTAACGAGGGCCTTGAAAAAGCTCACAAGGGCCACAGGCTGTATGACAGTAGGGGAGGGGATTTCTGGTGGGGCCTCCTCTACCCAGGAACAGCTCTTGTCATCAGAGTTCCTCAAATCAGTCTGATAGGAGACTGAAGATCTGAATTTGGGCATCACAGAATGTTTGCAGGTTCCCAAGGAGTGGAAAAGATCTGGATCAAATTATATTCAATTCAGAGGCATGTGGGGCATTCTAATGACTTCCATTACCCTTGTGGTCATCATGGGTGGTGGAGCTCATTAAGGTTCAATCACAAAAATTAGGACTCAGAGGATGTCAGAGCTGAGAAAGATGCTATGTGGACCACCTAAACTCAGTGAGGTGAAGTGACTTGGCCAAGACCTCAGTTGCAGGCCATTTTATAACCCAGCAGTCCCCAACCTTTTTGGCACCAGGGACCGTTTTCCTGCAAGACAATTGTTCCATGGATGGGAGCGGGGGGTGGGGGTGGGGAGAATGGTTCAGGCGGTAATGCAAGCCATGGGGAGCGATGGGGAGGGCAGATGAAGCGCTTCACTCACTCGCCGGCCGTTCACCTCCTGCTGTGTGGCCCGGCTCCTAACGGGCCGCAGACCAGTACTGGTCCTCGGCCCGGGGGTTGGGGATCCCTGTTATAACCCACAGCAGGAACCTCCAGGACTATCAAACAGATGGCTACTACTTGTCTTGTGCATACCTGTCCCAGGAGAAGTTAGCTGGAATAAATCAACAGAGCATGCAGAGATTCAGAGAGAAAGAGCTTCCTGGCATGAGCAGTGCTTGCCAATCCAGGCCACCATCAACACTCTCCTGGGATCCCAGAGGAGGCTCCTAACTCACTGTTGTGCTTCCATGTTTCCCCACAGTCTGTTTCCACACAGTAGTCAAGGTCTTGCCCTGTCCTCACATCACGCTCGATGCAGACCCTTCACCATGGCCTGTGAGGCCCTACCTCCTACCTCACCACTTTTCCCTCATTCATTCTCTCCGGCCTAGAGTGGTTAGTCACTGGTTCTTTGAACAGCAAGCTTGCTCCTCCCAAGGCTCTTTGCCCTTGCTGTTCTTCCCTTAGCCTGGAAGCCTTTTCCAACAGTTATCACATGGCTCACTCTGTCATTGCGTTCAGGTCTCTGCTCAAATGTCCCCTCTCAGAGGGACTGTTCTTGGTCCTTCTCTTAAGGACCAATTCCTCTGCATGCTACCCTTCCCCCTTTACCCTCTGTCCCCGTGCTCGTCTTCATTTTTCTTTATAGCAGTTTTCCTTACCAAGCATTATATACTGACCCATTTTTGCGTTCACTGTCTTCTCTCCCATTAAAACACTCCAGGAGGGCATGGAGTTTGTCTAGACTCCACAACAGTGCATGGAACATAGTAGGTACTCAGTTTATATTCTCTGAATCAGTGAACTGACACTCTTATGAACTAGCGGTCAATCTCTCCTCAGTCTCTTTCTTTCTCTCTCTCTCTCTTTCTCTCTGAATATATATTTCTTAGAGCAACTATGTAACTTAGAACAACCCTAGTAAGACACCCTGGTTGTTTTACTGGTTTATCATTAACTGTTTCTTGGGGTTTTCGTTTGTTTGGTTGGTGATTTTTTTTTTCCCATTCAACCGTCCCACAATCTCAGTTTCCTGTATAGTAGGATAGTTATATTACTATAATTGCCTTATCTACTTCTCTGTTCAAAGGTTGTATTAGGTTCTGTATTTAAAGGTATTTTGAGAGAAAACAATGCTTTTAGAAACAAGTAGTTTCTGGGAGAGTTTGCCATTTCTACCGGCATGCGGCTCCCAGGCAAAGATACACAAAGTAAAAACATCGCTTTTAACTAAGATACTGATCATTTAGGAGGGAGCTGATGTGTGGTCCCTGACAAAGCAAAAATGATAGCCAACACGTGGCCCAACGCAGGCAGCATCAGTAGCCTGGGGAGACCCACTGCACAGAGTGGGTAAGCAGGCGGACATGTAGTTTGCTCTCTGGCCGTCTTCTCTAGTGACCTGGGTCAGAAGGTAGTGGAAAAACAGAAAGAAGACTGCCCAGGGCTTGAGAGTCTGGAAGATGGTGACCTCCCACTTGGGATCCCAGGCTCCAGCTCTGGGACTAATTAACTAACTGGACAACAATGAATCTAAAAATGTGACGTTCAACCGATCATTGACTCTCAGAAGAATCACACCCTCCTGAACCTCTCCTTCTTCCAGGATCTCCTATGCGTCCTAACTCCTACCCAAATAGATCTTGGTCTGTTTGGACAGGGCTCTCAGTAGTCTCGCCTTACACCTGTGTTATTGCTCATGTCTCTTCCTCTCACCTTAATGTATTGGTTCCTAAGGAAGGATATTTCCTCTCCCCCGCCCCCAACTTTAAAAAGTGCTTTCCTAGACTCTCCTTCTTGCTCTAGAAGATTACAGTTCAACAGTTTAAATAGTTATCTTTTTAATTTAAAAATGCTTCATAGCTTAATGCCAGGTAAAGAATGTGCACATTATAATTGAAATTGGTAAGTTTCAAACTGTGTTCCTGTGGTTCCTCGGAGATCATCAGAGAAAAGAGGTGGACACAGACATTGGGTTTTGAAACTCCTACCCCATTCTCACCATAGTAACTTAGCTGACTTTATCTATTTTATAGATAAGCTTCTGAGTAAGATATTGTTTAAAGAAATATCTTTACTGCTTTTATTTAAATGAGTTTAAAAAAAAAAAAAACTTTTAAATTACACTAACACATGACTCAAAGGATTTGCCACCACCTGGTGGCAGCATACCCAAATTTCAACATACTTAAATTTTTAGCGGAAGGATTAAGTTGAATCTATTACCCTAAAATTATAAAGAGCTATCAGAAATGTGTCAGAGGATTAAGTATAATTATGAAAAAAATACATTAAAAAGTACAGTATCACTGTCAAAATACAGTGTGATAGCACTTGAAAGTTAAGATACCATAAAAGCATGACTTTGTTGTCTGGATCTTACACTACTTATAGAAAATGTTTTCATTGTGCCTTAAAACCAACATTTGCAGTAAGGTAAATAAACTAACAGGATTCTCCCTGTTTTAATGTGTGAACATCAGTATTATTTATCTTCAAAAAGCTGGGGAAAAGTCTCATTTCTTCTTATTCTTGGAGTCAATATAAATACTCAGTTCCTGGATAAATTCTATCTGGGACATTCCCTGTAGGCCACTCTCCGCCTCCACCAAAACAAAACAAAGCAAAAACCAAAGACACCTTCTCACAGACCTTTATAAATGCACAAAGAGAACAGAAAACAAGGACTAACAAGCACATTCACGGAGGAGTGGAGGAAGCAAGTGAGGTTTTTTTCCTTTTCAGGCCTTTCGGCTCTCACATAATAGTAATATATTGGTTTTGTCTTGTTTAACCACACTAACCTTGCCATGGCCTGATTTGACAATACTTTGTTCAGGTAAAATACCTTTAGCCCTCAGGAATCGGTTCCAGTAAGTGAAGCACCTGGAGATCGAAGGAGGAAATGAAACCCGAGCCCTGCCATTCTCAGCTGCTCCTCTGTCCAGACCCACAGAGACCCCTCCCCAGCATGACGTGATGCCCCTTGCCCTTCTCCTCTGGCTATATGACCCGGAAGTTATTGTCCCCTTGCTCATAGCAATAATCTTAGGTTAAGTTGGCAGTCAGGACATGAGAGGATCAACAGGACAGACCAGGGACATCCTACAACACTCCCAGATGTGCGGAGAACAGAGTGAGCGGGAGTGAGGGTAACGATGCCAAAGAAATATTTTTGGTGGCAGCCTGGAGGACAGGCAGCCTGGAAGAAAGAAGTCTCATGGCCCCTCGATAGCTGCAGTAAACTTGCTCCTTAGGATGCCAAGATTACTTTGTATCAGATGTGGATTTGCCGGCAAGATTACATCTTACAGGTTCTTCTAGACCATCAGTAGGCACATGATATTCTGAGCAAACAGCAATTAGGCAAATTGGCAGAGTTTGCCATTGAAATCCATGTCTAGTTTCCCTGAAACTCATTCTAGTATTATTTACCAGCTCTTCCTGGAGGCAACTACAGGAATCAAAAGTGACTTGATTTACAAACAAGTCATGAAATGAGATTAATAGAGGAGCGAGGACAAGGAAGTAACAAGAATCAACTTAGCACTTTTTGAACTTTAGGGTGTTTTCTTGAAATAAACATGAGAAGTAAGCTACAGAGTTTCTCATATTTAACAATACACAGAGCAAATTTGATTTGAATTGTGTAGCATTACGTGTCACCATGAAGTCTTTCAGCATGCTAAGAACGTGTCATAGCAAATACTGGCCACCCCAGGGGTTTAAACTACTGCTTAAAAGAAAACTCACTGACAACCATTACTTTGTGATTGTTGGATGTTCCTGCTGTCATTTCGTCTCATGGATTTGTGTCACAGCATCATCTGTATAAAACCAAACACTACCAGCTGTGCTCTTCCAACATTTGGAGAAAGATTTAAATTTTCTCTGGTGATACACGTAAGACTGCAGATATACAAAGCCAATCGCATAAAATTTTATATGTTTATTTAAAGTCTTCGGAAATACAAAGTTTCAACAGAGAATCCAAACAAATCCAAAAACTTGAAATAATGTCAAAGTTGCCAAGTGAGAAAACAAGTAATTCGCCTTCCCGCTTTGGTTATTTTATAACAGGCTACATAATGACTTGCTGCCGTGCTCCTGGGCCATTATTACCTATCCTGAGATCACTTGATATTCCTAAGGTAAAGGAACACCAAACAGTAGTCATTTATCTGACAAAAGACCTTGTGTTTTTCTTAGTCTATCAATCATTAAACTAGTAATGTCTTTTTATGCTATTGCTTTGACAGTCATTAACACTCACGTCAGAGGAAATCTTTGCAATTAAAACTCCTATTGAATATCTAAAGTTGTTTGGCCTTGGTTTGTTGCAACTGATTTTTTTTTTTTAAACGGAAGCAATAGCACTAAGATGGGTTGAGAACTTACCCCAAGTTCAACTTGAGGTGTCTCTTTTATGACTCAAACGCCGTTGATACTCATACTTTAAAAAAAATCAGCTTTTGACATCTGTGTTAACTTTTATGGCAAGCTTCACTGACTAGCTTAAGAGGAAGGAATACCTCAGAAAAACAAAGTCGGGTAGCTACAAGGCTGCTGGGTTGCCATTGGAATTCTTTCTCGTGGCAAATGCACAAACCCTCAGGAGAGTTTCAAGGAAAAAACTGAAAGGCTCATTATCACCTCAAATACCTGAAACAAATTTACGTAAGTTCCTTATGGTTTGAAACCACAAACAGAAATAGAGTAAGATGAGTGTCCAATATGACAAAGTGAGAACTTTGAATACCATAGGGTAACTCGTTCACTTCTAAACCACTCCTTTTGTGGGAACATCACCCATAAAAACTGATTATACCTCATCCACAGCCATACTGTCATCCAGCATTGAGAGAAATAAAACTGAACAAACACTTTTCTTTTTAATAAAGAGCAATTTAGAGGGTGGGAGGAGAAGCAATTTCCTTGGAAAAATCTGTGTGTTATAAAAAATCTTTTATTTAAGGAGTGGATTAACCTCGTTGGACCTCTATTTATATGCCGTCTACTTTACAGAATAAATGGGATGGAAATAGATATCAAAATACTTCTCTTTAAATGTTACCAGTATGAAAACGAATGTAAAATGTTTCTCTTTTTTACATGTCTCTTAACTATTATTTTAGTATTTAATTACATTAGTATTTAACTAAAATCAAAGACTGACTTTGATCCTAGCGTACTGTAATGATTTAAAGATATGTAGTACCGAATATTTCACATAGATTCCATCTCTCTTCTAAGAACCAAATTCAATCAAAACAAGAAGTCTTGGGGCACGGAATCATCTGAATTTATTTGGTCGGTCAACAAACACTTGGTAAAGGCACTATATTAGAGACATTGCAGCTGTGCTGAGAAGGAAACACTACACTTCCCTGTACACACGGGGAAGTGATTTTACCTGTAGGCTAACCAAATCCATGGTTTCAGGAAGTGAGCTATAATGGGGTTTTAATGTCCTCTGGGCCCGGCTCAGCATTGTTCATTTTCAGTAAATGAAAGCAATACAAGCTTTGCAAAGGGATTTTAAACTGTTACAGGGGAAACTTAGAAACAAATCCAAATACCACCATAGATGTAAGATTCCGGGAATGACTCATCTTGTGGAGATTAATCTGAAATCACTGCAGGTTTCATGAATATTTAAGAAGCAAAGACTCAAAGAAGACAGTTGAAGGGAAAATTGCTGTTGGCTGATTTTTAATAAATAGAGACTTTCTAGGACTCTCAGTTCTCAATAGGAATTGCCTCAAAGACACTTTCCACCTATAATCATTACTCAAAGATTAGGACCCAAGACATCGCACTCAAGGGACCCGTTTATTGCAGACAGATGGGTAACGGTTCAAAAAGCAGCTCTCCCAGTGTGAAGAGAGACTATAAACCTGCACCCAAATTGAGTCAAAGAGATGGGGCCATGGCTCCCCACGCAGCACACACCCACACTGGGGCTTCTCGTGATTTCTCTCCCCACCCAGAGAAAGCTGTGGTTGCTTTCTCTTGCTCATCTGATTCCACCAGGATCGAAATGTTCTTGAGATGAAATTAAATGGAGGATTAGGTGTGGAGAATAGGATTAGGTCACTGGATTTGGGTCTGAGTGACCACTGTGCCATTTACTAGCAGCATGACCTTAGGCAAATCATTTAAGGTCTTTCAAAGTAAAGTGCACTCCAATCAGACCAGAGCTCATCTCAAAGTCCTTATGAATCAGAATATGATCCACAGAGGCTTATTTTTTGTGCAAAACTTGCTGAATCAATGGCCCCATTCCAAAAATACCAGCATACGGTTTAGCCACTCTGGGAATTTTGATTCCCATATTTTCATTCAATTTGTATATTCATTAGTGTAGCTACACATTTTTTCTGGGTAATGCACCTTGAGTCCTGATACTAATATATTTCGTCTCCCACTCTCTATCCGCCCCCCCCAAAAAATCATGCACAAAAATAAAATAAATCACAAATTTTTTTCCTAAAATATGGGCTAGAGAAAGCTATCAGTATGAATATGGATGTGTATTTTGAATGTCACACACCTGTTGATTCTTGATTCCTTCCACTTCATTTCACCTTCCTTTCCACTCCACCCCCACCCCCCCTGCATGCTCAACAGAGCCCTGCGTCTCTCACAAACACCTTGCAAAGATTAAGGGATTCATTGTTTGTGCTCTGCTTAAGATGGGTGCCTTACCTGAATGCACTCTGACAATATTTTTCAACGTTTTCATGGAGTGTTTCAGATTTATGTCCCCATCAGATCGTTATCTCTTGGCCCTCAGCCTATTGTCAAGGAGTCACAACCTTTGCCCAAGAGAAGTCCAGGCCACTGTCGTACCTACAGATTTGACTCTGTTAATAAAGAAACGGCAAGCCACTAAACACTGCGTTTCTGCTCTCATAATAAGAGAAGGAACTATAATTTATATCGAATCATCAAAATGCTCATGCTAAGTTAGAAGAGGCCTTAGAATCTTAGAACAAGGAGCCCTCAGATGATATCCTCTCTCATAAATCATTAAAATAGAAAAATTATTTGTAAAACAAATGATCTTGCAGCATCTGTTTAAATACCTATGGTTATGCTATCTCACAACTTTTTGAGTCAGCTCAGTTCAGTCAAAGTTTTCTATGCCTCCTTAAAATTTTAGATTCACAGTTTTAATTAATTCTATACCGGCTTGTGCAATAATGAATAAGTCTAACCGTGCTACCTACATCATGACAGCCCTTTAAATATTTGAAGTGAGTGCCATGTTCCTTCTAAGCCTTCTCTTCTCTAAATAGCCTCACTTCTTGCTATCTTATGCCCTTTCTTTAGAAGCTCTCCAGTCCATGAATATCTCTTTTAAAACAAACTACCCCCCGAATAAAGACAAGAACCCAAATAGGATCCAACTAGAAGACAGTATGCACAGCTAACCATTACCCCTATTAAGTCAGGTCCCTGTACTTCTATACGGGAGTCTGGGGTTCTATTAGCTTTTATAGCCACTCCAACACCTTGTTGGGTTATATTATGATTTGACAAGGCCTCGCTCAACACATGGCCCAAACTAACTCATGAATTCCACTTCTGCTTCGCGTGCTGCTACTAGTTAATGAATTAACCTGAAGCAGTCTTTCTAAACTCCGTTTCTTGAACTGTTCTGTGGGTCCAGTATTCCAACCTTGACCATACCTCTTGCTGTTTAACGTGTTGCCATGTTGGTTAATATGGAATTAATTAAACATCACTGTGATTCTGTTAGGTAATAACACATCTCATCATCATTCTACAATGTTGTGATTATTCTTTGAAACTGAAACAGCTGCACAAGGTGAGTGTCTGACTAGATTATGTCCAACCTGCACAGAATTTTTTTTTCTCCAATCAAAACATTTTCCTTTCCCTCTTAAAGCTGACAAAGTGATTACAGGAATACAGATTTCTGCATAGAATAAAAATGTATGATTTGTATCACATGAAGTAAGATGCCACCCAATCCACCCTAGGGAAAGCTGGGAGAAAATATGTCTTTTATTTTTTCTATCATAATACAGAAAATAAGCACTAGCAGTGTTGATAGCCTATGGCTTTTCACTTAGAATCAACAATAGTGGCACGTCTCATGATTTTACTTTTTCAGCACCATCCCCAAACAAAGCAATGAAATGTAAGATGATGTGAATGAGACCCTGAAATTTAAGGAGGCAGAATAATGGCTTGCAGGTGTGAACATTATTCATATTTTAAACAAAATTAAATTCTTCCCCATTACTCTAGGAAAATCAATGTAACATAATTACCAAGAGGTAAGATGCTTCTTCTATTCAAAAGATACGCTAATTTTGATGACAGTTTTCACCCCTGTTGATCAAATGAAGTATGTGTACAGGATTTATATTATTCAGAATAGTACCAAGGTGAAACTTATGAACTAATCCTTCATTTATAGCCTAACTACCCCATGAAATTTATAAACCCCAAACACAGGATCCTTTTATGTCAGTTTCCTTCAAGTATAAATCAATATGATGGGAGCAACACAGGGAGAGGGGGTTTGGAACCAACATCAGTGCAGCTTGTTTAAATACCCAGATGATGTTTAGAAGAATGTGGTTATTCTAGGAGATGTTAGACAGGGTTTTTTTTAGTGTATACATGCCTGTCTAAACGTCAGGGAAGGCTGTAAAATGTTCCCTTTAGGATGTGGAATATGGAGAGAGTTACACTACTTTGTCTTTTTAAACAAGCTCAGGGCTGGGCAGGGACTAGGTACTCCAGTAATACTTGCTGAACTTGAACACATAGAATCTGCATCTGTGACTTCAAAGTAGGTAAGAGAAAAGGAAGAAAGAAATCCATGCACCAAGCCCTGTTTGAAAGGTAGCATAAGTTAGATAATAGCAGACAGTCAGTGCTCCAAGGTCACGTCCTCACACACTGCCTGCCCTTCTCGTTCAAGACAAAGCACAGGGACCAGAAATACCCTGGTGGCTACTGTGTGCAACTGGTGGAGTTTGTTTCACGTGCCGTATCCTGTTTGCGTGAATGTTTTCTTTCGTCATTTTTGTTAAACGACAGGAAAAAGAAATCTTGTGAATTCATATGATTAGCATATTATTGGCATTTGGTAAATATTTATTGAAAGAATAAATAAACATATTTTTGAACAAGTGGAAAGCAGTGAAAGAATATGAAATTTTAAAGTGTAATATTGTAGAATCAACCAAGATTCTACTGAATTGGTCTAAAAGCTTTTTGTTTTGTTTTGCTTTG
This sequence comes from Lipotes vexillifer, assembly GCF_000442215.2. Lineage (NCBI taxonomy): Eukaryota > Metazoa > Chordata > Mammalia > Artiodactyla > Lipotidae > Lipotes > Lipotes vexillifer. Next base: position 4,916,408 of record NW_006770909.1, read on the forward strand.
TTTTTAATTTTAAACAAAGCCAAAACCTGAGCACAATGAGGTGGGGGGCTCTTTCGGATTATTTTCCCAACTTTAATACTTCTTATTTGAAGAGAAGTGGCACAAATCCTCTTATACGTATCCTTCTTTTTAAAGACAATGATCACCTTAAAAAGTCACATGGGCTTCCCCGGTGGCGCAGTGGTTGAGAGTCTGCCTGCCGATGTGGGGGACACGGGTTCGTGCCCCGGTCCGGGAAGATCCCACACGCCGCGGAGCGGCTGGGACCGTGAGCCATGGCCGCTGAGCCTGCGCGTCTGGAGCCTGTGCTCCGCAATGGGAGAGGCCACAACAGTGAGAGGCCCGTGTACCGCAAAAAAAAACCACAACAACACTGTTTGATTAATTCATATCACCGATGAGCTTGATGAACAACTTGTCTTGATGAGGATGAGGATGGTGGGGAGGAAAAGGTTAAATAGAACACATGGAGAACAGGATAATTACAAGTATTGGTAAGAAAGGTCTTAGGATTTCCAGTCAAAAGACTGGAAAAAAGAAATGATTTTCCATATACTCAACAAATTCCAAGCCAAGAATCTGCAGTGTCATCAAGAATTTAACACTCCCCTTTCCCACAGAACTGGAAAGTTCCTTGCCACTCGTCTTCATAGAATGACACACATTGATAGCATTTTCAGAAAGTTTCACTCATGGAATGTGTAGCTGAACCAACTTAAAACGGATATGTCTGTATCTCCACTACTGTTCACTCAGCTGTTCAACATACATTCAGTACATGCTATCTCTGTGCCTGACCTAGAGAGCCATAATACACTAGAGGTGGGAGACACGTACCAAGTGTTGCAAACTCTGGGACCTCAGTGCAGGGCTGGTAGCATAAAAATGGTGAAGAGTCAAGTGTAAGATAATAGGGACTGGTGAGGTCTGTGTGAAACTAAAAACATATGGCCCTCTTAACACGTTCAAACTCAATTTCTTTTTTTCTCCTCTGAACACTTTACCTGTCAGAAGCAGCCCACAGGCTCTGAGTCTGCAATCTTGACTGTCTGAACCCTTATTTTTCTCAATAATCAGAGTCATGTTCTGTTTCCAGTATCTAAAATCCAGTGAATTGGAAGCTTTATGCTTCTCTCTCACACTGTTTTATTTCACTGTCCTCAATCTACTAAATGATTTTGTTTATTGGTTTGGTTTGGTTTGGGGTTTTTTCTTCTCTCTCTTCTTTGCTATACTGACCAAATGCCAAATGAACACTCCCTTCCCAGGAAGAAAAGGATCTCCGTGTCTATACCATGAGATCAGACACTGCTGCCTGTCTAGAGAAGCAGGATTCCTTCACTAGGATTCCTGGGAAGAGGTGTAAGAAATGTAGCTGCTTTCAGAAAATATGAATGTTAAGCCCAAGTGACTACAAAGCAATGAAGCTACTTTCATGTTTGCTCAATGGAAGTAATTTCATCACCCTTCATGCAAGAGAGATAGGTTTTGGAGGAATTTTCCAGTCCTCCCACTCCCAATGAATCAAATAATCAGTCTAATATTTGGCTCAGCAAGTATTTGTAATGGTCAATCCAGTTGTGTACTTAGTGACAGCCTTGATCTTTTAAAATAACTTTCTCTGTTAAGCTGTTTTCATGTATCTATGCATCACCTGTTCAGTTGGGGTTTTAACAGAAAAAGATTGATTTTAGTGTTGACTTATTTTATCTTTTGTTCCCATAAGAATAAGACAACCAAATCAACACATCTTGAAAAAGTTATGTATCCTCAGCTCCTGTTCTTTCAAACTTATTCTTCTGGTTGGAGCCAACGGACAAATAATGAAATGTATGAAAACGTGAATTGAATATAAGTGATCTAACATGAATTAATGGTGGTGAAAGCTGCTGGATTACTCAGAAGTCAAAACTACTTTTCTTATATTTTAAGCATAAGAGTTACTGAGCCACACAGAGGATGAAGTGGCAGGCTACCTGAAACAACACTGTATAGAATATTTCTTATCACCCTACTCGATCCTCTAAAATTCAGATAACCCTGAGAGCATTTGTTAACATAATGTAAAATTTAAAATAATTAGGAACGTCCTTAGTTATGTGGCAGATTACAAACAAATTCTGGTGTCCCCTTTTCCCGCTCCTATATCTCTTTGCACTTTATCGGGGCTCTTAAAATGTCACCTTAGAGTTCGTTTTTATAAGTCGTTTTCTCTCTTCCCAGCCAAATTTTCTCCTGAAGCTTGTACCAAGTCCCTCCTATGTGTCAGGCACGGTACTAGGGTTCCTGGTACATAATTGATGCTCAATAAATAATTATTACAATGAGATCCTATGGCGGGGGGCCCTTAAGATTGTTAATTCTGTCACCAGTAAATTTACATTACTGGGAAAGGAAAGACATTTCTAATCAGAATGAATGAGGTTAGATACAATCCATACCTACAGGACCCAATAAATAATAATAGAGTTAGAGAAGGCTCTTTTGAAAATTAAACTCCCTGAAAACTGCCTTTTTATAGGTTTATTTATTGTGGTAGTTACCGTGCGTTCTAAGAAGGAGCTACTTAATTCATAATATAATCATCTTCAGTGCAGTTAATTAACTCCAGATTTTATTACATTACTAGAGCTCACTTCGTGCTTTAATCTCATGATATAAGAAGGTGGAAAAGGTGGGTGCAACAAGTCATCTCAAGAGCCAAGGGGAATTATAACTTGCATCTCAATTACAAGGCAAGGACTACTAAATGATTACCTAATTTGAGGGATGGAAAAAAATCACAACACAAGAAAGCCCAAAGAATTTCAGAAGTCTGAGGCCAGATAACTGAGTTAACTGGGAGGGGAGGCCAAGAGGAGAAAGAAAGAAAAAACATGGAGGGCAGCCAGCCAAGGGGGCCTTGCCAGTAACCAGGGCTTCCAGGGTAATGGTAAACTTATGCAAGAAATAAACTTGTCTTAAAATGGACACGTTGACTGTCAGGGCCAAGGCCCAGCCCACTGGAAATCAGAGTTGCTGAAATATATGATTAGTGTTCTGTTTCATGCTCACTTTCATGCCACACCTTTCGGTGGAGGTCATCTTTCCAGTCATTAAATAATCTTAGAGTGATATGTACACAGAAGAGTTTGTTCCTTATCTTTTCCGTGTCACACCTGGTGCTTTCCATGGGCTCTTTGTTCTTGTTTTAACAAAGTGTGTAAAGGTTGTTTTTTTTTTTTTTCCTTTTTTCCTTCCCAATGACTTACTTCAACTCAGCATTTTAACCCTATAACAACCACAGTTGCTAGAGATGTTTCTCTACCTAGACACATATTACTTGAACACAAAGACAAATAAAATAATGTATTTTGATTTCAAATAATATACTTCATTTTGGTTAAAGGTTTTTCTTTTATAAATATATCTAGTTAAATTGCTACCCCTCCATTCCTTTCAAGTAAATATATGAATTCAATATTACTTAAAACACTTGTGCATTAGTGGCATAAAAGAAATTTAAATCAGAATTAGGTTACCAAGTGTTTTAAGTGAAGCATTGTCCAGATAATAAAGAAAGTCAGGCTATTGTGTGTTTTCATACAATTATAGTAGAATATTACATAATAAGTATAATAGATTTTTTATAGATTAATATGTACCATATCGACAGATTAATATCTAAAACATGTTAATTCAGCTGATGCTCTCAACATTGACCATCTCAAACCTGTGTGACAGACAAGACGAATCTCACAGATGAAAAATGAAAAATTCCAAGAAATTAGATTATATCCAAAATAGACACAAGAAGTGGCAGAAGCCAGATGAGAACTAGAGTCTTCTGGATTCTTGCCCTTCTTGAAACACTCTTCGTTTCTGTGATACCTCATCACCGTGCTTTTCATCCTGCTGTTCCAGTTATGCATCCCCATGTTCCTCGAGGATTCCTCCTATTTCAACCTCAAACATGGGCAAGACCAAGGGCTCAGTCCTTTGCCCCTTTCTCCTCCTCACCCTCTAGCAGCTCCCATATACTGTGGAAGTTTTTTGTTGTTGTAGTTTTGCTTTTGCGGTACGCGGGCCTCTCACTGTTGCGGCCCCTCCCGCTGCGGAGCACAGGCTCCCGAGGCGCAGGCTCGGCGGCCATGGCTCACGGGCCCAGCCGCTCCGCGGCATGTGGGATCTTCCCGGACCGGGGCACGAACCCGTGTCCCCTGCATCGGCAGGTGGACTCTCAACCACTGCACCAGCAGGGAAGCCCAACTGTGGACGTTTTAAATATCATATGTGAGTTGAGACTCCCAAACTCCTATCTCCAATTCAGACTTCTTCCTTAGGTGATGACTCATATATCCAGCTGCCCACTTGACAGCATCTCTTTAAGTATTCACAGCCATACCCAGCTACCATGTATAAAACAAAATTTCTGATTTATCCCCAAACTGGTTTCTCTCCCAATATTCACTATCATGGGACGCGGCTCCATTGGAGAAACACTACCTTAGTTTCCCTCCCCTTCCTTTACCCTTAACATCTGATCCATAATTCTTAGCTTTTTTCTTTCTCCCTCACAGATAGATCATAGCTCCCTCCTCTCTCCTCCAATCCACAGCCATCCCTCTATTCCCAGCCACATCATCACTTCCCTACAATATGCTATAATCTTTCACTGTCAGTCTTGCCTCATTCAATCTATTCTCCACGCAGATGCCAAAACAATCTTTTAAAAGCAGAATCATGTTAAGATACATCCTTACTTAAAACTGCAAAAGGCTTCCCATTGGAATGTTTTACATGTTTAACTATTAATAGGTACACATTCAAACATTTCTAAATAAATGAAGAGTAGAAAAAGATAAATAGCATAAAGCCCCCCTGTCATTCTTGTTTACCATCCACCTAGTCCCTCGCCCCCCTCCCCCCACCCCCAGATTAACACTGCTCCTAGGTTCTTATGCTCCACTGCAGTTTTAATAAGATACAAACATTCTGCCCTGGCTACTGAGCCCAGCTGGGTCAGAGCCTCCTACTTTACTCTCATGTCCTTCCAAGCTCCTCTTCCCCCTCTATGCTCTACTCCCCTGACCTTCTTTAATGTCGTGAATTAACCAAATCCCTTCCCACCTCAGGTATTTGCCCACACCTTAGCTAGACCACTCTTCCTTCTCTTCTAGTATGTTCTCCCAGTCTCTCCTCAAATGCCATCTCTGGGCAAGGTAGATCCTCCTCTGTTGCTTATTTAGCAAACTGATCACAATTTGTAAGAATATGTCAGTTCATTTACTCACGTCCCACTACCCCTTTCCCTAGATGTTAACCTCCAGGACAGCAAGTGCTGGGTCTATTTATTTTACCCCCCACAGCTGGTAACCTAGTCACTTGGAAGAGAGGCTCAGTCTTAGGGGCAAGATGAACATTAAATAAAGTGAATGAATTAATAGTTTCTGTCTGTAAATATTGACACTTTAACTAGACATTTCCTGAATATTTAAATTGACAGATGCAGTGAACCACATTACACAAATTGAGATATAAAAGGAACCCTTCGCCTCTCCAAAAAAGTGAGGAGGTAGGGTTCTTTGAAAAAAAATTCTTTGAGTTGAAGACTGTCATGGTTTTATACACAAAGGCTGCTCCAGGCATAACAAATATTCTAGCCACCCTTCAAAACTAAAGGGCAAATAAGAATTACATATTTTCACATGACATCTTACAATAACATATTTATAAATCTAAAGCTACTGCATATAATTTCACGCATTGTAAATAAAGTCCTTTGTCATCTGTTGCTTACGAATTTTCTTATACTTTTGCACATGCTATTCCTTTTTAATCTAAATAAAGACATTAAGTCAATAAAATTTTAGGAAAAAACACTCTTAAGGGCGAGTGAAGTGTTTATCTCTTATTTCCTTTTTTAAAAGGGAGGTGTCTAATGCTTTGTCCTGAATGAGCTTGTTATGATCAAGAATTCTCTCACCATAAAAGACACGTCTTCCTTCTCATCCTGAGTGTGGCTGCACATCGAAGGACACTCCAGACATTTCCCTTTCAGATCTCAAAAGGAAGTATTAATCAAACAAAAGATGGGAAATTATGACATTCAGCCACTAAGGTTTAACTCAAGTGGCCAAGTTTTAGTTGATCACAGGGTACAGGTGACTATCCATCAAATAACCCATCATAACACACATTAAAACGTCTGGGTTAATCAGGACAGAAGCCAAGAACAATATTTTTTGCTGACGCTCAATGAAGACTACCAAAGGAATTCCCCTGAAACTGTACTCTACAAACATGTAAGACCTAAAAAAAATAATAATAATATAAAAGGAATTCCGCCTAACAGTACGTTAAACAAGGCAGCAGCACATTCTTTTGATGAAACACTAAATGGCTTGGATGACACATGCAAGTTTAAATTACCAAAATGTTAAAGTAATCTTGTAATTAAACATAAAAATACGTTTGCGTATATATTTTAACCCTCCCCCAAATATCAGAGAATTTGATAAAACATTCAAAATATATTAAATAATATTAATAATGAGGCATAAACTACTGATATCATCATACATTTCTTTTCCAACCCTATCTTCCAAGAATTAATTTCATCTGGAAATTAATGATAATTACACATACAGGCAAAGAGAAATCTGTAAGATACAGACTGAAAAAGAAATAGATCTTCTCTTTGCTGTTAAGATTCTAATGACTTTTTATTACAAATATTAGAATTGGTCTTGTTTCGATATCTGCCTCTAATCTTGTCCTAGGTACAAGTAACCACTGATACCGCAATTTAGAGTTGCCACCTTAAATTTTTGTTGGAGCATCATGATGTAAAGGATAAAGCACCAAGCTGAGATCCAGAACTTGAGTCTTACTTCCCAGTGTGCTAGCACATGACTTCCACTGAGGCCAAGTCATTTAGCCACCTGGAGTCTCAGCTTCCTCACTTGCAAAGTGAGGATGTGAGCTTGACGACATTTGCAACCTTGTCATGCTATGTAATTCTACGAAGAACCATTATGATCACCCTATGGCAAAACCAAACACCCCAGAACAGTATATATCAGGGTCAGGACAAGAGGCCATTCTAAACAAAGGACAGCCGGGGGCCTCAGCCTTTTTCCCTTTTAACATTTGTTAAAAAATCAATAATACCTCTAGTACTCTGTAACTTTCTGTAGCTCCTAAAAATAACCAAAACTCTTACAAGATTCAGCTGGGCAATTTTGCAATTAATTTCTCAATGACATCATATCTTTATGAGATTAAAGACATTTTTATCTCTATGAGAGAATTTTTCATAATTTTTTTGCACATGTCATATATTAGCATGCAGTCAACATTCATTCCATAAACACTGGCTGAGCATATGCTGAGCCATGTGCTAAGCAGGACCTGTACGAAGGAACACACCCATCCCTACTGTCGAGTCACTTCTATCAGGTTGAGCATATGAGATTGCTGATACTCAGGACTTTATGGCTCACAAAATGGCAATTTCGTGTAACTCAACCTAATAGCTGTACAAGAAATTGTGTCATCAAACAGATTAATCCTTAAAATTACCACAGACATTTTGGAACATCCCATTAATTCTGGAAGGCCATTGTGATGTCATTTAGCGACTTTCTAGAGAATTTCTTAACAAGGATTTTTGTTGTTTACTTTGTTTTGGGGGTGTGTGTCTGTTGTCACTGTTGCTTGGGAACATGCATTAAAAATTATTGAGTTCTTATGCCTTTGTTTCAATGCCTTTACCATAACCAGCTAACGACTGACAGATCTACAATCTCCTTAGCATGGGTTACTTGTAATGCATGCATGCGTGCACATACACACACAAGATGACTTGTTTCCTTTTCTAATCTTAAGGTAATCTTCCTTTTCTTCTAACAGACATAGCTACATTCTTTTTCTCAAAGCTTGTTAGGCTGCTTGAAGGTAGGATCTGAGCCTATGCTTCTTTATATGACCCACAGCCTCTATTCCAGGGCCCAGCATGTAGCAGACACAGCAAAATTACCAACTGAATGATAAATTAAATTATAAAGGGAGATAGCTGATTGAAAAGAGATAGGAATATCCAAACATGAAAGCTATGCAAAAACAAATATTACATTTCTTGCCAACCATGCTACTGTTTGTCACGTGCTGTAGCAATGGCAGTCACATCATGTTCTAAAGTTATTCTTCTCAATGACTCTAAAATAAAGGAATCACAGTGTCATAGAAGTGAGGTATACCCAGCACATTAGAGAGCTTTGTGCATTGGATAGTAAGTACACCTAGTTATGTCAGTTAGTACAAGCAAATTTCCAGCTTTGCCTTAGGAAAGGAAAATATCTGTTAGGAAAATGAATAATAAAGTTTGCCACGTGATACAATAAAAGAAAAGCTTCGTAAGGTTATACAACGACCATGGACAGTTCAAAATATCTAACCACAGTTAGACTTTCTTTAAATGGAGTTTTCTCTCAAAGTAAACAAATAGCCGAAAATATCCCAATTTTGAGTAACTTTTAAAATTTGAATACTATACCTATCTAAGCAAAATCGAAAACACTTCCCCAAATGATTAGCATGTAGTGCACATATCAACTGCTCCATAGTGCAAGAAATGTCAAATGGCATGGAGACAATGCCATGCTTTCCTGTACAGCACAAACATATTTCTTCTTGAGACACAGTTTACATAATACAGGAAACGGCTTCATCTGGTTCCTGGTCTTTTTGATCAAGTCAAAAGCCTTAAAGGAAAAAGTGTTTCTTTTACATTTTACTTTTTTTTTGTACTTTTGTTTTTCATAAATTATATTTCCCCAAATTGAAAGTGGGAACTAGACAGATATGGAGAGCGACATCCTCTAAGAAATATTTTACTGCAAGGCAAGCTTGTGCCTTCCTCATGAGTTCTACAGGTGGCCAAAAGCAAAGGAAAAACAAAAACAAAACCCTGTGATTCAAGGAAAGTTGATTCCACAGTTAAAGACGAACTGTTCACGTTAAAAAGATAAATAAACTCAACGGCCTAGAGGTTGGAAGTACTTGAATATTTGAGCAGCAAGGTAGCCACTGTGGCTGATTAGACAGAGGAAGAGGTGGAAAGAGATGAGGTCAGGGAGGATTTGGACCACACCATGTGGGGCCTTTAGGGGCTTGTGAGTATAGCAGGGACTTTGCATTTTGCTCTGAGTGAACTGAGAAGCCATTGGAGAGTTTTGGGCAGACTTAGGTTTTTAATCAGTCACATTGGCTGCAACAGATTATAAACCACAGAGGTGGAAGCAAGGAGACCAATGAGGTAGCTATTACCTTCATCAGGCCAGAAATGGTAATGATTTGGACCAGGGTGGTAGAGGTGGCGAGAAGCAAATGGATTCTAGATGTACTTTGAATAAATGAACTGATGTGATTTAGTGATTAATTGGATGCAGGTGTAAGAGAATGAAAAGAGGCAAGGATGATTCCAGGTTTTTTTGACCTGAACACCTGATAGAACGAGGAAGAGTATAGACGCAGCAGACTTGGGGAGGGAGGAAAAGATCAAGAGTTCAGCTTTTAACATGTTAATAGTGAGATGTTTATTAGACATTCACATGAAGATGTCCATTGGAAGTTGGATCTCCAAAGCTGGAGCTAAAGAAAGAGGTGTAGGATAGAGATATAAACTTGGGAGTCATCTGTGTAGGGATGGTATTTAAGGCTGTGAGAATGGAAGATCAGTGTCTGAGAGAAGGACCATGGACAAAGATGAGAAGAGATCCAAGCACTGAGCCTGTGGGCGCTCCAATATTTAAAGGGTAGAAAGAGAACAAGGAACCAGCAAAAGAAATTTAGGATCAACCGGTGAAGTAAGAAGAGAAACAGGATTGAACAGTTTGCAGGAATTCCAGTGCCTAGAGTTTTTCAACAAGGAGGAAATAATTAACTGAGTCAAAGTCTAAAATGACTAAAATTGACTAAAATGAGGCCTGAGAATTTGACCAATATGGGAGTCACTGATGGCCTTAACGAAAGAATCTCTTTGGTAACATGAGATAAGAATGAGAGAGAAAGAGAAACTGTAGATTATAGTGTTATGCTCCAAGAAGGAGCAGAGAAATAATGCAATAACTAGAGTGTAGGTGGAGGCACGAGAGGTTTGTTTCCAAAGATGGAAGACTTACAGTGTGTTTATACATTGATGGAAATGATCAAGCTGGAGAGAAAATCTGGTGATGCTACAGTTAAAGGGAAGAATTGCTGGAGTATGTCTATAGGTGGGTGAAAGAGGATGGATCTTCTGTACAAGGGAAATAGTTCACCTTAGACTGAAGGACATCAGAAGCAGGGTGACAGAAGAGAAGGCAGAATGAGAGGGACAGATGCAGGAGGCTTCCTCAATTTAGTGATGCTGGCATGTGAACATTCTCATCCTACTCTAGTTTCTCAATGAAATAACAAATATGGGCCTTCCCTGGTGGCACAATGGTTAAGAATCCACCTGCCAGTGCAGGGGACGTGGGTTCGAGCCCTGGTCCGGGAGGATCCCACATTCCGCGGAGCAACTAAGCCCGTGCGCCACAACTACTGAGCCCGCGTGCTACAACTACCGAAGCCCGTGCACCTAGAGCCCAGGCTCCGTAACAAAAGAAGCCACAGCAATGAGAAGCCCACGCACCGCAACAAAGAGGTGGCCCCTGCTCACCGCAGCTGGAGAAAGCCCGCGCACAGCAACGAAGACCCAATGCAGCCAAAAATAAATAGATAAAATAAATAAATTTTTTACAAAAGAAAAGAAAAGCATTAAAAATATATATATCTTACTGTATGTAATATGGCAAAATAAAATTTAAAAAAAAGAAATAACAAATATGGTTATTAGCTGATAGTGAAAAAGAGAAGAGGTTGGGGGATTAAGGGGAACAGAAGGCGTGAAATAGTTGCTGTAGACTGAATGTTCGTTTCCCCCCCAGATTCGTATGTTGAAACCTAATCCCCAATGCAATGTATTTGGAGGCAGGGCTTATGAGAAGTTATCAATTAGGTCATGAGCATGGAGCCCTCATGAATGGATTTAATGCCGCTATAAAAGAGGCCCCAGAGGGCTCCCTCCACCCTTCCTCCATGTGAGGGCTCAGCAGAAAGATAGACATCTGTGGACCAGGAAGCAGGCCCTCACCAGACACCAAACCTGCCAGTGCCTGGACCTTTGACTTTCCAGCCTCCAGAGCTGCGAGAAATAAATTTCTGTTGTTTATTAGTTGCCCAGTCTATGATATTTTGTTATAGCAGCCTGAATGGACTGTACAGTAGTTTCTTAGGAATGGTATAGAGGTAGAGTAGGCAGAGAATTGGATTTAACTAGGGTTGGGGACTGGCCAGGTGTGAAGTAAGGGAGTTGAGGGTTTATGCAAAAGGGTGTTCATAAATGATGGAACAAACCAGTTAATACTACTGAGCCAGAACAGCCAACCAGGACAGTCACTGATCAAGAAATAAACTTCCATTTTACTAAGCCACAGTCTTTTGGGATCTATCTGCCACTGCATCCTAACCTAACATAACTAATTCAGAATATAAGGTTCTTTATGACCAAGTCTCATCTTACTTCTTTTTATTCCTTGTGATCTGCCATACACAATTAGCTATAGTTTTCTAGAATATCCCCCAGCTTTCCCCTTCCTGTCCTCTTCACCTGGTGAACCCCACAGGGTCACTTTTCTTCTCTGGTCGTTCATTCCACAATTATTTTATTAATCACCTCCTAAAGTGGGCCAAGCACGAAATGACCACATTGCACAGTAAGTATCTTCTCCACAAATTCCTGCACAGCAATTGGCACATCCTTAACATTTGTTTATAGATGAATGAATGAATGGACTGTCAGTCATGAGTTTATCCATAATCGTATATCTCTAGAGGCAGAATGTGTTAAGAGAAAAGAGAGTTTATATTACATGCGTAGTTCATAGGTTATGCCTCCGTCCATGCTCTGCTCTAATATAACACAATCAATGTAATTAAAATTACTATTTCATAAGTTAAATTTACTGCTTTTCAATTTCTTTTTACATTCATTTTTCATTCTTTTAATAATTCTCATAACTACCTTTTGATAGGAAGTGTGAGAAAAAGAAATAAGAAGAGGATGGAGAAAGAACAATAAAAGACGTCCAAGAAGAAAATGGTGCTGGGGAGAGAGAGACGGAAGAAAAGGAAAGGAAAAGGAAGAGAAAGGAATGAAACAGAGGCAGAGCGGGAAATAGGGAAGAGGAAGTGGGGAGAAAGAAAAAAGCTTCAGTGGCAGAAACAGAGGGGAAAAAAGGCAGAGAAGATCATAAGGCAGGGATATTAAAGACATTGTTTAAAAAGCACTGAAGGGGTTCAGAAATTCTGGAAAGAAGCTATAAAATTCTGGAATACTTATAGTAGTCCTTTACCCTCTAAATATTGATGAATATTTATTAATGGTAACAACAGGCCATTTACCGAGCCCGTCCTATGTGAAAAACACAGTGCAGAGTTTCTACAGTTGTCATGCCTACAATTCCTCATTACTATTATCCTCATTTTACAAAAGGGGAAACTGAAGCACTGAGTAACTTACCAAAACGCACAGTGAGTGGGATTACTGAACCTCAAACCCAGACCCACCAAAGCTCTTACCCACCGTGTCTCATCTCCTCTTTACCATGCTGTTTTTGCCATCAGAATATGCAGAGCAGGGTAGATTCTGAGCCAGCTGACAAGGTTTTCTCACATCTCTCATCCTTCGCAGGCCAAGTCCAAAGGAAAACTGAGAAGGGAGACATGAGGAGCCGCCAGGAACAGCCCTGGGCTCCCTGACCCAAAGGACCTGAATGTGAAGCAGATGGGACCCAGACACTCATCCAAGACTCACACTGTCCTGTTCTGCTCTTTTGACACTTCATTTGGATATATACTGTTTATTCCTTTTAAAATACAGTTGTGCTCACAAGTTGGGAACCAAAGTACACAGACAGAAACCCTTTCTGGAGATGTTCTGCCTCTGTCTGAAAGAGGATGGGAAAGAGAAGATATCAGCCATCTTACTTATGGTTGGAAGAAAACTTATCAAAAAGCTAAGAGCCTTGTATCTTTGCATCTTAGGGTCCTTGGACAAAATTTTCTGGGTGTGTACATATCAGAAATAACAAATTCACAGCCATACACTACCATGTGTCTCTCCAGCATCAATAGCAATCATTGTTGTCTGATCCTTACACATTCTCAATGAGCCTGAATTGAGCCTCAGAATCCTTCACAACACAGTACTCCAGGCAGCTATTAACAATCGATGATAATGAGCACAAGATTGAAATTAATTCGTAATCCTCGCAGAGACATATGTCAGCATTAGACATAGCCCCATAACATCATAAACTGCCTAACACAGGTAAGGTCAAACATGAACCTAAATGTTTAAGACTAAAGCCGTTTGTTCTTTGGTCAATAATTATTTTCCCAACACATTCAACAAGAGCTTGTGTTTCATAAAGAGAGTTTTAGGAATTAATTAAGAAACAGTACATTTAAACTGAGAAATGCTAATGCCTCTGTAATTCACAGTAATTTTTAAGGCCTGACCAGGAAATAGAAAACTATTTGACAGGGTCTGGGCTAAAAGCCATGGATGGCATCCACTGTTTAATGTTGTATAATTTACAAACTTCTGTTCTTTCAACAACTACTTTGAGAATGAAGTTGCTAAGTAAATAAACAGCTCAAAAACAACACAGAAGAGCTAACCCTCCCCTCACATCTTGCAAAAAGGCAGTGGCCCTAAACAGGAAGACAATATGTACAAACTGCCTGCCAAAAGCACCCAGATACTAAACAGTCTCACTATACAAAATTTTTTAGGTTTCTTGGGATGCCTCAAAGAACTAAAAATCTTTTCATTCCATGAGCAAAATGCATTTGTGGCTGACAAAATGCATTTGTGGCTGGCAAATGCAACAAAGTTTGATGATTTTACTTTATGCCTATAGATCTGTAGAATGAGACACAGGGCATAAATGTCACAGAGACAGGAGGTTTCACATGCATTCACATACAGTATGTCAAATGTTTTCCACTTACAAGAAATATAATTTTAATCACGTCTTCATTATTACATGTTTCAGTAGCCCCCCACCACCTCAAAAAAAAAGTCCTGCCTCTCATTCCTCACTTATATCTGTCTATCTTAGAACTTTCCTGACACTGGCAGTCACAGTATTTAATAAATTAGATCCAAAAGAGCATGATTCCAGAGATACAGAAATGGAGTTAACTTTTTCCCAGTGTCAGGACCTACAAAGGGTTTATTAAATAGTTCTGTCCACTTACGACAGTCCTTAGAGCAACAAGGCCCAGGGATGAGGGTTTGAGTGATATCAACACTGTTACTGACTTAAGCTATTAGAAAACCTTTATTTGCTTTATAAAAAATGCTGCCAATTCTTGCTTTAAAGTTTAAACAATTCACTGGAATGATAACACTCAAAAGACAGTACCTAAAAAAACTGAGGGATCCTAAAAATTTCAAAACTTAAAGTTTTCAGAAAGGTTAAACAGCGTTAGAAAATGTGTTTGGAGATTTTTTTTGTTAATATAACAATCATTATATGACACTCAAATTAAGGTTAATATCCTGGAAAAAAGAATTCTTTTTGTCAACTGGTGGTCTGTGGCTTGAGACTTCAGTGAAAGGTTTCACTTGAAAAGGCTATGAAAACATCAGCCACTGATCCAGAAGTGCTCAACAGCTCAGAGATGCAAGGTCATTCATAATTGTCTCCATCTTTCTTTGCTCTCTCTAGAGTATAATTACTTCAAGAAACAAAATCCTGGTTTATTTTACTAAAATCCAGAAACTCACCACTTATGCAGCAACAGCCGCTTCCCCTATCCCTGGTTTAAATATCCGTAACTGTCACCACTCCCAGGTATATTCTACAAGACAATGCCTAACCCTTGGTGGGTCTAATTTTTCAGAATCGGCATATTGTTAAAATATCAGCTCACCAGTCGAGTGGTTACACTGAATTAGTCATATGAAAACAGATATTAGCACTTGGTTGAGAAGAAGGAAGATAGAATAGTGTCATGGAAAAATAACAGAATCCATTTTGGAAATCAGAATCTCAGCTGCATCATTTACTAGCTGTGAGAAAGTAGGAAAGTTATTCACCTGCCCTATGTGAGAGGTGGGGAAATGATATCTATCTCATAGGACTGTTGTGTGGATTAAAAGAGGTAACATGTCAGTGGGCACATGGATGATAGAATGAACCTCAACAAATTAACTACCTTGGTTAACAAGATAACACTCAGGAAATATTTTAAAGTATAACATCTGATTAGGACAGGACAAGGAGCTTGTAATCACCTAACCAGAACCCTTCACATCACTCCGCCAGAGCCGTTTCAGAAGAGTGGTGGAGACAAGAATGATTGTCTAGAGGACTATGGTAGGGAAGGAAATTGAGAAAATGGATCTGAACAATACTTTCCAGAAGTGTGGCTGTGAAGGAAAAAGAAATATGGGATTGGGCATTGGATTTGGAATGTGCGTGTCTGGTATCTTTAGGATGGGAGAGTTTGAGCATTTGCATGTCTGAAGGTCAAGGTCAGATATAAATAGGAGGACCAGATAATTTATCAACCAAACCGGACATTTTTGAGACTGAGAGTAGATGCCATTAATAATTATGTTCGGACAATAGGAGTAAACTGGAGCTGTCCCAGGTCAACTAGAGTCTGGTGACCCTAAAGATAAAGGGAGATGTTGAAGATGTACAAAGGGAAAGAAGACTGATGGAGCAAGACCCCTGAGTAGGGAGGAGAGAAGGAGAGGGCAGGAGCTGAGTAGAGGCATAGTTGGTAGGGGTTAAAGAAGGAAAAAATTAACCCTTTCCCATGTGCCAGACACAGATCGAACACCAGCTGCACCCCTGTTCTCGGAGAATGTACAGTTTAGTGCATGGATTATCATGTGTAAGAGAAGCGGAGGAAGGGCATGGGACTGGCCACGAGAAGAACCTGTGACATTCAATTTTCAGAAAATGTCCTAGAATTTCTCTTGGGGGGAGTTGTAGTTTGAAAAGCATAGTTGATATTATTCAGTGTATTTTCTTTCTTTTTCAATTGGCCACATATTTATTTTGAAATTTTGAACACTGAAGGAAGTTGTTTCCTTTAGTATTTGCCTTTGTTCTGTTATCACAGGAAGACGTAGGCTAAAACTGGTTCAGAAATTCTGACTGAGTGACAGGGAAATAGCTGCACTTTAGTGAACATACTTTCCATGTTCTATAGGTATGTGTGTGTATATATGTGTGTGTATATATAGGTATGTATATATGTGTGTATGTATATTATTACCATACACACACACATATATATGTGTGTGTATATATATATATATATATTAGAACCCATGGACTGTACTCCCCACAGTGGTTCAGGGATATAGGGGCTCAGCAAATGTCTGTGGAATTGCATTAGACTGACTGCCTTCCTACCTTGGCATGGCTGTACTGGCTACCAGGAATCATGCCAGCTTTGAAACACAGACCCATGGTCAAATCCACTCACTACGACCCTTACAAATGTGGCTCTTTTCTGATAAATTATTTTAGCCTCTCTGTGCCACATCTTTCTCTCTATAATATATATGTAGGTACATATTCTATACAGAGGATATAAATATATATTTAAATATTTTTACAAATTTTATAAACAACCTGATAAGTAACTTAATGAGAAACTGAAATCAGAAATTATATACGTAATATATATATATGTAATATATATATGTAATATATATATATGTAATATATATATATTTCAAATTGTATATGAAATATATATGTATATATGTAATATAAACGTAAATTATATAGGTACTATAAGATTACATAATCATATATATAAATCGAGAGAATATAGAAAATATATATATTTAAATATTTAGGCTAATTTTATAAACAACCTGACAAGTAATTTGATGAGAAATCTGCAGACACTGCTGACATGTGCAGACGTCTGCTGAGCCCCTTTATCCCTGAGTTACTGGGGGGGAGAGGGGATGTACAGTTTGTGGGTTCTACGCTCAAGAAGTAAAGCTTAAAGCAATAAAATCAACTGCTAAATTAAGAGTAAACTTTGAAATGCTAGGTAGGGTAGAGAGAGAGAGCTGTTAGCATACAAAAGAAGAGCTGAAATCTGGTTTAACTGGTCCAATCAGAACATGTGTCACAGAAGAGAAGACACAGCTATAAGCAAGGCCCCGTGAGTAAGGCAGTGATTCTTTAGGTTGCTGGGATGGGTCCCTCTGTGGATTCGTACAAGGTGGGCAAGGGAAGGCTTGGGGACAACTTGTGGCCGGGTGCAATGAGGAGCTACATGCTATTAGAACATGAAGGGTGGGGCCAGAGGAGGAGACAGCAGAAGAGATATAACCTGAAGGAAAGAGGAAATACACTCCCAATGGTTGCTATCTTAATTCCATACCAAAATCATGTAATTGGATCTCTCTTTGAAGAAAACAAGCAGTCACTGAGGATTTTTTTTTCCCAATTTCCAAGGCTGTCTCCCAAGCCAGGATTTTTGAGGGCCAGTTTCTCCAAACAGCTTCAACTTTGTTTACACGATCTTACAAAAAAATCTTTCTCTCTCGGCACGTGGTAGCCCCTGTCAGCACAATCATTTATTTCTGAGCTCTAAGAAGACACTTGACTTTCTGGAGTGATATGACGCTTTGATTTTACAGGAGGATTAGCTGGGTCTATTGGTGCTTCCTCGTAGGTGGTGCTGAGAGTATGCCTAACCCCACTATGTTATCTGGACCCAAATATTTTTCTTCTGACTCTCAACTAAGATGCGATGAAACTTGCCAGTAGAGGTATAAAGATAATACCTGACAAGAGAAGAGATTAGGTGCAAAGCTAACACCCAATCTTATCTTATATTCACAAGGAGGATCTAGGGCTTTGTCTTTTGTACACTGCTTTATTTCCCATATCCATGTGTTCCCCTGGCAGCTCACTACACTAATCTCTTAACAAGCTCTAGGTAAAAGGAGTTTCTTCATTAAAAACACTTGAAAGGACTTCCCTGGTGGCACAGTGGTTAAGCATCCACCTGCCAATGCAGGGGACATGGGTTCGAGCCCTGGTCCGGGAAGATCCCACATGCCGCGGAGCAACTAAGTCCGTGTGCCACAACTACTGAGCCCGCATGCCACAACTACTGAAGCCCACGCTCCTAGAGCCCATGCTCGGTAAGAAAAAGAAGCCAGTGCAATGAGAAGCCCGCACACCTCAGCAAAGAGCAGCCCCCGCTTGCCGCAACTAGGGAAAGCCTACGGGCAGCAATGAAGACCCAGTGCAGCCAAAAATAAATTAATTAATATATTAATAAATTAATTAAAATAACAACAACAACAACAACAAAAACTACTTGAAAGTTTCTCCCAAGCCTGACCACAACTGACCAGGGTGGAATCAACTGAACAACTTACTAAGGTTCCCTCTTTGAGAAGTGAAGCATCATATGGTTAATATTGTTTCTAGAAGAATGTTTCCCCATCCCAGAAAAAAAAACATTCTTAGAAATGGCAAATGCCAATGAAAGGTCACTACAGGTAGATGATACCAGATTCATTTATCAATGAGCTCGTACAATGATGGAGCATGTTTTAAGAAAAAAGAAATGATTCTTCAGGGAAAACATATAAGACTCTGGGTACACTCTGGGTACAATCTATCAGTCTCAGGACGTGCAGAGTCATCATATGCATTCACACGTGCATTCACAACCAAGACAGGAAGAGCTACTGTCCCTAAGATCATCTTGACCTCAGAAATAACTGGTTTGAGGACTTCAGAAACCAATTCTTCTCCCAGTATTGTGTGTGTTTCCCTTCTAGAGACTTTATTTGGGAGTTCTATTTAGCAATGAAATATGAAGTCATTAGAAATTCACCAGTGAATGATGGATTGCCTTTTGTCACATAGCCAATGGATCTATGTTTCTGTATCATGGAAGCGCACAGACATTTGAAGGACCCATGAATTAGAGGAATGACAGACAGACAGACCAGGGAAAGCTTATCTAAAAGCAACAATGTCAAGATCTCAACACTGAGCCCAGAAATTAATTTATAGCAAGACTGATATCTTTCGGTAAAAGAACATGTAACTATTTACCAAATATGACCACAGTCCCACTGCCCAGGAGGCCACCGAAGGACCTGAGCATTGCCTCTGCAGCCCTTCCTTCAAACAATGCATCCTTGTTCCATGGCCTCCCAGCTGTGACAGGCATGATAAAAATGGAGATTGTTTTTATACTCTATGTGCTGTTTCTTCACTGACAGCAGCATGGTTATTCGCCAAATAATGAGTATGTTGGCATTTTTATAAATAAAGTGCTTGGTCTTGACAGTAATCTGTGCAGGGAGGACTTGGAGGATGGACAAAAAATGTCTTCTTTCCCATGCACAGGAAAAAGCCCTCCTTGGCTATTTTTCAGCGCACTGAAATGTCTTTTGACCAAAAAGCAGCCAGAAGCACAGCTATGACATCAGCCTAGTCAAACCCCTGCTCTCCCCATAAGGACACAGGGAAGTATTTCTTTCCTTCATGGCTTGCAGGAATGTGCTCCTGGGGCTTCCTGAGTTATACAAGGAGGATTTTATTTCACTAGAGTAGGGGCCTGGGAGTGAAGGGGGAAAAAGTGTGGAAACTAACATTCAGTGAACTCCCACCATGTTCTGTGCGTACTGAAATTGTTTTGCTTCATCCTGACAATAATCCTGGGAGGTGGGTATTGTTGTTCCCAATTTACAGACAAGGAAACCGTGCACGCTCCGGTGTGGACACAAATACTCCGTCCACAGCAATCCAGCCCAGAAGTAGTCAGAAGGTGAGAAAGGGGATACACGTTTCTCCTTTATGAAAATCATCTTACTGGCTACAGAATTTCAAGCACACGTTCTGCCGTAGACATGTAGTATTTGTTTTGTCAAAACAAACTACTTTGCAGTTTTTAAAGTATTTTATAAACAACATCTCTCAAAGCATCATTAAAGGAACTCCCTGGGTAGGAGGTAGATTTAATTATTATTTGACAAATGAGAAAACTAACCTTCTGAGAGTTTAGGCAAAGTGCCAAAGTCACAGATACTGAGCAGAAGAAAAGGGACTCAGTGCAGATCTTCTGCTTCTTCCTCCCTGGTGCAATAACTTCCACTTCACTCTGCTTCTCTCTTATTGCTGAGCATGATAGAAACTCAGAACAAAAACTCTCCTGCAGGGCTTCCCTGGTGGCGCAGTGGTTGGGAGTCCGCCTGCCGATGCAGGGGACACGGGTTCGTGCCCCGGTCCGGGAAGATCCCACATGCCGCGGAGCGGCTGGGCCCGTGAGCCATGGCCACTGAGCCTGCGCGTCCGGAGCCTGTGCTCCGTGGTGGGAGGGGCCACAGCAGTGAGAGGCCCGCGTACCGCAAGAAAAAAAAAAAAAACTCTCCTGCTACCGGTGCATGAGGAGGGTAAAGACAATGGGCACCATTAATGCAGTTTGTCAGGAAGAAACTTGTTTGAACAACTGAAGGATTCAACTGTGGGGACTTTTTATGGAGGGTATTTCCACAGCCCCTTCTCCACCACTCCCCTCCCTTCCCTGCCAACCCCGTCGTCCCAGTAAAATCAATCCACACTTGGTACAGATCGAAGTCGCCTAGCGCATTGTGGCTCCTACAGGGACAGCCCTGCACACTACACACTGCTTGTATTTCCAGGCAGCAGAGCGCTTAATCCAGAAGGACCAATACCAGAGTGTGGAATCTAACCTAGTACGCTTTTGACAATTCCTATATGAATAGGGAAAATCTTCACTGAGCCGGGGCAGGAGGTGAACAGAAGCACCCCAAGGTGACAGTGTGGCAGCAGGCCAGTCACTTAACAGGAGCACCACTAAGGGTCCAGTTTGTTTCACCTGTAGAAGAAAACCTTGGACTGTCTTTCCAGCAACCACCGGAATCTGGGTAGAATGGTCTTTGGGCCAGTGGGTTACTGTTCTGCTAGCCAAATTCCAAGTGAATGTTTCTAAACTCTGCTCTCCACAATGGGATTTAGAAATATGGAATAAGGGCCATCACATATGACTCAAAAATAAAATCTACCCCTCGCCATCACTTTTTAATGTGCATTTAATAATTCAGTTCATCCTCTTTAAAAGGGTAAATTTAGCGCTGCTGGATAATTTAGGATAAACTGGGCAGGTAAAGCCCCAGGACATTCTGCTTTAAAGCACTTAACACCAACAAACCTTGAATCGGAACTGAGTCGCTATTGGAGAAGACGGAAAATTGTGTTCAATACTAACTTGGTTTTTGATCCTTCAAGAACACTGAACTCACTGTATCAACTAATATATACAAGCTTCTGACGTCCGAGCAGCCTGTATTTCCTTTCTAGAAGTTGGGTGACAAAATCTGCTGCTCCTTTCAGCTTCCCTTTAATAAAGGAAGTAAAATAACTACTTTGAATGTTATTTATGATTGGGTCTGGGGGTGATAGTTGCCAGATGTGAGACACTTCATGTAAACTATTAAAAGATAAAGACCCCTGAACTTGCATTGATTTCTACAAAGCAGAAATAGAAACCAAAGGGTCAAAACGAACACTGTAGCTTCTGAAATGTGTGCCACTAAATTCAATTCAACAGCCCCATGGGTCTGCCATGGACTAGGCACTAGAGGTGAAAATAGAAAGACGACGAGCCATAAGGGGCTTAGACGCCAGCAAAGGACTGGGGCAACATGCCACAATAAGGGGCCACAGCACCAGCATCTGCTAACCCTGCTGCAGGAGCCTGGGGGAGGAGGGGTCATTCCATTTTGGAGACAAAGCATGAGGAAGGTCACAGTAGACATAACACTTGTACTAGGCTTTGAAGGGTGAAAAAGATTTTGTAGAGAATCTATGGAGAGAAGGGGAGAAAGCACTTGAAGCAGAAAAGAGCACAGGCAAAACATTGGAAGAGGAAGAACAGATGCTCTCGAGTAGGTGGGGCAATATTCTGTTCAGAGAAAGAAAACATTATACCACCTGAACCTTTACAGTGTGTTGTTTTGGAAAAAGTATATTAATTTCAGATGTAAAAACATTTTCCTTGTGTATGAGTAAATACTGTAATTGAAGTGACAGAGGAGACATGTAGAATTTATTATCTGAAAGAAAATCTAATCAATAGGTATTTCATTTCAAAAAGTTAATGAAATATTATGGAGAGAGTGGCCTTTTAAGCTCTGATTTTTAGATTCGGAGAAAGAGCTTAATTTTCAGTGACAAGGTCACTACCAGTTGAATGGTCTCCTTTTGCTTCCCACAGAAATGATGGTTCTTTCGTTCTTGAATTATTTATTAAAATCAGCCTTCAATAATTGGAGTTTATTTAAACTTTTTTTTTGTAGACCAGCAAATTAAAATCATGTTACCTTTGTTATTTCTACCAGTCAAAAGGGGTATTAAAGTACTTATGTGAAATCAAACATTAATTTCATGGAAGTGCTATTGGTGTGTAACAAAATCTTCTCTTTTCAGTTCATGCTAATTAATATTCAATGCAGTAAGTACACATGTATTTAATACTATTATCATCAAGGAAGGTCAGGGGGTTCAAGTCACTATAAAGGACAATGTGGGTATATTTTATCTCCTGCTAATTAGCAAAATTAGATGAGCTTCTGGAAGATTATTTGAAAGCAAAGGTTTGCCAAGCCTACTTTCAATAAGCAGTTTTTATGCCTCCAATAGCCTAAGATTCAACTCTTAGATGACAAAAATAAATCTTTGGGAACATCCATCATGGTTAAAGCAAGCCACTTCCAAGGTCAACTATAGGGTCAGAAACAAAAAGCATGCCAAAGAGCCACATATGCAAAAGCATAGACATCAGCTCATCTGAAACAAATGGTCTACCTTGCAAAAGAAAAATTATTTAGTTGTTTGCATTTATGGTAATGTGCTGATACAGCTTGATTTGGGAACATAATGAAAATTGTGGGGGGATTTTGCCAGTTAGATGATATCTTCTCGTAGAAGGAAAAAAAAATAGCATCCAAACGTTGACCCGTATTTTTGCCAAGATCTAGGTCAGGGAGTGAACTGCATATATCTTAGGCAATGCATATAATACAATTGACATTACAGACACACTTTGTCATTACTGAGGCAGCCCTCCTTTCAGAAGGATGTCTTTGCTAAATAAATGTGTCCTCATAACTGCCTTTGAGAAGTAGACGTGTGCTGATCCTCTAACACCCTACACCTTCTTTGAAGCCCTTAAATACCTCACTTCAAAAACATGTCCTATTTTAATTATATCATCCTGGTACATGAAAGATAAGGTGATTTCTCTACTTCCTGGATCAAAAGGAACAGCAGGATTAGACAGAAACAGCATATCAACTATCATATTCGCTGTCTCTAGACTACAACACTTGAACATTTTCCATCCACGCTACAACCCTCCTTTCAGTGTCTACGAGGAAGTGTCTGCACTTTGTTTGACCCAACTGAACTTTGTCACACTGCCTTCTCACCACCCCTGCTGAAGCAAGCCACTAAATCTTACCAACTATCTCTTTGTTGTCTCTTGTGCGTTCCCAGCCCCTCCTTCCGATCTTACCAAGCCAGTTAAGTTGCACTTTTCACCTTCTCTGTTGACATAAAATGAAGGAACTGCATTTATTTGATTATTGACTGCACATTTTGTCAACATCTCAGATTTTATAAGTCCACTAGATCGTGCTTCAAGGCAAAGTCCTAAGATTTCATAGCTCATCTCTATTTGCTTGCTTAGAGCAGAGTAACGAAATGAAAAATTCAGAACTCCAGAGAAAGTTTGTTTAGTCTTGTCATCATATAACTGAACTAAATTATTCAGCACCATATAAGTGTTTTAAAACATTCTATTAGAGAAAAGGAAGTTATTAGTTTGTTAAAATATACTTAAATTTGATAGGCATTTAACCAATGGCTATGAGAGTATGTTGGAATGAAAATTATTAGAGAGCTGAATGCAACAGGAATTCAATGTGGTAGAAAAAGCAGATGTGGCTTCTGTAAGGAGATACTTGCTAAATGAAAATGCTGAGATGAGGAGGCCTGGCTTCCAAGTTCAATGTAGCAGAAAACAGGGTCAGTCTCCTATTTTCCACCCATTGGGTAGAAGACAGTTGTACATCCTGCCCAGAGCCATAATCACCCGAGTTTTTAAAATATTTTATGGAGTACACTATTTACCCCTGTTAATATAAAATACTGGACTTGAGGTCATTTACATCTGAGTGTCTGACTTTAGAATAAGATCCCTCACAGTTGAAACTGAAGCTGCCGGTGGATATTGTTAGTTCCTTAACTAACCTCTCAAGGTTTACACAGAATTCCCTTCTGGTGACTCGACCCATTCCCAGGTGAGGAAATGTTATTTGATATTAGTATGGAAACATACTGTTGAGTATACACATGGGTATAACACAGAAACTTTGAATTTTATTTGAGAAACCTAAACAGTTTTTTTTTAAATTAGAGATGCACCTTATTAGAAACGATTTTGTGGAAAAAAAGACATTACTTTCTAATGATTCCAAAAGTACTTATGTCAGTCAGGCAGGCAGCCCAGAAATTATACCATATGTTACGTTCAGCTGCTGAGTTAGAGTAAGATTAGAATTTACCTATAATACTTCTATGTTGTAAGCTGTTTTGGTCTGTTACGTGAAGCAAACCAGACTTGAAAAGAAGGAGAATCATATGCAATAAAAACTAGGTGTAAAAGTTAAACCCTAACTGGTAAACAAAGCATCTACCTGCATATATAGGTAGTATCTGGGGCTTAGAGCAGGGGCCAAAAAGCAGATGTCCTAAGGAGCCAGGCAGGTTAGGGCAATGACTGACACTGGCTTCATGGGTACTGTGGTAAAGTGAGATTCTGACTGTTGCCTGGCCACAGTGTGTGCCCAGCGTGGTCAGCATCTTTTAATGCTTCAAGTCTAGCCAGAATCTAGACTTTTTATGTAAGATGTCCCAATTATTAAACATTGACTATGAACTCAATACTATTGATACAAAACAAAATATTTCTATGACTTCATGTTTGCGACCTTTGATAGAAGTTTCAATGGGGCATTCTATGGACTTTAGATACAGATCTGGTTACAAATAATGAATGCTGCCCTTCAGAAAGTAACCACCCTAGAGGGAACTACCTAATGAAAGAATCACTTAAGCTGATAAATTCAGAACCACCTTAGACTGAGGCTTCCATCCTTGCCCTCATCCCAAAACATCAACAAGCACCAGTGGTGTGCCAAGTGCCAAGTTCTCTGCTGGAATCTGAAGACATGGTGACAAAGAAGAAAGACTCAATAATGACTTTCAAGCAGTTGACAGTCCAATGGATGAACTCGCTTACAATCCTAGCATTCACTGAGTGATTTTCTTGTCTTAGAGAACTTCAGGATACAAAGAAAATCCTTCCATTTCTTACTTTCTCCCATGCCTACTTATACTTTACATTCATTACAGTTTCACAACCAGAGAGCTAAGAAAATTGTCTGTTTCTCTCAGTGTTTTATCCATCCTCTTAGGAAGAACTCTGGTAGGGTTCTGGTAGAGACTTGAATTTAACACAATCTGAAGGAATGAGTCATTCTACAAGTGAACTCATTTTAATCTTCCTCTATGTCTTTTCACATACACTTCTAGTTTCCTAACTAATATCCTTTTTACCCCTCTTGCCTTAAGGAGAGCTGCAATGTACCCAACTAAAAAATGACGTTTCTGAGATTATGATGACCATGTGAAATTAAAATCTGGTTAATGCATATAAGCAGAAATGGTTGTGTCGAACTTCCAAAAATGGTTGTGTGAACAGTTTGCCCTGTCCTACTATTTTGTTCCTATCTGTAACCTAGATGTGATAGCTGTAGCTCTAGTGGCCATATTGTGACACTTAAGAAAACTTTTGTGGATGGTCACCAACCAAGGATAAGGCAGAAAGATTGAAAGAACCTGAGTCATTGATGACTTCATGGGATCACTGCACCAGCCCAGGACCACCTACCTCCATTGGGTAGCCATAAAGATTTTGAATGTAAGCAAATATGACTAATAAATGGTTTATTAATGATATGTTGCAACACATGGTATGTTCTATTTCCTTATGACATGCTCAATTAGCAATGCATAGCTCAATGCAGTGTACAAAATTGCAATGAACAAGGTTTTAACACAGCATATACATCAATTTTTGCACATGCATCTGTTATGGTTTGCCTCTGATGCCTTTTACCTCCGATTTTATTTAAAAATAAACAAAAACAGAACAGAATAAAAAACTTGCTCCTTTAGGATATTCCAGAATAAATAATCACAGGTTTCAATATGTAAAATATGACAGTACTTACGTTTGAATACTTTCTATCCAACCTGCAGACTTCATACTAGGCGTGTGGAGGGGGTATGGGGGAACCCTTCTAACATGTTCAAATGCAATTCCAAACTTATACAGTGTCAATCAACTCAAGGTAATATCTTAAAATAACCTGGAATATTTTTACCTCCAAAACCATGTGGAAAGTATGGACAAACACCTGTTTGGCTATGGGCAGGAGTGCACCATTTATTTATTCCTTTCTAGAGAACTCAGAGGATACCTTAAATCTGGGGAGCCCTTGGAATTCCATTTAATTAAGCCATCCAACTTTTCTCTCTCCAGTTTATATTTGGCCTAACAAGACAGTTCTTGTCCATAGTGAAGCTGGATTTTGTAGCCTGCCCTGCCTTGCCCTAATATTCTTTTGTAAATAAATAGGTGACTAAGAGGTGCTCTACTGCAATATTTTAAAGAGAAAATTGAATTGAAATTTTTGAATTAGAATTCTGTAAAATTTAGAATACAGGGGAAACTGTTAAAGTGCAATTACT
Source organism: Lipotes vexillifer (assembly GCF_000442215.2). Classification (NCBI taxonomy): domain Eukaryota; kingdom Metazoa; phylum Chordata; class Mammalia; order Artiodactyla; family Lipotidae; genus Lipotes; species Lipotes vexillifer. Next base: position 4,943,392 of record NW_006770909.1, read on the forward strand.
ACTAACTCACTCCATGATCATTTTGTATACCTTCTACATGCCAGACAATGAAAAATGTAAAGCTCTGTAAGAAAATGTATGTACCCACAAGAATCAGAGATGCAGATGAACAAGCAAAAAATTACCGGACAGTATGACAAGGCCAGGATAGAAAGTATTCACAAAGTTTTATGCATGCCAGAAAAAGCAATATCTAAATCTATTTTAGAAATCTTCTAAAAGAGGGGATGGGTAGGTGGAATATTTAAGGATGATTGGAAATCAGCTGAACAAAGAACAGTGAAAGGCATTGCAATCAGAGGAAAAACTCTGCTTGAAGATCACTTAACTAGTACTTGAAAACAACAGAATCACACCTAGTACAAGCCTGTGACCAAGTTAAAAAAGAGAAAAAGGTGAGCACTTCCACAGCAGAACTCCTAGAAGAAAAAAATCTTTAAATATTTTCATAATTCTGTCTAAAAGACTAAAGTAAATAACGATCCTAACAAACTGATGATAATTGATGCCTATGACTGATTTCATGAAGGTACACATTGACATCTGAAATGGTTGAGTAAAAATGAAGTGTCTTTCTTATTTCTATGAAGCCTCAAGAAAAAAAAAATCCTTGATTTTGATTTTTTTCAAACTACTAAAATAAACGAAATCCACAGAAAAGAAATTTCCTAATACCAAAATAAGTGACATTTCCATTTAAGTAATATCTTCCATTGTAGATAACATTTTACTGAACTTGGATAATAAAATTTCATCTCATCCTTTTACTTACATGCATAGACCCAAAACTTATATTAATACATATACCTATGCCTACATATATAAGTAATATAGCCAATGGTAGTACTCAAGTACCCATATATTTACAGCTGAAGTGTAGGTAAATTTTAGATAATGATGTTGGTTATGATGTCATCGCAAATATTACTACTTGTGCCTCTAACAGTACTATTAAAGAAAATAATTACTACCCCACCATTCTTATCATTTTTCATGTTTATTATGTTCCAGGAATTATAATTATACAATCATATATGTATGATGTATATGTGTATACACACACACACACACACACACGCACATTACATTTACCATCAAGACAAAGATATTAATCCCATTTGCAATGAGACAAATAAGGCTTACAAAGAGTCAGCAAACTGTCATTGGCCCCACGACTAATGAAGAGGGAAGACCATCTAAACATACTTGTGACTTCAAGTTCCCAACTTGAACTATGAACCAACCGTGTGGTTTTGGACCTCTCTGAACCTTGGTTTCCTCATCTAAAAATTGGGAACAGACATCATACCTACCTAAGAGAGTGGCTTTGAATATGGAATCTAACATTGTATGTAAAAATACTTGTAAAATACACACAGCCATAAAAGTATTAACTATCATCCCCATGAAAAAGGTGATAAAAGGATTTATGTAATAAAACCTTGAAGACAGAATATATCTACAAAAATAACTTAGAGTAAATGATAATAGAAGGCAGGGGTAGTTCACTGCAAGTGTTTCTTATAGTTTTACAAGTGTCATAACACACTGGAAGATGATAGAGACCTTAAAAACATCATTTATCTTAAGTCCCACTTAAGACTGATCTCAAAATACATAGGATGGACCACATAAATTGACCCTACTATAAAAAATTCAAAGGGCTTGCCAGATTCATCTTTTTTCATTTTAATCTTTTAAAAGCATGTTTAGATTATATTCATTTGATTTTAGTGAAGCTTTTCTCTAAAATAAATTGCCTATACATGCACACACTAACACATGTGGAATTCCTTTTCTGTAATCCTCAAAGAGGCTTTTGATTCTTCTGATTCACCAAAAAAGACTCAGAGAGGAAGTGCGATGCGTACTGGGATTTGGATGGCTCCAGAGTCACTGCGTGCATTTACATAGAAACCAGATGGTTGTGGGAAATGTTTCTTTTTATTAAAAAAAATCAATGGATGATTGAGGTGTTTCTGTGGACTCTTATTCTCAAATGGATGAAAAGTGCATATTAAAGGTGAACTACAGGAAAACGGCATCCAAAATAATCAGGCAGCTCATCACAGTTTAGATCACATATCTAAGGGCAACTCCTTAGAAAGTAACATTTTAGTAGAACCTATGACATTGTTGTGGAGGGTCTGAGGCTTCTATTAATTAGAGAAAGGAGAGAAAGAAGGAAAAAGGAAATCTTGGTCAGGAAACTTTTATGCCCCTTGCCCTTCAAAGACTTACTTTTTTTTCCTCTCTGAAAAAAGTAACCACAAGTTTATAAGATGGGATGTTTAAGGGACTTCACTTTTTAATCTCACAATATTAATTCCCTGAAGCTTTGAACTGACAGGCAGCCCAATGTAAATGAGCCAGAACAAGAGTCAGAGCCAGAATTTTTGTTGTACCATGACAAAAAATGTGTTATTAGTGTTCAGTGATTAATGAGCAGGCAAGAAGAAGGGCTCTAACAATTATAAGATTGTCTTGGTATAAGCTTATACAATATCAGGGCACAACACAATCTACTTTACTACATTCTGATATATACACATACACATTTTGTGTATCTGTATCAGAAGAAACATTTTATGTGCATTTTTATCCATATCCAAAAATGCTAAAAGAATTTTGAGTAGATCCCATACATTTGTGAAACGACACATACACACAGTAAACAATACTTATTAATTGATGTATTTTTGGTTACCTATATTGTATTTAAATCGTCTTAAGTAATTCAGATTCAGTACCTACTGATGAGTTCGTTTCACTGGCAAAGCAAATTACTCAAATCTATGGTAACCTATGCATGCAATCACAGAGGATAAATTTAGTAAGAAATGCCACTGAAATTCAAACAACGAGTGGAGAAAAAAAAATTTGGCATTAAGGGAAAAGAAAAACTTTTCTTAACAAAAGCAAAAGCATTCTGGAAAAAAACCCAATGTTCTAACCAAAGCATAGCATTCTATTTTATGAAATTTAAATTTACAATATTCGCTTTCTTTATGCCTGACCACCGAAAACATTCGGAAGAACATAAGGGCCTGTTCACAAATTATACATGTTTATGAAGCACAAGTCTAACATCAACTGTTCAGCAGGC
>NW_006770909.1:4946507-4980599 GCF_000442215.2 Lipotes vexillifer
CCTGAAGAAAGCTAGGCAGGATGGGGAGGGAAAGGAGGGACAAGAGACACAAAGAGGTAATCCATCAACCACATCGACTGCACCTGTCAAAGCTGCAAACAGCTGGGATATGCCAAGCCAACAAGTAAAGCAGCCCTTATATTTTAGGAATTAAATAAAGTATAGAATAAATAACGGGACCGCGACATAGTAATTACCCACAATAGACCTTAGGGAGAAAGGGGAACTTTGATTTGATCAGATGCTTGGCTGAAATCCCTCCCCCAACTTGATCTCTTCTTATTTTAAAGGTTGGATTCCCCCAGATAAAGAGATCTAGTACCAGCCCCACTACCCCCAAACAATGAAAAGTAATTCACCTAATAAATAAAAGTTAAAGAATGTTATTTTCCCGTACTACACATAGATACAAAATTTTACTTCGTTTATCTTGTTTGGTATTATATGTTAGAAATAATTGTTGCAGTTAAAAAAACCACAAAGTCAAAATAAAACAAACAAACAAACAAACCATTTTTATTTGTACTGTTTGGGAAAAAGAAGTTCTACATAATGACTGTGGTTTCCCACGGCTTTTCTTTTCTCTGTTTTTTCCCTCCCTCCCTTCCTTCCTTCCTTCCTTCCTTCCTTCCCTCATTCCTTTTTTCCTTGTTTTCTTTTTTGTTTTTAAAGCCTAAGAGTAAACCCAGTCAGTAGCAATTTAATTTACTCTTTTATACTCTCTAAACCTCGCTTCTGAGTGGTTTTCTTTTTCTTCTTTTTCTCCTTTTTTGCGGTACGCGGGCCTCTCTCACTGTTGTGGCCTCTCCCGTTGCGGAGCACAAGCTCCGGACGCGCAGGCTCAGCGGCCATGGCTCACGGGCCCAGCCGCTCCGCGGCATGTGGGATCTTCCCGGACCGGGGCACGAACCCGCGTCCCCTGCATCGGCAGGCGGACCCCCAACCACTGCACCACCAGGGAAGCCCTGGTTTTCTTTTTTAATAACACCTTCTTTAATAAAAAAAACTTCCTAGAAAGGAATGTGCAAATTTTTGCTGTCTCTTTCCTGCTTTCTTATAGGATTAAATAAAGAAGTAGTGTATTGGTTTTATTTAATCCTAATTTACCCAGTCAATTTGCATAACTATTTTTAGTTCTCTTTTGGATTTTCCTCCTTGAGACACCAATATATCATTGCTCTGGAATCAGTTCTGCTGCTCAAAGGGAAATTATACATGAAGAGGTAATACTATTAAGAATTCTATCTTTGTTGATGAACTAATTGGGTCAAAATTAACCAATAAGCAAAATAAGATAAAACAATTGACACAATTTGGTCATTTCATCTATAAAAGTAGTTCTCAAAGTTGGAGTCATCTAGGAAGCTTTAAAAAGTACTGATGCCTGGACCCCAACCCACCCCCACAAAGATTCTGATTTGATTGATCAGAGTGGACCTTGGGGATCAGAAGCTCTTTAAACTTCCCAGGTGATTCCAATGTGCAGCCAGGAACCACAGATGAAGAACACTGGTTGATGACAAGGAGGAAGCCATTCATTGCAAGAGAGAAAGGGTTGAGGCCAGGAAGGATGCTGATTCTGTACAAATACACTGGGAAGAGAATCAAACATTTCCAACTCATCTATGACTTTCAAAAAATTGTTTGTTTAATTAACTGGGTGGGGTGTCAATGGAAGGAAATGATGGGAAAATAAATAATGATTAAGTATCCCTTGGAACCAGTGACCCTCTGAAGGTGGATTTTGAGGACAAAATGAGCCAACTAGTGAAGAATATGCAGCTCTTCAGCTAAGGCTGGTGAAGCCATCATCAGGGTCTACCTTTGGAATTTAGTTACATAACTAACCAAATCTATTTTGACATTGAATTCTGCCTACCGCTGGATTGAACAAGGAGGCTGAAATTGGCCATGGGACAGGACCTCTCAAACATATCAGACAAGCCATGAGAACAAACGAGAGAAAACAGGCACCAAAGAAATTATACTAGTAAGAAGCTCAGAATTATTTGCCAAGAGCCCAGCGTTTGGGAAGGTGTAGACTAAACTTCACTTTGACTTGGGAAAGATGGCATGTTCTGTATTCCCCCTGCTACTTTTCCTCATGGTAATCTTCCTCAGTCCTTTTTCTGAAACAGAATACAACTTTATCCCCTCTTGATGGCCCTCACAGCTCCTTCAGCATGCCAAAAACGGAGGTGAGATCAGTATGGGCTTGAAGCTTGGGGAAGATTTTTTTTTTTTTTTTCTTTTTTTTTGCGGTACGCGGGCCTCTCACTGTTGTGGCCTCTCCCGTTGCGGAGCACAGGCTCCGGACGCGCAGGCCCAGTGGCCATGGTTCACGGGCCCAGCCGCTCCGCGGCACGTGGGATCTTCCCGGCCCGGGGCACGAACCCGCGTCCCTTGCATTGGCAGGCGGACTCCCAACCACTGCGCCACCAGGGAAGCCCGAAGATATTTTTATAAAATGGGAAAAGTCTGTTCCAGTGAAAGCAGAGGAGACATTTGAATAATCTATGAGTAAATGTTCAGTAGAAGTACTTGACTTCATCCAGTAAAAGAAGATAACTTCAGAACCTCACAGCTGATGTAACTGGAAATTTTTGAAGTACCTTAATTTTTGTTATGATGTATTAGGATCCATTTTCATTATTTAAGTTTCTTTGTTTTAATCCAAAGTAATATGAAATGACTTGAAGAAGAGGGGTTTAATAATCAGTTTTACTGATAATTCATGCTGGCATTTGATTCACTAGGGTAATATCATATATTATATATGTATGTATAATGAATTTATTTAAAAAAATAATCTATTTCTATTAAACTATGATTTCATATGACTTCAATCCTTTTATAACAGGAGAAATTTAATTTTGGTGTCCTTATATATTATTTATTACTTAATAATATTTAGAGAAATAAGGCACTGGCAGAATTTATGCAAAATAAGTTTCAGAGAATTTTCTATTTTTTAGCAGTTAGTCTTGTTAGAATTCAAAACGGCTTTCCTGAATTTGTCTTGGGCATTACTGTTTCTGATAATCGTTTTATATAAAATAGTCATTGTAACCCTCTTTACCCTTTTCACAGAGATGTTAAAATTCCAGTGAAATCACATACTGTTCTGTGTAAGTCACAGGAAGCCATCTTTTCAAAAAATATGACAGAAAGACTTGTAATAACATTTCCTGAGTACAATCTAGGGAGCTTTCAGGGGGACCATATGAAGTCATAGAAGCAGAGCCTCCTATGAAAAGTGAGAAATATTAATAAATACAACGTTTCTCTCTCATCAAATAAAAGCTCACCACAAAGAACTACCTCACAACCTAGAGAGACAATATCTAATATCTTAAGGCAATTCAATGAAAATGTAAAAAATTACACTGAGGGTGTAGGTTTATACTGAGGGTAAGGTTAGGTCTGGAGAAGCTCAATATAACTCACTTATCAGTGGTTAAAGTAAAATACGTGTTTAATACGCATCAGTTGCTGACCATTTATCTTATGCTTTTAAAAGATTCTCCATTAAAATACTGTATTTCTTCCCTAAAAGTTTTGTGATAGGTTTCTAGCCATTTCCTTTTATTGCTACACAGAAGAGAATGTCTGGGCAGGTGATTTAACTTAAATAGATGGCTGCTAAATGAGAATGAACTTTGACTCATTTAAATTAACTCCAATATTTATTGTTGCAAGCTTGACAATGCTCTTGAAAATGATTAAGCATGACCTCTAGAATAAACGAATTTAATAAAAAAGACTAAAAAGGAACACAACATTCTATTTAAGAGATAGCACTATTATTTTGAAATTAGGAACCTGTATAGGGTTTGACATAGAGTACAACAGAGTAAAATTTGATTAAGAAAAAAAACCTCAGTAACTTTGTTTAGTTTTACCTAGAGAAATTCAATGCAAGATACTCTGAAAATGACTACAATGACTACCCCAAAGAGAACAAAGCAGCTGAGTCTTACTTGTAAATTTTAGTGAAAGGGGAGGTGATTTTGTCTTCACCTATGATTGCTTCCATGTACAAGACTTATAATCTATAGGGGAAAAATACACATGTAGAACCATTGTTTAATTAGGAATTATTTTAGCCTATAAATTAAATTATATGCCTAAGGGTAGCATAGGGGGAGATACAAAATTCCACCACTGTTCATGTTTAATCTCTGATACAATATATAATTTTTTTTTAAGCAAGAAGGAAATTCAGCAAGAAAAGTAACTTTGATTTCCTTGCTATTGAAGGACATTTCTCAACTGGTACTTCTAATGCCTCTTTGTGATTCACACCAGAATGAGACCTCTCAGACCGATGGCTCAAAAGCTTAAGCTTGGAGGGGATTTCCATTTATTTATCTATTCCACACACACATGCATCCTTTTGCTAGTTTCAAGAACACATTTACTGATATTAATATTAACCTCCATCTTTTTAGCTCAAAATGTCACTATCACAAGAAAAAAAAAATTGATGGCCCTGATATAAATCCCTAAGGGGGTCATGGTTGCCTGGAATGATTTCTTGTTGCTATATCTGTGTGTGCCTTGTCTTGTAACTAGGAATGCACACTCTCTGTGGACAAAATCCCTGTCTTCTAAATGCCCCCCTGAAGTCCTAGTCAAAACTATGTACTCAGAAGGCTCTTGGAAGAGAATCCTTATAAGAGAGCACTGTAAAACAGGACCCTGCCCCTTGCTTGACCTCCAGCTTTCTACAAGAATGGATGTGAAAAGATGTAGCTGTGTGTCCAAGTGTATTTTTCACATGGTGACTAATGCTTAATAGGACCTCTACTCAGCCATTACAGGAAAATAAAGATGATATCAGCAGCCAACCCTGCATGACAGCCTATCTGTCCTTTGTGACTATTTTCAATACTGTTTACCAAAGGAAGACAGGTTTTCAGAAACCTATTCCCTTTGTTAAGAATGCAAGAGAATTCACAGAAGCTGTATATTTGCAAAATGCTTATGTTTAAAACAGAGAGTTTATTTGGTAGCAGTGGCATCAGAGGGTGTCAGTGCCAACCTGAGCATCTTCAATGTGCCTCATATTCTCTCCTCATCCAGGGCTCGTCAACAAGCTGTTCCAACTGCCCTTCCCACTTCCTACCACCCTGCCCCCAACCCCTTCAACTTCTACTCAGTCTTCAGGCACCAGCTGAAATTTCATTTCCTCCAAGAAGTTCCCCAGATGCCTAAGAAAGGAAGCTCCATCCCACAACCCCTCCTCCTCACGCAGTGTAATAATTATCGCCCGGTGCCATAACTGCCTGTTGGCTTGTAGGTCTCCTCGCCCTAGACTGTCAACTCCAGAGAGCTGGGCTGCTTTGATCCATACCCACTGGGTCCCAAGTGCCTGGGATGGCAGCCACTTCATAGAGAACTGCTGAATTGAAGTGTAAATTGGGCTATGAGACAAGTGGAGTAATTTTACAACAAAAAAACCTTTTTCAGAGATAGCACTTTTTTTCCTGAATTATTATGGATATTTGGGAAGCGTGTCTATGTTTAGATGTGTGTGTGTGTGTGTGTGTGTGTGTGTGTGTGTGTGTTTGTTGGAAAGATGGGAGCTTCAAGAAAAGGAGAGGAAAGGGAGAGTGTGAGATGGATGGCAGTCCTCTTTATGGGACTGTGTTCCCACATACAGCATTTCCTTCTGCCATTACACCACCTACTACCTTTGCAGAATCCCTGCCTCTCTCACTAGATTGCAAACACCTAGAAGGTGGGAATGATGCTTTTTTTTTTTTATCATTGTCCATAGTGTAGTAGCAGATCAGGGTGAGGGCAACAGGAAAACAGGTGTTGAGAGAGAGCTATATTTTCACATTCTCAGAGTAGAAGTTTGGAATCACGTAGGAAGAAATTGGTACGAGAGCTCTGTTTTTATGGCAATCACAACAATTTAGGCCCTGCATTCAATATTATTCCCAGAAAATATTGTATTATATAAATAGAGTAGCTCCAATATCAAATAAATTAGGGTGATTAGGTGAGATAAATGAGACAATGAAGGTTGTGAGCTCCATAAACTACCTAAAGCATAGTAGGCATTCAACAAATGTTCATTTCTCTCCCCTATTTAATTATTTGTGTTATGGCCTACCACCTTGGCAGCACTATATATGGGCTCCAAGTGTCATGCGAATCAAGTGCTAAATTAGGGGTCCACACCAAAAGTTTTCAAAAGGTGGTCACTTGGAACTTTTTAGCAATGCAAATTCTTGGGCCCATCCCAAACCTACTAAATCAGAAACCTTCGAAGTGGGGCACAGCCATCTATGTTTAAGCAAGTTCTCAGTGAGACTCTATACAGTTTACGTTTGAGAACCACTGCTCTACACTAATGGGGGAAATACCTACATAAAATAGAGGCAAACTATGGAGAACAGTATGGAGGTTCCTTAAAAACTAAAAAAAGAACTACCATACGACCCAGCAATCCCACTATTGGGCATATACCCTGAGAAAACCATAATTCAAAAAGAGTCATGTACCACAATGTTCAGTGCAGATCTACTCACAATAGCCAGGACATGGAAGCAACCTAAGTATCCATCGACAGATGAATGGATAAAGAAGATGTGGCACATATATACAATGGAATAGTACTCAGCCACAAAAAGGAACAAAATGGAGTTATTTGTAGTGAGGTGGATGGACCCAGAGTCTGTCATACAGAGTGAAGTAAGTCAGAAAGAGAAAAACAAATACCATATGCCAACACATATATATAAAATCTAAGAAAAAAAAATGGTCATGAAGAACGTAGGGGCAAGACGGGAATAAATACACAGATCTACTAGAGAATGTACTTGAGGATATGGGGAGGGGGAAGGGTAAGCTGTGACAAAGTGAGAGAGTGTCACAGACATATATACACTACCACATGTAAAATAGATAGCCAGTGGGAGGCAGCCGCATAGCACAGGGAGATCAGCTCGGTGCTTTGTGACTACCTAGAGGGGTGGGATAGGGAGGGTGGGAGGGAGGGAGATGCAAGAGGGAAGAGATATGGGAACATAGGTATATGTATAACTGACTCACTTTGTTATTAAAGCAGAAACTAACACACCATTGTAAAGCAATTATACTCCAATAAATATGTTAAAAAAATAAAATAAAATAGAGGCAAGTAATCTGGAGGGGAGCCTGAAAGGTATGTAAACAACCACCTTACCTAATTTCTTGCCGCTGAAAGTGTGATTCCTGGACCAGCAACATCACATCACCTGGGAGCTTATTAGAAATCCTGGACTTCAGGCCCCATCCCAGACCTACTGAATCAGAAACTGCATTTTAACAAGATCCCCAGGTGATTTGTGTGTACATTAAGGTATGTGAAGCACTGGTCTAAGGAATATTTTGAGTAGCAGAAGATGAACTGCAGAAGGGAAAAAAATACAAGATGAGTAAAAATTACATTAAAAAATTAAACTAAAATCTCCAATGTCTCTCATACAGAGTGGTTCTGTAGAAAGTAATGGGCATGTTTTGTCACAAGCAATTTCTCTAACTAAATGTTACGTTTTTCAGTGTAAGTCAGATATTTGGTGTGGGACGCAGGATCACATAGCATTTTACCCGTGCTTTCCAACAAGAGAGTAAGATGGAAGCGTCAGAACAAGCAGGCCACACTTTAAAGCCCAAGACAAGTGACATGAATCTACTGTGTACTTGTAGCCGGGAAACGTAAACACCGCAAGTGAATTTTAAAATTCTTCATCTTTTGTCCCACATTCCTACATACATGCAACATTTTTCACATATTTAACAAGTAATACTTTTATCACCAGGATTTTGCTATTGATTGCTTCTTTAACAACAAAATGCATCACAAACAAAAATGAATGAAGCTGTCTGAGGAGAAAATTCCATAGTAGCTTTACTGTCAATGCCCATCATAAATAACCATGACATCATAGGAGCCTTATCTACGGGTTGCCGCTACTGATCGATGGCATCACTCTAGTGGTGTAAATAGCTTCTAATGTCCCATCTTCCACCTTCAAATAGGCTCTGATTATTTATGATAGCTGTTAGGTTACAAGTCTGAGCTGTGGTTTGGATTTATTTTCTACTTATAGCTGCTGTGGATTTCAAGTTAGATAGGATTATTTTTTAGTGAAGATGATGAACTGAGATAGAACTGTCATGGAGCGGGGTACACCATCATCTTGTCTGGTTGGTGTCACCATCTGACTATGAATTCTCAGTGCCAGAATGCTTTCAGTATTATCATTGTCAACCAAAAAATATTAACAGATAGCAGTTAATCATTGGTTGTTACAACACGAGAAAGAAAGAAAAAAAAAAAACCGGAAGCAGCTTTCTACACAATTAAAATGTTTTAAACATAGTGTCAGCCTTTTGTTACTAAGTTGTGAAGAAGCGTATCATCTGCACCGTGTGTATTTTATAATAATGAAAGTGTTTCAACTTGAATGTGACAGCTAGAGATGATTTAGGAGGTAAAAGGAAATCCATCACCTCTCGTGCAAGGTATTCTTCATGATCATAAAAGAGACTGACAGATAACTTGGGCAAGAATACATCTTCGTAGAGAGAAATAGATATGAGCTGTGTCTACATGAAACAGGCAGGTGAAAACAAAAAATCCATCAATTAGCCAGATGTTTTGTCAATATAATAATACTTGAATCATTCTGAACATTAGATAGACATAGTAAGTTAGCAAATATGTTTATGAACTAGATCAGAGTGATAGACCATATTTTCACTTTTTCAGTTTTTTTATCATTATGTAAATAAAGGATGTTTCTTCTGAATTTTCACTTTTATTAGGATTTGACCAATTCATTATTTGAATCTCCTCTACTTTGAGTCATTCTTTCTCTGAGAAAACTGTGCTAAAAACATAAGTTCTCAAAAAACAAGGAGAAAGGTTTTCACCATGCAAAACAGCATGTGGTGAATACCCTACAGCTATATTCTTTATGTGTTTTTCCAAGGTAAATTGAAAAGCAAACTCAATAGTTATGAGACTATTTAAAAATCTCATATTTCCATATTTATCCTATCATATCTTATGATTCATCAGTTAGCCAAGCTTCTAATGAAATACGGATAATATTTAAACATCTGTTATGGCAAAATTTTCTTTCCTACTAAATTTTGGGTTATTTCATATGATTTTTAATTACACAGAAAATAACTGCTGTATTTTGACATTTTCCATAGTTTTTAATCTGTGTAAAAAAAAATCACCAGAAACCAGTTTGCTCCTTACAACATTTTGCAAACATATTAATAGTAAGAGCACATCTAAACTTAATCACTGCCAAGCAAAGTAACCGCCTATTGAAAAATGCTCTAACTCTACAAAATTATGAAATTATTACTATAAGCAATCCATCTTTCCGTATTACTTATAGAATTTTCACCAGGTCAACTGCATATTGCTCTTATAAAGTTATTTTTAGGACTACTCTATATGTTTAAACATATATATTTTTTAAATGGAAATATATATATTTTAACGGTGATAAAGCAACTGCTTCATGATATATAAAATGAAAACAGAGGGCTCCCCTCCAATAATTGTTGTCCTCACATGAATATTGTGATAATTCTTTAACGCTAGAGTATTTCCCTTTCTAATGGTAGTTATTTAAATATTCCTTCCCAATATGCTTTGCACTGCTAAAAGTCTTCAGTAAACTGAAAATCTCAATAGAAAGTGGGAATGCGGCCGCTAAGAGCTGACAATAGCTGTTTTGTCACATCTAGGCCCTGGTAGTTACTCAGGAAGTGGGGATTCGTCCAGCCAGCTGATGCCAGGGGAGGATGATTTATTGCCTGGTGTCCTCAGTGGCAATTGGACCCTTTCCCACTGTCAGTCACAACTTTCAAAGATCGTGTCCCAAAGAAGAGGTTCCCCTCCGTTCTAAAGAGGTAACAATGCTTGTCATAAAGTGTCTTTTAGCAGAGGGAAACGGGTATGAAAACGGGCAAAGAAAGGAAACAATCAGAAGAGGAGAGAAGATGGATGTTCTGTAACCTTTTCTCAGAGACCCATTTCTTCTACTTTTTCTCCTGTCTTTAGCAGGTTTTTGTTTTGGCTGATGACAATGCGTAATAGCCTGATAAATTGATTTTGTGAGTCCTTTTTCTCATCTCTTGAGAAGACACTAACTCGTTGGGACTTCAGAGGGCTCGCAGAGGCAGGAGACAACAATTAGTTTGTTGAAGACATCAGAAAGTAGCTTCAGAGTTTTGCCAAGAGAAATTCTTACTGACAGATCAGTGCTGACAATGTTGGCAGCTGCTTGAAAAGTGCAGCAAGCAGCTCCAGCATCTTAGGGTCCAAGGAGGAAGGCCACTGCACGTTAACTCTACACTTGGCTCTGTCCTCAGAGCTGTGAATTCTTCCTGACTCACCAGAATTCAAAGGGAATGGTATTACAAAAAAAAGTCTAAGAGCTGAATTCTACAAAACCTTTTGTTAAATATCTTCTTTAATAGCTAAACAAACAGAAAATTAAATCTTAGTACTGCTGTTCATTTATATTTAAATCAGTGTCTAAATAAATCTCTGTAACTGTTTTCAAAACCATTTACATACTGCACAATTTCAAATTTACTTTTCCATATGTAAAAATATACGTTGCTTGGCACTCAACTCTTTAGAACATATTAATTTCAATAAATCTTTTTAAGGGACCAACTTGACATATGTTAAAGAGATAAAATCCTCTGGTCTGAACATACTTAAATTAGTCAAGCACTTTGCAGTACCATCCTTGAAATTATTAAACGTTATTAACATTCAGATTTACTGCCTAAAACCTTTGCTTTAAAATTACTGAATGAGAGGCTCAAAGTGTTGCTTTTCGAATGCAAGATAACCTAACTCTTCTAACTTGAAGACATAAAATTGGCAATTTCTTGGAAACTCTGAAACTAATATAAAGCCTCATTACATTTTGGTAAATGTTATAAATATTAGTATTTCCCCCTTGGCATGAAAAATAATCAAAGGATTGATCTTTGTAATGCATAAAAGCAAAATTTTACGTTTTGGTAGCCTTGTAACTATTTACTTTTAAAGCTGTACAATTTGGAATACTATACTCTGTGTGTGTGTGTGAACGTGTGTGTCTGTAGCATGTTGATTACATATGTGTGTTTTTGTGTAAAACTATCACTTTAGACTTAATGTCCTAGAAGTTGTAATATAAGCAAGATGTTTTTCCAGGCATTTAATCTTTTAGAATGTTTCCCAGATAAACACAGAGCTAAACGTAAAACTTCTCTATATTTTGAAGAAAAGCTACATCAACCACTGAGTGTTTCTCACATTTCTGACAAAAAAGTATGAAGTGCCCAAGTTAGACAAATACTGGGAGGTGTAAATGGGGTGATCTTACATATTCTGCAGTGAAGAGTTCCAGGGAAAACCCTGAGAGTAAAGAAGCCTGAATTCTAGACTTTGTTTTGCCACCAGCTAGCCAATGACCTTGAGCCTCTCTGGGCCCACTTTCCTCATCAGTAAAACAAAGGGTTAATCAGGATGTTCTCTCAAAGGACTCTTTCAGGAGACCTAAAGTTATAGGATCATCATCTATCCTTTGAAACTACTGACTCCACAGGTCCACTCAGCATAATCGATGAGTTTAGCCAGAACGAGGTCTCTCAAAGACAAAAAACACTGCATACGTGAATGGCCAATGGCACTTTCTGAAATTTGAGGAGCAGTTATGAAGGGCACCGGTGTTTGATTTCTGGTGGACCTTCCTATCAGCTTTTGGCCCCTTCACCTGTATTAAAGGATGGATGGAAGAAGAGCAAGAGGGGGGAAACTCACATCACAGACTGTGCTGCTGACGTGCTACTCAATAGAACTTGGCAGGAATGAGGTGAGAATTTGGAACTGAAATCAGATTGAGCAGTTCGTCTAGAGTTTAGCCCTGTGACTACTGCTGACGTTATCATAGTATTAATAAGGCCGTTAGGGAATAAATGCATTCAACAGTTAATGTTAACACCACAGAAATAAATTATATGGTCAAATTGTTCATTCAATGCATTAATCCAGTTGTAAGGGACCTGCATCATGGCAATAATTGCACTGTCATTTCAAAGCCTTTAAAAGCAAATCTATCCAACTTATATCAGCTTGACTTATACCTTCCCAGCAGCAGTACGTTAGTACTGAATAACAAATGGACGATAAAAGATAGCCTCTGATGTATTTGTAAAGTAGTTTGAAAGCCTTTTGCATTTTTGACCCAACTGAGAGTTTAAAGGTTAGGAAGAAAAAAAGCATCATAGCACAACAGGTTGGACCCAAGTTTTTCCCATTTTACTTTCTGAACCAAACTCTGCAATTCACTCACTTTCTGTATCTTCATAATATTTGACACAAATATTGCCATAGACAAAACCAGCACTTCAATCACAACAGTGAACAGAGTTCTACTGGGTAACAAAAACTCCTCGGCACAACTGGAGACTTTTAAAATTCAAGCACTCTAAACTTAGCAGCCCCCCTGAGAGCCACAAATTGAGAGAGATTAATTCTGTGCCCCTGCACCCCTCATTACCAGGAGAGCTGAAGTAGGTCAAATGCAAGTTAATCTCCTGAATTCCACGTTTGCACATGGATGTTAGGGCATCCATTACTGCATCCTGGCTAATGTCTTTAAGCTACATGCATGCAAAATTAATAAACAGTGTGCCCAGCCAATATGAAACATAAATACAAGGAAATGCCTTGAAGTGAATTTCGGTAATAACATCACACGATACAGTAACTAAGGAAACATATAAACACATGTTACCCCAGGTCTATCTAGAGCCAACATGCGGAAAACAATGAAAACCAATTGTCCAAGTGCTGAATTTTTCCCTAATAAACCATAACACACAGATGAGGAAATGTTAGTCAACCTAAACATCGAACTTCTAATATGATCTGCCTCTACCCCCCACTTGAAAAAGCAAGGCAAATTGCTCATGTGGAGGGGGATGAAGTTTTAAGCGAAGCGAGACTGCCATCACTCTGTGAGGGTACAATGTTTTCCATTCTTTAGGGGAGGAAAAAAAAACAGGCGTATATGTCAGCACGAGGCTAGTAAAATCAGGACTCTGCTTGTCCAGAGGCCTCATGACAACCTAATTGCCTTACCTCTCTCAGCCTGCAGCCGGGTCAGACCACTCCTCTTCTATTTTCATTATTGACTGCATATTTTCAGGAGTGATAAATGCTGTAATTTCTTTGTAAAATCAAATGAGCCATTATCTTGCGTTTTGGAGAGCTCTAGTTTTGCAAACGCTTTCACATTCTAACTTATTCCATAAGATCATCGCAATAACCCGAGGTTAGGAGGATTCAATAGGAAATATTACCCTGGGTACAACAGTGGGAAATATCTTAAATTAATTAAATTATCAAATGATTAACCAGAGGATCTGACTCCTACTCCTATCTCTGCCACTCAGTAGATATGTGACCATGAAAAAGTCATTTTATCTTAACAAGCACAGAAAAAAAATGTTCACTTAAATGACAGTTTAAGGAATAAAATAATGCAAATGTATTATGCATAATGCATAATGCAAATCCTTAACTACATGGAAAAAAATGCTTAACCTCACTCTCAGAATAAGAGAAATGTACATTAAAAATACACTGAAGTATCATCTTTTTCCTATGATTGGAAAAGGTCAGTTTGGTCATACACCATGTTGGTATGTAAGAGTGGGCAAATAGGCACTTTCATACACTGTTGTTGGGAAGGTTGGTTAGTACAGCTCTGGAAAATTTGCAAAACCTGAAATAATTATAAAATCACATATCCTTCGACTCATCTTGTTTACTTCTAGAAATTTATTCTATAGATATTCTTCCACAGCTCCCAAATGCTCCATGTACAAAGTTATTCATTTAGCATTGTTTGAAATAGAAAATGATAACGATACTAAGTTATGGTACATACATTCAATAGAATACTATACAACAAGTAAAAAAGAATGAACAGGTTCTTTATATATTGATATGGGAGGACTGCAGAATGGTGTATTTAGCATATAATACTTGTGTAGAAGAGAAAAACAAAGAATATGCATTTGCTTCTATATGCTATCATATACCCAGAAAGATAGACAAGAAAAGCATTGGTTGTGCCTCTGGGAAGGAGGTGGGATGATGGGAGACGGGTGTGTTCAGTTAATTAAATAAATATTTTAAAGAATTAAGTAGATATCTATATACTTATATAGATAGCTACATAGACATAAAGATCTCCAAAATATTACTACAAAAATAAAACAGATAAATGAATGTATAGGTACACACTGCACACACAAAAAAGATTTCTGTCCACAAACATACGATGCATGTGTGTGTATGTATGTGTGTGTGTGTATAGACACAGGTCTTCATGTAAACTTTTTAGAATGATATGCAAGAAAGTGCTGAAACTGAGTAGAAACAAGGCATACTTACACACTGCTTGAATTTTACTATGTGCATGTGCTTCTTTCATAATCATACTAACTATAAATAAAAGATAAAAGTAAGGAAGGGGTCAAATTATTTGAAAGATATCCACAAGGTAAGTTATCTACCCTTAAATGGGATGAGGTGGCCCATAATAAAAGGATTCTATTCTTCCTACAGTCCCACCTTCCTTCTTGTAATTCAAATGTAGATGAGTGTACTTTGGAAAAGAAAATTTCAATTAGAAATTCTGTGTGGATGACAGGCCCCTGAAAACAGAGGAGCAAGAGCTCAGGGAATGGATTTGTCTGGTTCGCCACATAAATGCCCAATAAATATGTGTTGACTGACTGACAGGCCCAATTGCTAAGCATGCTACAGAATATGTGCAAAATAGCCTACTGGAGCAGTCTGCCATCACATGAAGACATTTGATTCCAACAGGCTAGAATTTAATTGGAAAAATATGGGAAGGACAGGATGGCAAGACCATTCTAACAAAGTCCTCTAAAAATGGACGACTATTTCTCTTTGCTTATCTACAGGGCATCTTCCCGGCAAGACACTGAGCTTCATAAAAACATTTCTACCAACAGAAATAATCCTACCTCATATGTTTTGCCAGAGTTCCCTGGGAAAGCCATGATAGGTAAACGTGAGAACAAAGAAAGAAGGGAATACTGCAGGTCTGTCTATGTGCACACACATGTGCATAAGGACCAGATGAGGTGCATGCTCCTAGAAAAATTATGATGTTTTATCCACTGAAGTAAAAAGAGGCTGTTTCTGGGTGTGGAGTGTGAAAAACAGTCTCACTACTTTATAGTCACACTTCATAACGTAATCCTGTAACACCTACTGACCCAAGATCTCCAAGAAAGGGACAGTGTTAATTCTACTGCACTTACGGGAAATTTGAGGAATACGTAGCCAAGATCCACCAGCCCTGAGGTTCTTACTCCTAGCCTTAAACACAATCTTTCCTTCTATATCTGAGGATGTGTAGAATAGATTCACATCTTTTCATTAGATTCTGTCTTCTTCTTTGGGGACTAAGAGAACAAAGCAGTCCTTTTAAGGTGAATGTTACCAACTATGAATGTAATTGCTATTATTTATTTCATAGAATAAGGAAACATTTTATACGTAGACTCCCTTGCAGACATCCAAAAATTAAGAATGAATTTTTCAACTCAAATTTTAATACCTTCTATATATTTATGGCTAAGACCTTTTCTTTGCAATCATTTCAAAAATAACATTTCTTCTTTAAAAGATTTTAGTCAAATAATTATGTAGAACAGAACAAACATTTCCAGTGGACTGAGCCATTACCCGCTATATACTGCTGTTTAAGTCTACCTCCCCTCCCTTCTGTGTCATATTCAGAGTATTTTTATTTTTCAAACATTGACCTGTTTTACTGCTTGCTCGGTTAAGGCTGTGAGTGGTTGTTAACCACTTCTCTAAAGACTTCAGGAGACTGACAAACAGTAGAATTGCATTTTTTACATCAATATAAAGTCATGTTCCCCCCCACTCCCCCTCCCCCCTGGCCCCCTTCCTGCTCTCCCCCATGCATGTGTCTTTCTCCCTCACTTCTTAGGCGCATTTGGTAACAATCAGGCTTTTATTTTAAGGAGCCCTAAGATAAGGTATCTGTGAGCGCCACACTTGGAGTAATTGATCACATTTGTTTCCTGTTCGTAGGTTAGACTCCTCACTCTTGCTCTTTTTTTAAAAAACTTGGCATGTTTCTCATTACCCTCCGCCTTGTTAGCCTAGTAGAAATTTTCTACTGTGGAGAGTGAAAACAGGACGATACTATTACAAAACCCATCTAGTCGGTGACAGCAGCCCTTCTCTTTCTTGGGGAACTTCTGGCCACTTCACGCTTTAGCGGGGAGCCCTCCTATGGATGCAGATATGCACGCGTGTAACTGAGGGAGAGGCTCCCTGACATCCGCCTGGTGTTGGCATGTTTAATTTTCACACTGTGCTGATTCATACCGAGACTGTTCCCCAGGATGACAACATTGTTATCATATGACTCAAACCTCCCCACCTCATTTCATTTGGAAATGTTAGCTCAGGTTCAATAAGTGTCAGCTGACAATTCTGTATAAGAAGACCTGTATCTTTCCCGTTTATGCTTTCCAGATAAATTGTAATCAGTAGCATTTCATTGACCCTGTCAGGTGGGGCTTAATTTCAGATATTGTCTAAGGAAAGAAAAATGCAGAAATCTGAACAATCAAGTTCTCTCTTTTGTGTCCGTGGGCCAATGAATAAGAAGCCGGGCCTCAGTCATTTTCCTATCATGGCTTCAATCACAACAAAGCAAAAATGCTAGCAACTCTGTAAAATGAAAAGAAAGACCTGGCTTTATTTCCTTTTTTAGGATTGAGAGAATATCAAAATAAATTATCTATAATGGCTAAAAGTAATGTATTTACTTACAATATGAATATTTATTTATAAAAATATGATAGATTCTAATAAAGTGATATGCAGTTCATGCAAGAAATCTTAACAAATAATCCTTTACCTGAGTAGTATGCTTTCAACATTCAACGTTTTAAGACTATCTTCTTAACTACTGCCAGCCAGTTTTGTCTGTTTGGTTGGTTGGTTGGTTGACTTTTTTGTTTAATTGTTCTCCTAATGCTTCACCATATTTTGGCGCCTTTGCATAAATAGTCAGCAAAAGCAGCATATTTTCATAGAATTCAAAATAAAATTCAAGAGGAGACTGGGAATCTGGTCTAAGCCCTACTCCCCAAAGTAGTTAGGTGACCTTGGGCAAGTAGTTGACCCTTCCTGACCCCCAGTGTCCTCATGTATAAGATGAGCGGGCTGGGCCAGATGCCCTTCACGGTGGCTTTCAGTGCTCACGCTCTGTGATAACTAACATTGACCTGAAAGTCATCGTGAAAGATTGAGCCCTCAAGAAATTCTAAGACTGTGTTGAATAGAGTAGCTGCTAGCCACACATGACTACTAAGCACTTGAAATGTGGCTAGTCCAAATTAAGGTGTGTTGTAAATATACACACCAGATTTCAAAGACTTTAGTGTCAAAACGGTAAAATAGCTCAGTAATAATTCTTACATTATTTTACGTTTTGAAATGATAATATTTTAGATTTATTGGTTGAATAAACCATATTATTAAACTGAATTAGACCTGGTTCTTTTTTACTTTTTATAAATGCAACTATGAGAACATTTTAAATTACATATAAGGCTCATGGTATATTTCTATTGGACAATAATGTAAATAAGAGGCCTGTGACCCTGTTTACGACAGATATAGGTTTAAAATGGAAAGAATCTGAAATATTTCATTTATTGGGTGTTTGTAATAATAAAAGAGCAATCACCTGTTCTCTGGATAAAAATATACAGGTCAAAGCCGCACTGGAAGCACCCATGCTACTCAATAAAGAACATTAAATGTTAAAAAGCATGTTTCTTAAGATTACAGTACTAGTCATCAACATATATAGCTTAAATAGTCAAACTGCCCCAAACTCATAACTTAATTTTCTCATCTAACTAATCTGATTAACATTCCCAAACACTTGAATTCTTTGCTAATTTTTCCCTCTACAACATTAGTAAAAAATTATAAATACATTAATGAAAGATCACAGCTAACTAAATGATTATAAATTATCTTTTGTTTCTTTAGATAGATGTTTCCACTTTATCTTGAAAATCCCTTTATTTGAGAACTTCTGAAGCACTGTGGCTAAAGACCAAATTTTTACAATGGTAAATACCTAGATAATTTAGATTATTAAGGAAAAACTCAAGTTTCATCCACATAAAAATGTACGCACATCTGTATGATCGACATTTTGGTAAGCAGCGGTCATTTTGTGTTAAAAACAATAAATCTGGGCCATACTATATTTATAAAATTGTGTATCTTTCCAGTAGGTACAGATACAGAATAAATGCTCATTAAATTAACAGTGAAACCTAGCCCTTCAATGAAGCATTATCTATCCTACACTAAAGTAAATCCAGTTATTACGTGAAAGGAATAATCCGTAGCACATAGAAAAATTAGCAAGAAATTATAGTTACAAAGATGATAAATGTCATTTTCTCTCTCCAAGATTAAATGTTTTCCGCAATCTTATTTTGACCATCCTGTTTTTCAACTATTTGCATCTTTGTCCATCCCCAGAACCTGACACCTTGTCAACTATCACAGGTAAAAGCTTTTGAAGATCAACTGCTACTCTTGTCCTAATAAGGTCACTGACCTTGCAGGCTCAACTCCGGCCCGCCCCCTTCTTCATTTCCTCTCCTATCATTAGTCTGAAATGGCATCAACTACCTCTCAATTTTCCTCATCCCTTCAGTGCTCCACCTCTTTAGTCCAAATTCACCTAATTAGGAACTTAATTTCCTTTTTTTCCTGATTGAGGAATTGATAACAGACAGATCCCATTCATCTCTGAATCACAGAAAATTGCATTGATGATCTCTTATTAAGGAATGCTAAGCATTTATTCTAGAAACTGTTTTCTGGAGGCCAAGGTTTTCCAAAGAGTATACTTTTCCAACCACAGAACTAAGTGTTGCTTTCATTTTATTTTTTAAACTAAAATGGGAAGAGGAGAATCATTCGAATCTGATAAATTTTACATTTATTCTATATTTCATTTTAAACAGTCATAATTACTTATATTTAGAAGAAGTAAGTTGTCCTGTACGGTGGCAAATAATTGAGTTCTACTAGATTACCAGACAGGATTTAAAGAGATAGATGTATCTCAGAAGGTTAAGTTAATAATTCCTTGAAGCTGGGTATTTTTGGCAAAATTATACAAAAAATTTTTTACACCAGGAATGATACATGTGGGCTAGATGTCTGCAACAAAATAGGGGTCACATATTAAAGCAACTATTTAGGTAATCAGCTAACTTTACTATGAAATTATCTCCTTGACTCTGACAGTGATAGTTTAACTGTAGGGTTTTCTACTTAACTCAAAGCATATACATGAAAATAGTCCTTGTATTTTTTCCCCAAAGCATCCTGTGGCCTTAAAAATTGGTGGTAGAAGAAAAACCAATCCAACAATGTTATTCCACTACTCAACTGAAACTTTTAATGTCTAATTTCAAGTCCTCCTCATTCAAGGAATGAAAAGATCATCAACATCATTGTAAACCTTGGAACTGACCACCGAAATAAACAGCATAAATAGCAAAGACAAGCCGGCTTCACTTTATCCAATAGGAATTTGAGCCCTACAGTACACTCTGCCACAGGGCATCAGCACAAATCATTTCATCAACATATATCTTATGACAAATCTACTCAATGCAGAAGAGAATTAGTGAAATAGCTGACTTGAGGAGAGAATGCAATTTCTTTAAGGAAAAAAAATAGTCCCTTTCAAGCACATGTCTCATTGCTTTCTGCTTTCTTTGGTGGGCATTTTAACTGAATGAGGGTTAGAGCTTTACTATCTGGACCAAAACTGTGCTAACATGATTTAGACTCTCCTGGCAAAAGGGAAGTTGATTTTAAATTTTTCCAAGAAGTCAAAATTTATTCCTATAAAGATAAAAATTACCAAAACAAGTTGTTGAAACATTGCTCATTTTCTTCCTCATTGAATGATTCATACTACATAAGGCTATAGCATGTACAAAGGATTTGGCTATTTATAAGAGATAGCCATTGCTAAAATGACCTCAAATTCAGTTATCTGAAAAAAAATTTCTAGGAAAATAAAACAGAAAGTAAGAACAAAAGCACTTTTAAAAGACAAAATTAAGTTAATAAACCACCTCATCAATTTCAGAAAATAACAAACTATTTTTGCCTGAAAATATAATTGCTTATATCAGAAAAATCACTAATAGTTAATCATTTAAGTGGAAAATTTCCATTTAAGTGGAAAATGATAAAAAATCATTGAAGTGGAAAATTTCAAATTCTTTAGTGAAGACTAAAGAATTTGAATTCTGACTATCGTGGAGCTCTACATAAAAACATTTCTAAATGGAAAAAAAGAAAGATCAGTTTTATAAAGTTGCCATATATTTCATTTTCAGCTTCATCTCCTGATGCTACCCTAAATTAATCCTAAATAAATAAATGTAAATAACTAAGTGAAATTCAGAATCTTATCCAGGAAGCAGCAGTATTACAAAATCATTCAAACCATCTAGGTTATATAGCTGAAATATTAGTTGGAGAAGGAAAGAATTAAAGAACCTAATAATGTCTTCTAAACACGTGAAAGATAACCTTATTTCCTTCTTGTATATGTACCTTAAAGACTTGTATTTCTACAAACCAATTACTGTCCTGACACAAAACTTCATATATAACAATGTAAATTCTGTAACTGGACATATTAGTAAAGCTAGTTAGAATTTATTATAATATGACTATAAAATTTTTTCTCAAAATATTCAAATGATACAGCATTTGACCCTAATTCTTCCATTAATAAGGAGGATACATTTTTTTCTAATATATGGGACAAGGATTAAGTTTTTTAAGGAAACGAGAGAATATTTCTTCAGTTCTTTTACAGCTAACTGGTAGATTTCACATAGCCGAAATCTTTTATCGTTTCTTTCCTTTCTACTTTGTAAACCTACTTAAGGTTATTATATAATGACCTGAGTAATGAAGTCCTGAAGATTTTCCATTGAGAATGGAATTAATCCCAATGTACTGAGAGGTTTTTTGTCAATAATCAAAATAGTGTTAAGAAAAAATTAAAAGAAGATGTTATGGCATTCTTAATCCTAATACCAAAAATATCAAACCTAGTAAATAAGATCATATTCACATGTTTTTGACACTCACTGACAATAATTCCAGAAAACTCTGCCATCCCCCCAGACTGCCCAAGGACCCATTAACTCTCAGAAACCTCATGCCTAGCAATTTCCCCCCTTATTCCAAACAACTGATCATTATTTCTCCTCCAAAGCTGCCAGAAATTCCTCACTGCCCATAAAGCTTAATTTACTAATTCATAATATTTCCATATTTTTGGATTAAGCTACCTTCACAAGACACAAAAGAATATATTTTCCAAAAATTGGCGGTTTCTGTTTCTCTTTTTGTAGTTTAGTGTGGTCATATTATCCACGTGTTAAATCCTAGCCTAGACTTTAACTTGTATATTGGAAATACTATATAGCTGTACCCCTAGGAAATGTGTGCAAAATTTAAAAGAATTCAAATTTTATGGCTAAATCCTACAAGACTGAGAAGAGGTAGAATGCCAGGAATGTTGCTAGAATCTCAGAATGTCAGGCCAAGTGAATGGTCGCCATGAAAATACAGCTGATACGTCTGCGTGGGCATATGTTTGTTCGGTCTTTTTCTCCCCTTCCCGACCTGGGGCTTCAGCTTTAGGTCATTCTGCAAACAAGCCCCAGGAGACACACAATTACACTCCCCTGGAGACTGACCCCTTAGAGTGCCCACCTGTAGCCAAACACAGATAGCATCCCGGAGCAATGAATTAGGACTCTAAGCTGATTAGAGCAGCTCTGCACAACTCTATTTTATTGACACAATGAAGAGAGGACAGAAAAGGGCCTGAAATGAGAAAATCATTTCCATGCTGACTGAATTAAAAGAACAAAAGAGCTCCTTGCAGTTGCAGCATTCAATTTGTCAGGAAAAAAGGAAGCCACTTAATGGCTCACAATAGATCTGAGTAGACAGATGAAATTTAAAACTTCAGCATGAGTGCGATTAGCAGCGCAACATATTCTAAATCATTTCCTCCATATGCATAATTTCATTTGATTATTTAGTTCTGAGTTTTACAAAAACACTGAGCTGGATGTTACCTTCAAAATGCCTTGACTTTTCATTTTTCAAAATCACAGAATGGTTTCTCATTGTATGTTAATGTCCTCGGTGACAATGTAAATTGAACAAAACAAGCGTGGCTCATGTTTTCCTTTCGCCTTTAATTTCCAAAAGTGAACGTATAAACAGAGGTTCATTTGTGGAAACTAGGATTGCAAAGTAATCTTCTACCAAATAATTTGCAATTTGAAGTCAAATAAATTACATGCAACAGATGCCCTTCCACATGGGGTAAAAGGCAACCCATTATTGCACCCAGAGGCTACAAATAAACTCCACCGTGTCAAACTCAAATGTCAATACTGATGTCTTCCTTAGTTTAAAAGATACCATTACTATCACTAAAAGCAATATAGTTAAAACTTCAGTTTCCAAATGTATGGTCTTTATTTAATTTTGCTCAGTTAATTATTCTTTTACTTGTTCTGACTTCTAAATTCTTGAGTTAAATTGAATCTGAAATTGATGTCAAAATGATCACTTAATAAGCAAGACTTATCTTTAGATATAAATATGTTACAGCACTGAAAATGCTCTAGAATTCCTCCTTACTGTTTTTTTATTTTCCAAACTTATAAAAATAAAATCTAAATGTCTAAACCATATACGAAAAACAGAATTGTTTTTCCTGAATGACTCGAACGTTTGTTTTCAATGGAGATTTTTCTCTTGCCGGTGTTAATTTTCAGTGTTTAAAAATAAAAAGAGTGGAAGCAAAGATCTTAGATTTTGGTTAAGCTCACATTTTCATTTTCTACGCCTAAACTCCTGTTAAGAAAGGCTTTTTGGTTAAAGTGGTCCTTCAGATTTTTAACCTCTCATCTTGGCTCCTAATTTAAATGATGAAAATTCAGTCTTTCTGATGGTGAAACATTCTTTGCCAAAGTGTTGAGGTGCAATGTAAATTGAACAAAAAATTACAGAACCAGTTGAAAGAGAAAAAATTACTCTGAGATACTTTGGGATTCGATATTTGGGGTGCATTAGTACTTAATTTGCTAAGTGAAATTTCCCTGGAGGAAAAACCCAAGGTAGTGTAAGGATGATGAAAGCACAAGTGATCTCCCCAACAGCTTCCATTCTCTTGACTAAATGAGGTAAGGGCTTTTTAATATAAAGAGAAACTATAAAGCTTGTGGATATTTTAACAAAATCAACATAGTGTAACTTTGCTGACAGCTTGTCACATTTCACTGACTGTCTGTCTGGGGTACCGTGATAACATCTGCATTCACTCAGTATGAGAGCTTAACATAAGACAAAAAAGTGGGTCCTGCCACAGACGGTTCCATGAGTCTGTCAGTTCTGACATGTCATCTGAATTTTTTGAATCACTAAACACTTTTGAGACTCTGGTACTTATTATCTTTCCTTAGTTTTCTATACTCGCTTAGCAATGCTGGAAAATGTAAAATTTGCAAGTAAGGTAGTGGACGTCCCAGGCTTTTTGTTGTCTAATCCGCAGGCCCTCATTCATGCTCACTGTTAATCTCTTAAGACATTATAAAACTGTTAGACAAAGAAACGTGAATACCTCTGCTTCTTTCAAGAATGGGAGGAAACCAAGGAAAATCGGGATCATGCTAAGCTATTCTTTTCACTATGAAAATGGTAACTTAAACCTATTGCATCAAATTATCTATAATTCCCCATGCTAAGGCAAATGTTTTTGAAGAATGAACAAGAGTAGTGTCACAGAAGGAGAGACATGATCACAGAATTTTCAAAATCTGCCAAACTTGATGTCAGCAGAGCATTGGGATCCTGGTTGTTGAATTTCTCACTGCTTCTATTTTTTATGCCATGGTACATGACATGTGGTTAATATGCTTTCATGAAAAAGTTTACCAATACTCAGTAGTAATCATCAAATAGTTCAGATAATTTTGTTCTTTATTAGGAACACTGGGAAAGCTAACAGCTACCTAATAATAGCCTTAAAAATGTGGCTAAAATTCATTAGAATGCTACAGATCACAGATTTTAATGAGTAGTTTTGCCATCAAAACTAGAAAACTTTATAGCATTGTTTCTATAAAGCCTAAATATAAATGGATCCTTGGAGCCAGAATGTTTTTATGAACCACATAAAACAGCCAAAGCTGCATTTCTATCTCCTTTTTGCAGTCATTCAAGACATTAAGTTAAAAGTATATCCATTTGTTCTCTAAGTAACCAAGAGACAGGGAAGAGAGAAAATAATATTAAGAGGCAAATTTTCTCTGGACCCCAAATACCTATTTCCCTTTTTCATAAGCACATGTATAACACCTGCAAATCATTTCAGTATAGACAAATGCCCCTGTAAGTGACTAACTACAGGTGTGTTTCCCACCTGCATCCTCAAAATGACTAACTGTCCCCCAGATGGTCAAATCCTGTGCATATTTGCTCTGATGAAAAGCGACACATATTAGTTGGATAACCAATTAATTTAACCAAACCTATTAGATGAAGG
The DNA here is from genome assembly GCF_000442215.2 of Lipotes vexillifer. Classification (NCBI taxonomy): domain Eukaryota; kingdom Metazoa; phylum Chordata; class Mammalia; order Artiodactyla; family Lipotidae; genus Lipotes; species Lipotes vexillifer. The sequence continues at coordinate 4,971,320 of NW_006770909.1, forward strand.
CAGTGGGATTGACATTTGGCTAAGGGCAAGAAAATAAAAAATAAACAAAAAGAAAACAAGAGAGAATAAAGAGGGAGAGAGGAAGAAAGACAAGGAAAGGGAAGAGGGGAAGGGTAAGAAAGCTGGCCTGAGTCACTGCCGTCTTCCACTGCCGGGGCGAGGACACGAGGTAGACACCCAGGGCATGCTTGCGGAGTTAATACATCAATGAATTAGTAATGAGCAAAATTCAGGGGGAAAGAGGAGAAAGACAAGGAAAGGGAAGAGGGGAAGGGTAAGAAAGCTGGCCTGAGTCACTGCCGTCTTCCACTGCCGGGGCGAGGACACGAGGTAGACACCCAGGGCATGCTTGCGGAGTTAATACATCAATGAATTAGTAATGAGCAAAATTCAGGATGAATTTTGGAACCATGTATAATCTTCTGCCCCTCATAATGCTTTAAATTCAAACTGAAAAACAATTTTCCATCGAAGTAAACCCCCCTAATGGAGGAACGGGGTAAACAACTCTCACACTGACAATTCCTCTGCTGTAAATAGAAGATTTTGTGACCATTTCTCACTTCCTTTGGCATCTTGGAATCTTGTCACTCTCTCAAGAGCTTCAATGTAATGTCATTTGCTTGATGTTTAGTCTGTGCCTAAAATGTCAGCTGTTTATTATTTTTACATTTCGACGCTAACACAACAGCACTTCAGAATAAAGGGAAAGGTTTCTGACACATCTCAATGACCAAAGGACTTGTATTAAATAGATGTTTTCATTCTTCCTGAAAATACAGGGTCACTCATTTTTAAAAAGTTAGATGGACCAGTTTTCATTACTACATAATTTTCTTCCGACCTTTTTCGTAATCTGCCTATGAGCCGCCCTGTTTTATACACCGTATTATTATTTCAAGATGGGTATGCTTTGTCTAGAGCCACAGAAAATCACCTTTTCTTTATACTGAACAGAAGACCAAGACAGTGGAAGGATTTCGAGCCCTGGGCCAAGAAGTCAAAAAGATAACTGTCCAAAGCAGTCTTTCTGCCCTTCCTAAACTCCTGAACTCAGGGGTCTCATAGGGAGGAAGTATTTGAGTTCTAGACTAAAATGAATAGAAACTATTTAATGTGTGAGAGAGTAAACACAGATAAAGTTTTCCATGAGACTGGGGTAAACTTATGAAAGTTATAAAGAGGCTGAAAACAAAAATGGTTTTCAAGTGACAACGGATAAATTCACAGCTTGACAGAGCCTTGGAGAGGGGCAGCTGAGATGGAAATACCACCTGATTTATGCTATATTTTCAATCTCTTCCATGTTGGGTAATGAATTCTAACATCCTATTGCGGCAAGTAGTGCTTCTTTTTCATCTTTTTTGCTCTTATAGAATTAACTTATCCTCCAGCTCCATCCCATCCACACTAAATCTAGTCTATCAGAATTCAATTAAAGAAGGTCATGTTTATCTATGTCCATATTACATCACATCATAATTCTGACTTTCTTGACTTAAAAGTCCGAATATTTTAAGCATTACCTTACCTGGTTACAGCACCTTTCATCCTATCCCATAGAAACATAAGGCAAAATGACTTTTTATCCCTTCTCAACACTCCTTGGATGAATGCGATTGGGGATCAGTGCTCTGAGGTGCTTAGCTGGACTATACATAGAAATTCAGACTCTTCAATCATACTTTACAACTGCATCTTAGACTCTCAGTGAGGTTCATGGAAGATTCGCAGAGCAGAAACTAAAGCCAATTGGAGATCCATGTCTCTATCAGTCAGTTACGGTGGTTGAGTAAGGAATCAAACTTCAGATGAACACTTTTTGAGTCAAGTTCACCAAGTGACATTATATACCTCCTCACTATAATACTTTTCATAATGTTCTGGACAAATCAATGTTCAGGGGTCCATATGGAGCTCTGTAATTCAAATCATATCAATTCATGATTTCATCGAGTACTACTTGCCATATTTTTTAGCCTGGCTCATCTATAGGCAAACCCAACTATTCTTCAACCTTTATATTGCTGACAGTACTCTTATAGAAGTAACATCTTCAAAGGAGAATTTCCATGCTTTGGAAGGTACAAGGAAAGTGGAAATTCTCTTGTTAAAATCATATTCACATTTGGTTTTCTCAAGGTTACTGCCTTTCCCAAGTTAAAAAAAAGAAAACCAAGTCCTAACTTCTTACTAAACCTTCTAATTAAGTACATTACTAAATCCAGATTGTTCTCAATGGAGCCCTCCACACGAAGAGAGATCTTAGGATATAGAAGAGTTTGTGTAAGTAAAGAATCATTAGTATATGGCAGTTTGGTGACAATTTAGTCCATGCTGTGGAAGTTAAAAGACACTAACATTAGGTTATAATAGTCAGGAGAACTGAAGGGAGAAGGCAGCTGTGCCCCAGGGAAGCAGAGGCCCCTAACCACTGGTCCACCCTACAAGCCTTCCTTCAGGAAGCCTCTACCCATTGTCAGGCAAACTCAACTTTGGCCTATTGTTTATTTCAGCCATAAATCCTCAACCAAATAATTCAGGTACCCCCCTCTAATAGCCCATGAGTCGAAGAGCCTACCCTAAGAATCCAGTAGCACATATTTTGGTTATTTCTTTATGGGAAAAAAACCCCAAGCTTCTGATGCTTCCTGCACTCAGAATGCTCAGAGGTAATTGTGAACAGTGAAATTTTACATGTGAGAAGTTATACTGGGTCTTCTGCAGAGTCTGATCTCCAAGGTTCTGCCCAGAAAGTCTCAAGATCCCACTGACCCACCAGGTAAAATTTAAGAAAAATTTAAGAATAAATAAATGACAATATACAAAAAGATTAGGATATGTATTTCCACTCATCAGAAATACTTCCATACACTTAATCACAATATATTTAGTTATGACATTATTCTCAGTGATTCAGAGCCATTCTCACTTAACAGGGAATTCCATTGATGGAGTAGGGCCCAGGAAGAAAGCACATTCACAAGATGGCCAGGGTTGTTATTTCCATGGGACAAGGTCAAAGTTGTGTGAAGCGACAGAGTATGCTATTCTCACTTAAGATTAGACATTGTAACCTTAGCAAGATACTTGCTGTCACGAGGTGTGTTTGTTCTTAGGTTATTCAAAAAGGACACCACCACAGTCCTCATTGAAGAAGAGCATGAACAGGAACAAAAGCACGCCTACATCCCCCAAATCCATAGACGAGGTCAAACTTCCTGCAAGAGAAAATCTGCCCCAGTACTATCTAGCTGAAACCTGAGGGGGCAGAGTTGGCAAGACACTGTAGTGTCGAGGGCCAAGGAAGACGACGAGGAGTAAAGAGGAGAGAGGGCCCTTCAAAGGAAGAATACGGGCTTCCCTGGTGGCACAGTGGTTGGGAGTCCGCCTGCCGATGCAGGGGACACGGGTTCGTGCCCCGGTCCGGGAAGATCCCACATGCCGCGGAGCGGCTGGGCCCGTGAGCCATGGCCGCTGAGCCTGCGCGTCCGGAGCCTGTGCTCCGCGGCGGGACGGGCCACAACAGTGAGAGGCCCGCGTACCGCAAAAAAAAAGGAAGAATACATCGAGAGAGTTATGGTTGAGGGGGGCTTAAAAGGTGAGCTCTTACTGCTCTCAACCCCACCCTACCATGCTACGAGAGCGTAAGTTCATCAGACAAGTAGTCAAACCTCCTCCTCTGCACTGTTCAAAAATGCTCACTCAAGTCTTTAGTGAAAGAACCTCTCAAACCTCCATCAATGTTCCGAGTATGTCGGGTCTAGGAAGGTCACTTGCCCACGCTACTCAGAAAGGAGACACCTTTCTGTGATGGGATGGCTCTGTCAACCTCAGGAGCTCCAACTCCAAAGACTGAATTCCCCAATCCTTCTCTCACAAAAGAAAAGATACAAGGAGCATCCCCAACTTCGGAATGACTATGGTGATGATGACTGTTAAAATCAGTTTGCTTTGAAGTGCCTGCTACAGCAGGTAAGGCTGCTGCAGCATACTCTAAGCCTTTACAATACTCTGCGATGTAATCGTCACAAAAATCCTGCCAGGCAGATCCTATTGCTACTACCCTTTTACATAAGGAAACTGAGACAAAAAGTGGTTTAGTACTTGTTCAAGTTCACAAAGCTAGAAAGTGGTGGAGAATTTGAACCAAGTTCATTTGTCTTTAGACTCAGTGCCCTCAGCAGTCCCTGTGTTACACTGCCTCTTTTTTTTCTTTTCACAGACAAGCCCATGACACCTGTGTTATATTTGAGAGGACCAAATGGTATTTTTTAACATTGCCTTAGTATACAGTTGAGGTTGGACTAAGTCGTGCCCCAGGGACAGAATGAAATTTATACCTGTATCTTTTCAAAGATGGCTAGGAATAGAATCTTCTCTCTAACCAACTTACTTTCCTTTCAAAACAAGGCTTTGGTCTTAAGCTGCCTTCCTTACTAAAATATAAATTCCAAAAAGAGACACACATATCAAATGTGCTTTGATTTCAGGTTTACAAAACACAATTATACTAGTTCAATACTAGTTCAATTATACTAGTTTTCTACTTTTTAACTTAATTTGTATCCTTCCCAGGGTGCATAGGCCCCAATAGAAGTAAAACCTCTAAAAGCATGACAACATAGAGCACGTCCGCGAGGAATAAAAAGAAGTAAGGAACGGGTGTACAAGACATCATTCAAAACCTCAAAGTCAGAACTAGACTAGACTTCAGTCAGACCTCAGAGGAGAAACTCAGGTGACTTTTCCAAGGTCCCAAGTCTGAGATGAGGCACGAACTCAAGGTTCCTGGCACCTAGGCCAGTGTCCCTTCCACTATCCCTCAAGGCGGAAACACAAACCACTAGATGGATGACAAAGAAGCAAGCCAGGGAGCCACGCCGCAAGAATGGCCAGATTGTTGAGGGAAGGGGGGCGGGGAGAAAGAGTCAGGGCTGAAGAATAATATGGTTTTACAGAAATCTGTTTGCAAGTAGATCCTGCGGTTACCAACGTGGCTGCCCAAGAGAAAGAACAACTGACTGACAGCACGAACAAAGGCAAGGACACTCTCACAAAGGGAGATACAGGAGTCGCAGTGTTTCGTGCATATCACTAATACACTTCATCAAGTTGAGACCAAGAATAACAGTGAGGAAAAGCCCACCATACACAAGGGTCCCTTTATTCCTTGGGCTTTCCTGTCTCACACACACTTTACCTGATGAAACATTAGACCTTTTGCTTCTATTTCTGCAGAATCCTTTTGATTTTTCCACATTCAACTAGCACATTTCGTAACTATTTAGTGTTCCTATTTTTTTGCAAAGTAATGTGCTGTACTTACAGGTGACATATTTGCAAGTTAATGAAATCAGATGAAAACTGCTTAGATTAAAATTTCCCCATTTATTCACTACAGTGTCTGCCACCTACTGTTCAGCCACAAAATACTGCAGCCCCTGCATCAATAAAACTTGGTATGAATATTCTCTGAGGTGGAAAGACTCGATTAGCCTTTTTCCCCCTCCTCTCCTGTTCTTTGCTTCCAACTGCGTTGAGCTTTGGAACCTTCTGACAAATGGCCATTATTCTCTGGGCTGGTAAAAAATTTCTAAACTTTAGGGGAAATGTCATTGGTCAAAAGCCCAAGGGAACTGGCTCGTTGAATTAAATGATAAATATATGCATTTAAGGTCATTAGAGACTTTATCTCCTGTGAAGGCTATATTTGTCAGATTGATACAATTTCTCTCAACCGAGTACTTAACTCCATCGGCCAACATTATTACGATTATTCCTTTCCCTTTAAGTGGGAGACTTCTGGTGAACAGCACTTGTGTTCTCTCTGGTGCTGCTTCTTGAGCGATCAAGGCCCACCTTTGTTTCATTTCGTATGCAATTTTCACCTCTGACCCAAGAAATGAGTCCTGGGCTTCCTGAACTTTATTGCCTGTTAATAGACTGCTGGCTCTCTTTTCAGCAGTCATAGAAATGGTGGAGAGGCATTTCATTTAAGAGGCTGGCAGACTGCAGTCCAAAAGACAGTGTCAGAATTAAAAGTCAGCCTGCCCGAGAAACAATATAAAGACCACAGTGACATGAAAGAGGAAGCTTTCTATATTCCATCCCAGATTGAACACCTGGTATATAAATAAGAACAGCATCCCAGATCTAATTATTTTCCCACCACACAATGGCAGACGCCCTGAATGGTGCTAAGTGATTGATCTAGTAATTCATCTTCAGCTTACACCTATCTACATATTTTGTTTCTCCTCATTAAACTGGAGACATCAGTGACAAACTTATGAAGTGGCAGTCCTTGGCTTCATAAAATGCACACAGATGCTCATCAGAGGCTCTTTCCTGCCAACTTCTTAGTGACACATGTTTATAATTTTGTCTGTGCTTCATTTGTTGTGGTTTACTCTTAAGTACATCTGTTCGATTAAAATGGAAACGTGTGACATGGCCTGTACTCAGCAACTTTCGAGCTTGTTAATGAAGCGTTAAGGTTCCTGCTTTTGCTCTTTATTTGCAAAAGAAAATGACTGAAAAGTACAAAAAAATACCCTTTAAAGCACACACAAAGAAGTCAACTGTTCTGTTAATAGTTAAGAAAGGACATTATTACTGTATAAGAACACTTTTTTACATGAAAGGACATTATTAAAAATGATTTACTGCCTTGTGTTTGGAAAATTACAGGAAAAGTCTGATAATATATTAAACTTGTTTATTACGACTTCATATAATTTTGAATAATACTACTTTTTCCTTTGACAAGTGCAATAAACTCTACTGGTATGGACGTAGGTTGATTATCATGAGTCAACTGTGTTGCTTAAAGAAACATGTCCAAACAATCAGCTTTTGACGGCTGCATCTCCAGTTATTTACACTCACCATCATGGTAATAACTCACCATTTCTATATTAATAAGGCAGTGAAATTTATTATGATGGTATTGAAAAGTTATTAAGTACTGCATCCCAAGTGACAAAGTACCACAGCACTGTCACTATCCAAAAGCAGTTGCCCATTCATCACTTGCCTTTCCAGATGGTCCTGCATCTTTATCGCTCCCAGGTTGGTGACATCACCTGTTCACCCACTCAAAATTGATGATGAAAGCAAACAGATCTATCTTACTTACATTTACCAAATCAATTTAATTTTTACAGGCCGTGGCTTGGTGACATATTGACTGTTTTCCTTAATGGCATCTACCGTATTTAATGCAAGGATGTCATGTTTGATTCCTGGCTTGCATAATGTGTCATTTCATAATAAATTTTTCTAACATATTTACTTAACAGAAAGAATTATGATTGCTTGTCAGTTCTCTTATTAAGCACAATGATCATTTTTTTTTTCTTTTGAGTATCATCCATTGGGCAACAGAGATATTTTTAATCCCTCCTCATCTCTTAAGGGGGCATTGACTTGGATATAAAGTAAGTTCTAATCAAATGCTGGACATAGGACCGACCACTCTCAATCCTGGAGTTCAGCGTAAGGGTTTTAATCTCACTTAATTGTTGTTACAGAAGAACTAGATTCTCAAGAGATTAAATAATTATCTCTCTAAGAGATTAAAATATTAGCAATAGCTAAAGACGAACATATGAAATGCCACTCCAAAAGGACAACAGCTGCAAAACTGATTTGAATGTTTCATATGATGTTTAATGTTTACTTCTCTGGATTATGACAACCAGTTCTCTTCAGTGACTGCAGATACATCAAATACATGTTAACATAAATATCTGCATTGTCAAAGGTCAAGATGCAGGATGAAAGCCTCGTCTACTGACTATCTAACACTCACACACGACACCCCTTTTCCCCAAGTTGATTTACAGATCCATCTGCTGCCCTTCGAGATATATGCTCATCTGACATGTGTCATCACTGCATTGTGTTGCATTTGTGCTACCTAAAGGGAAGAGATGACCAACGTCTATATTCAGAGAGGTATATAGAGCCCAGATGGCAAATCACTGTGTAGCTTCCCCTGCCCCTGAAACCCTCACCTGTACGATGTGTACACAAGTAAAAACAATGTCAAATAAACTCCAAGCTTGATTCTAAGAGAAAAACTGGGGAAGGGTCTGTGACAAAGGGAAACTGAGTAACCTACGGTGTATGTATCTATTTCTTTGGATATCATGACCTAGCCAAGAGAAGACATAGGACAAATGTTTGAGAGGTTGGTGAGGGTGAGGAGAGGGAAAGGTTGGATGGCTCAGCCCCACACGCTGATAGACTGACAGCAATGGCTCTTGGTTACTCCTTCTCTATCTGGTTCCTTCAGTATTACAGTAGCCAGCCTCCCCCACCCCTTCACTAAAGCTAGACGTGGTCTGGAAAAATCTCCAAGGTTACCTTGCCCTATACTGAACCGACTGGGTCCCAGGATTAGTAACTTCCTGAGGAGATGGCAGGAATGTGGAAAACTCCACACAGAACCACTCTCAATCTGTGCTCCTATGTTTAGTCTCAATCAAAGGAGCAGAAACTTATATGTCAACAACAGCATCCTAGCATGGTTTATATCTCTTTGGAAACCAAGTCCAGGGTTTCCTATATCCCTGTAATTGGAATGATACCAGCTCAAGTTAGAAAGAAAAAAGAAGAAAAAAAAATCCAGGAGGGCAGAGCCAGGTAACCTGCTCCTACTTGTAGATTAGGTTCATATAAGGAGGCTTTTCTTGCTCATCTATTGAGATGAACTTATCCTAACTCACTGGTTAGGCAGAGTCTTGCCCTTGGGTGAGGTTTCCAGGAAAACAGGGATTCAAGCTGGCAGTGTTGGGAGACCAACAAGAACATCTTTCTTCCAGGGCAGCTGGCCTCTGTGCCATGGTGGAGATTCTATGCTGCCGTCACACACCTGCTGAATTCCTACCACAAGAATCTAAACAAATGAAAAAAAGAAAAAACAAATCATCCACACCTGTGGCTGTCAAGCAATTGAGGTTTCTGTGCCATGCCATGCACACCTGGGAAGCCTGGGCAGTCAGCTGTAGTGTCAGAGGAAAATACCACTGCCAGCCCATTGGAAGGAGGCACAAGTGCCCACCTCTCATGGATCTGGGACCTGAGCTGACTGGCCAATAGTCACAGGTAATGCAAGTCATAGAAAGTATAATCATAACCACAGAAAATATACGTGTATTGCCTATGAATGATGAAAACTCTAGGTGTGCGTGCGGCAGGAATAAGAGAGATTTCAGGGCTTCCCTGGTGGCGCAGTGGTTGAGGGTCCGCCTGCCGATGCAGGGGACGCGGG
>NW_006770909.1:4980850-4981447 GCF_000442215.2 Lipotes vexillifer
TCCGGAGCCTGTGCTCCGCAACGGGAGAGGCCACAACAGTGAGAGGCCCGCGTACCGGAAAAAAAAAAAAAAAGAGAGAGAGAGATTTCAGAGTAGGGGTATCTGTAATAATTACCCTCTTCCCATCCTGCCCACAGGGAGGAAGGAGTCTTTTTTCCTGGATCAGTGGCTGGGTCCTTGTTCATTAGCCACATCCAGATGCTAGGTAACTTTTACTAGGTAATACTAGAATGGAGGAAGTCCATATTGAGTAAGTTCATCCACACGATTAAAAATGTGTGTGTGTGTGTGTGTGTGTGTGTGTGTGTGTGTGTGTGTGTGTGTGTTTATGTATGTAAAGAGAGAGGGGGCAGGGAGAGAGACCTGGATTATGAGGATGGTGTTTAAGAGGGGAGCGTCTTTGAGAGCAGCACCTGCTGGATGTGTGAGATATTGAAAGAGTAAGAGAGTGAATGACAGGGATATACAGGGAGAAAGGACTTTATAAATGGAATCCCGTTTGATGTTTCTGAAAAAGACTTGTTTTTTGTTGTTTTGGCGGGGAGGAGGGATGGAGTTACAGTGCCTTTTTTTTTTTTTTTTTTTTTTTTTTTTTTT
>NW_006770909.1:4981533-4998595 GCF_000442215.2 Lipotes vexillifer
CGAAACGGGGCACGAACCCGCGTCTCCTGCATCGGCAGGCGGACCCTCAAGCACTGCGCGCCACCAGGGGCCCAGTGCCTTTTTTTAACAGTGACTGCCAAGGCAGAATCATAAGGCACCCAACTTTGTATGGGTTTCGTAGAGAAAGCCTTGGGGCCAAACATCCAAAACACTCAGATCTGAAATCCAAATCCAAAATGAAGATTCCAAAATGATACATTTTTAAAAACTTAAGAAAACACATGTATTTGTGTGTGTGTGTGAGGTTGTACAGTTTGAGTTCTGGAGACACTGTTTGTGTATCAGATGACATTCTACAACTGACTTCCTAGGATTAGTTGGAGAAATACAAATTATTTTCTGCATCTCGAGCAGCATTTAACTGGTGGAATAAAAGTCTGGTCTGAAAACTGAGGGGATAATGTTTAATAGTGTGATAGGGTTTGGATCTGGAAGCAGTGGAGATTGGGAGCAGATGGTAGGACCAACTATCCTAGAATAAACTTTTAGTTGTTCTTGAACCTGCGTGTCTTGTTCCTGGCCATGAATGCTCCTCTGAGAAGATATCTCTGAGACTTTCTCCGTTGGTCACATTTTTCCACACGATGGTGTGGAGCTGCTCAGTGAAACAAGCTATTTCTCTGTAATGTTTGTTCATCTTCTATCATCAGTACAAGCAAAAGTTCCTTTACAACAAAAGTGCTGTCAAAAATCTGTGCCATACTAAAATCTTGTTATATCAAATATTGACTTGAAAGAAATGACGACCTAACAGGTAGCTGTTGGTATCTATTTGCTCGAAACACACACAAAGTCCTTTTATATCATTCTTTGTCATAATGATAGCAGGCCACGTCTTGCTCTCTGTGATTTTTTTAGCTTGAAAATCCTACTAATTATCATGTAGAAAATAGTCTTAAAAAGCATACAATATTTGCCTTAACTTTAGCTTCAGCTATATCATAAAAGGCCAAAAGATGTACCAAAGAAAAAATAAAGATAGTATTTCTTTACTAAATTTTCAGTAATTAGCTGAAATGCTAATTCATTTTTAAATTTCTGGACAGAATTATGTAAAAAAGAAGTACATCAAAATTATTGTATGATTCTATTGATGTAAAAAATGCTACATTAATACAATTTTTATTTATTGCTCAAATGAAACAATGTACAAATCCTCTGTGTCCCCAGTTCTCCACACTACCTCCTTAACATTACTTGAACAAATTCTCTCCATATTGCTACACTAGACAAACTAGGGAGCAAAGAAACTGAACCAACTCTTTATCTTTCTAAGATAGATTTGAATCAGCTACTCCTTACTTCTTCCCACTGCTTCCTAACTTATCCTCAAGGAAAAAGCTGAGAGAACAGAATATCCTGATGCAGTGGTCCCAACTTTTAAGTGTTCTAGAATAACAAAGCATTATAAAGAATCTCTGCCCCTGGATTGACCAAATGCTAGAGTCAATTGTTAAATCTCTTAAAAGAGGATTTTTCCTGAACATTTCATGTTTTGAACCCATGAGTTTTACTACTGATTTAGCAACTAAAGAGGGAAGCAATAATCATGCAGATGTGTGGGTGAATAAATATGGAAGAAACTCATTTTGGTCCATTTTGTGGGATACACTTCCAATTGGAAGAAAATCACCCACAATGCTTTTGAAAAATGAGTGACTCACATGCAAATTCTAATTGATCACCAAGGAAGGCAGAGTAAAACAAAAACTCTTGATATTTGGGGAACTTCTAAAAATGTTTGATATCAGACTTGCATACATCTTCAGCCACACTTTGGAAATACTAGAGGTGTCAAAGCAGCCATAAGATGAGTAGACATGCTGAATCAATCCTTTCATGAAAGAAAGTATAAGATGACAGAGCATATGTGGGTGGGGGTAATGGGATTCTGACATTTTCACACACACAAAAAGAGATCCCTCTTGAGCCCAGGTCAAAACTAGGGGTAGTTCATGGTGCCTCAGGAGAGTAAACTGCTATTCTCTTTTAACAACCTGAGATATGGTTTCTGCTATGTATTCTGGAAGGACACGATGAATAAAATAAATTCCACATTCTTTTCTTGATTTCATTATATTTTAAGAGAATCCATAATGTCTTCTTGGGCCTCCATGACAATCATGTTCAGGGTCCTATTAACTAAGCCTCACTTTTTCTCTTGGCATTTTCTCACTTTTATTATTTATTTATTATTTATTTATTTATTTAGGATATATATACATATATCCCCATATCTCCTCCCGCTTGCATCTCCCTCCCACCCTCCCTACCCCACCCCTCTAGGTGGTCACAGAGTACCAAGCAGATCTCCCTGTGCTATGTGGCTGCTTCCCACTAGCTAGCTATTTTACATTTGGTAGTGTATGTATGTCCATGCCACTCTCTCACTTCGTCCCAGCTTACCCTTCCCCCTCCCCGTGTCCTCAAGCCCATTCTGTACAGCTGCGTTTTTATTCCTGTCCTGCCCCTAGGTTTTTCAGAACCATTTTCTTTTTTTATATTCCACATATATGTGTTAGCATATGGTATTTGTTTTTCTCTTTCTGATTTACTTCACTCTGTATGACAGACTGCAGGTCCATCCACCTCGCTACAAATAACTCAATTTCATTTCTTTTTATGGCTGAGTAGTATTCCATTGTATATATGTGCCACACCTTTCTCTATCCATTCATCTGTCGATGAACATTGTGGTACATGACTCTTTTGAATTATGGTTTTCTCAGAATATATGCTCAGTAGTGGGATTGCTGAGTCATATGGTAGTTCTATTATTAGTTTTTTAAGGAACCTCCATACTGTTCTCCATAATGACTGCATCAATTTACATTCCCACCAACAGTGCAAGAGGGTTCCCTTTTCTCCACACCCTCTCTCCAGCATTTATTGTTTGCAGATATTTTGATGATGGCCATTCTGACAGGTGTGAGGTGAAACCTCATTGTAGTTTTGGTTTGCCTTTCTCTAATGATTAGTGATGTTGAGCATCCTTTCATGTATTTGTTGGCAATCTGTATACCTTCTTTGGAGAAATGTCTATTTGGGTCTTCTGCCCATTTTTGGATTGGGTTGTTTGATTTTTTGATATTGAGCTGCATGAGCTGCCTGTATATTTTGGAGATTAATCCTTTGTCAGTTGGTTCATTTGCAAATATTTTCTCCCATTCTGAGGGTTGTCCTTTTGTCCTATTTATGGTTTCCTTTGCTGTGGAAAAGCTTTTACGTTTCATTAGGTCCCATTTGTTTGTTTTTGTTTTTATTTCCATTTCTCTAGGAGGTGGGTCAAAAGGATCTTGCTGTGATTTATGTCATAGAGCATTGTGCCTATGTTTTTCTCTAAGAGTTTTATAGTGTTTGGCCTTACATTTAGGTCTTTAATCCATTTTGAGTTTATTTTTGTGTATGCTGTTAGGGAGCGTTCTAATTTCATTCTTTTATATGTGTCTGTCCGGTTTTCCCAGTACCACTTATTGAAGAGGCTGTCTTTTCTCCACTGTATATTCTTGCCTCCTTTATCAATGATAAGGTGACCATATGTGTGTGGCTTTATCTCTGGACTTTCTATCCCGTTCCATTGATCTATATTTCTGTTTTTCTGTCAGTACCATACTGCTTTGATTACTGTAGCTTTGTAGTATAGTCTGAAGACAGGGAGCCTGATTCCCCCAGCTCCATTTTTCTTTCTCAAGATTGCTTTGGCTATTCGGGGTTTTTTGTGTTTCCATACAAATTGTGAAATTGTTTGTTCTAGTTCTGTGAAAAATGCCACTGGTAGTTTGATAGGGATTGCATTGAATCTGTAGATTGCTTTGGGTGGTATAGTCATTTTCACAATGTTGATTCTTCCAATCCAAGAACATGGTATACCTCTCCATCTATCTGTATCATCTTTAATTTCTTTCATCAGTGTCTTATAATATACTGCATACAGGTCTTTTGCCTCCTTAGGTAGGTTTATTCCTAGGTATTTTATTCTTTTTGTTGCAATGGTAAATGGAAGTGTTTTCTTAATTTCCCTTTCAGATTTTTCATCATTAGTGTACAGGAATGCTAAAGATTTCTGTGCATTAATTTTGTATCCTGCTACTTTACCAAATTCATTGATTAACTCTCATTGTTTTCTGGTAGCATCTTTAGGATTCTCTATGTATAGTATCATGTCATCTGCAAACAGTGACAGTTTTACTTCTTCTTTTCCGATTTGGATTCCTTTTATTTCTTTTTCTTCTCTGATTGCTGTGGCTAAAACTTCCAAAACTGTGTTGAATAATAGTGGTGAGAGTGAACAACCTTGTCTTGTTCCTGATCTTAGAGGAAATGGTTTCAGTTTTTCACCATTGAGAACGATGTTGGCTGTGGGTTTGTCACATATGGCCTTTATTATGTTAAGGTAAGTTCCCTTGGATGGGGACCATTTTTAAAGTCTTTACTGAATTTGTTACAATATTGTTTCTATTTTATGTTTTGGGTTTTTTTGGCCACGAGGCATGTGGGATCTCAGCTTCCGGGGCAGGGATCGAACCCACACCCCCTGCAGTGGAAGTGTGGAGTCTTAATTCCTCACAGAGTAAAATTTAATATCCAAACTATATTTGCCACCTTTTAAATAATATTGCAAACGCTTAATAAATACTTTTTATACAAGGTTTTATGGTATTATACATTTATTATTAGATTACATTTTTCTTTCCTAACTACCTGTTAAAGACACCCTTTTGGATATTTGGTGGCATAATAATTCTATTGGAATCAATTCATTTCAGAATTATTGAGACAAAGGTCTTCACTTCTTAGTTATCTAGCTTTAAGGATACACAACTTGTCATGTGAACGTACCTTCTCATTAATGAATAAACATTTTCTCTGAAATCAATGCCAAACCAGAGAAAATTCATTTTGGGCCCAAGGAGACCTAGAGAGAAATAAGTGAGAAATATTGCCATTCAAAGGTACCTGGTACATATCTCTAAAATTATCCCATTTTTCTTTGTTACCAAACATACATTATTTGATTGTCAACCTCCTGACTCTGAACTCAGTTTTTAGGTATCTGGAAATTTTGATGTTGTTGTTATTGTTGTTTTAATGTATGCTCATGTTTCAGTTAACACATAGATTGCATGTTTCAATGGGTAAGGCATTACCACGGCACTCAAAATCAAACTTACAAATGTGAGAACTATTTCTTTTAAAATGATATAGGGAGGCACACATTCATTGTAATATCACATTTCAGGACTACATTGCTAGAATATAGTATATTGTCAAAGCACTGCATCAAAATTATTTAATGAATGTCTGACTCCTGTAAAATCTCTTTCCACTATTCCTTCCCATCTATTTAACCCAACATAAGAGAAATTTACTGTCCACTCATGTCATTATTTTTCTAAGTCTGAATATGTGTATGCTTGAGGGGAGAAAATGAAAAGCCAAGTTCATACCTGGTGTTTTAACTGATCAAAGTAATCTGGAGCAATTCTGGGTGAGACAGATAGAACAGAAGATTTGGCACCTAACAGGTGCACTGACGTACATCTACTCGCAGAGTTTTATGATGGCCAATGACAACAAATATAGGCAAAGAAAATGTGCTAAATGGCAATATTCCAAAGAAACAAAACCTCACTCTCTTTTTCCAATGACCCATTTTCAGACTATTAAAAAATGTGCCACCCAAATTACTCTTTGGCTTAAAAAGAAATTTATGAATCTCTCCTGAATCCTTGTTTTAATTCTTAATTAGGAAGCAATCAGTGCCTCCTTTTCAATAAACTCAGAGTCACATAATTAGATCATCCTGGAGGTAACTGAACTTCTAGAAAACAAGTGGGAGAAAGAGCAATAATTTATAGAAAAATCAGTAAATAAAATATAATTGGCTTTTGCCCTATCTAATGACCCTGGGCTAGATCTGTGTTTTAGTCAAGCTTTTGTTGCTTTTCACCTTTATTAACCACTTCTACCAGATAGAGGCTCTTTGGTAGGCTTTTAACACACGATGTCACATTTTATCCTCAGAACAATTCTAATTGGGTACGTACAATTATCATCACCATGTAACATGCAAATAAACTGAGGGACAACGAATTTAGTAACTTTTCCCAAATCATTCAACTAGTACACAGAACCCTAAAGAGGATTTGAGCCTCAGAAGTCTCCCTCCAGAAGCCTGCTCCCTTCTGTTCTGCCAAGCAATTCCTATGTTATCACATAATGGTCATCTTAGAAGGAAACATAAAAGAAAACCTCAACTTGAACCAAGAGAATTTTTTAAATTATTCTTCACTAATCAGTAACTCTAAAGTTCTAAACATAAGAAAAAGTGTTCTATCACTAATTACTTTTAGGTCCTAGAGACAATCAAGCACTCCCCAGTCTTTGAAAATCTCTTTGTTAGAGATAAGTCATATGCTTTGCAAGGTGGAAATCACTACCAAACTCTAATAATATTTTTAAAGTTTTTCTTTATTAAGTCAATACTGGTTTGGAGAAATCACACAAATGACGTTTTTTATGTTTATGGCTTAAGTTTACCTAACTGCATATTTTGGTCTATAAAACGTTTTTTCAAAAATATCCTTTTTCTCAAAAATACAAACTTAAATGATTCCCCAGAAGTGCCCCTTTGGGAAAATATAGTTAACTTAAAAAATTATTTAAATGGGGTTCAGAAAGGTAGGCCCTAACTGCAATACTATCTTTGAGCTTTCCCTTTTAAAAACTTTCTTTGAAGAAACTACCATATCTCTTTACTTAATTTTAATTACATAACAGCTAATGATGTGTGGCAGTTATTACTAGCCCATTAGTCAAATAAAAATGCAAGAATCAATTGATTTGGAGTAGTTTCCCTAGAATCACACAGTAGTGACAGAGTTAAGACTTCATTCTACATGTCTAAAATCCAGATTCTAGCTTTTTCACAGGCCTACCTAAGTCCTCACTTGTCATCTCTTTCAGAATAACATAATCCTATATCCATTCATCCTTTCTTTCATTTATTCTTTCACTCATTCTGTTATTGAACAATTATTTTTAAATGTCTGTGTTACAGACTGAATGTTTAAGCCACCCCCAAATCCTTATATTGGAACCCTAGACCCCAGTGTGACTAAATTTGGAGATAGGGCCTTTAAGAGGGAATTAAGGTTCAATGAGGTCATAAGGGTGAGGTTCTGATCCAATAGGATTAGTGTTCTTATAAGAAGAAAGGACGTCAGAGTGTGCTCACCACCACCGCCTTCTCTCTCTTTCTCTCTCTCTCTCTCTCTCTCTCTCTCTCTCTCTCTCTCTCTCCCCCCCCTCTCTCCCCTCTCTCTCTCCCTCTCCCTCTCTCTCTCTCTCTGTGTATGTAGGTGTGTGTGCATGTGCATGCACCTAGGAATAGCCATGTGAAGACATAGCGAGAAGGCAACATCTGCAAATCAGGAAAAGAATCAGCTGAAACTTTTACTTCACACTCTAGCCTCCTGAATTGTGAGAAAATAAATTTCCTGTTGTTTAAGCCCCCCAGTCTGTAGCATGTTGTTATAGCGGCCTGAGCCGACTAATCCAGTATGATTATTTCAGGTACTATACTTAGCATTAGACAACACCACAGGCAGCACAGATAGGACACAATCAAGACATTGCACTTAGTGGATACAACTATGCCAGCTCTCACAGAAATGTTGCTCTATTAGGGAAACTAGGCAAACAGTCTGGGTGCTGCACAATGCTTTAAGTTTTTTAGTATGGATTTACCTGATGCTATGGTGAGACAAAATGTAAGCAGTACTAAATTGTGACTAGAAAGATCAGGGATGATGTCGTGGAAGAAGAGAACTTGAGGAATGAATAGAAACTTGCTAAAGATGTGAAGGAAAAGGAGATTCCCTGGTAGGGAGACCAGTATGTGTGAAGAATGGAGGCTTGATAGAATATAGGAACTATAAATCAGACATGGTTGGTGTGGGAGAGAGTACAGTCAAAGATGATCCATTTTTTTGGCTTGAACAACTGAACAGATGGTAATGCAATTTACTAAACAGGAAATGCACAAGGAGGGGAACTTTGTAGGGAGAAAAGAGCAAGCATAGTACTAGAGATAGGAATGACTTGTTCAGTTATGATAGGCTGGGTTTCTCTCAAGGAAATATTTAGTACAGAATCTGATGCATAGTACGTATTCAATAACTGCTTAATCTGGGTTTCCTCTGTTCATGTTTATTTACTTTGGCCTAAGAGGTTAATTTCTCCTTCAATTAATCATTTTTTAACATGGAGTATCAGAAAAGAAGCCACACCAGTTAATCACAACTATTTGTCCAACCAAACAGGAGGGAAATCAGCTACAGTTGAGGGCAAATATGACATGAGAACAATTTAAAAGAGCACACGCGAGTAGGTCTGATGCCTTTGTGCAAATGCCTTTGTTGATCATGATTGGATTAGGTATTAACCATGGTAAGATTTTTTTTAAAAAACAAAATACTAAAGTCAAGAACTCAACTGTTCCTCCGTGGATAACAAGTTTGCCAAAATCACACCCCAAAAAAAGCTCTTTCTCTGGTTTTGTTCACAATACATCTAGAGCAGATAGTCTACACTCTCAGAAGCGAGAGACCATTAAAATGGCGAAGAAAACCACCGAATTGACCATCAACTGAATTCTTGAAGGAGAGAGAGGAAATGGGTGATCTTTAGCCAAAGAGTCATGAACTATTTGTAAAGTTATCTTGAATTCCAAGCAATAAAACAACTCAGTTTTGACATAACGAAAAGAATTACTTTACACTCCTCAAGGTAAGTATTTGCCCATGTATATATTGAAGACATTTTACTCCAAGGAGAAAAAAATTAATTATTTTTTAATTTCCTCTAAATATAGAACTATCCCCAGGTTCATCCCCGAATCCTCAGGTATACTGTTTAAAAAGGCACAGATTTGCATTTACCAACCCTGAAATTGCAAAATGATTTCATTATTAAGTCTTGGTTTATTCCAAGCCTTCTGGATAATCTCGAACAGTACTGCACTTGTTGTTTAACTCTAGAGATTTTGTAATAAAAGTTTAATGAGTTACTTATTAGTAGAATGTTTATAGCCATTATTTTAAGGTGAACAATAATGACGTAAAGTTTGTACGCATTTGGCTTAAAACGTATTCAACTCACATATCAGTTAATGCTACAGTGATTTGTTAACAATCTCTTATCAATGTACATGTCTAGAGGCAATGTAGCTAAACCACAACTTTACCAAAGCTGTGGCTAAGAACAAAACTAAGGAAGGATTTCTCATTTGTAATTATGTGAAATCCAGATCTTAACTTTTAGCATTTCAGAATTTGAACAAGAATTGTTTTTATTATGGCATTTTGAGCAGATTTCATAAGGGGACACATATAAAGCAAAGGGACAAAAAATTGAAATTAAGTCCTGAAGGCACTGCATACTTATTTCTATTTAAAAAGCTAACCAGATATTCTATTAATGATCATAAATATTAAAAGACCATACCAAAATAAATCTATCCAATTTCCATCTAACTGAAATACTGTGAAACCAAAGGTCAATCACATCTCCAAAAAACACTTTCTTGCCCATGTAGAAATTTCCTACAAGTTTTTCAGATATAGGTCAGATATTCCAGGAACTATGACGCTGTGATTTAACCACAAAAGTTTTTAAGGCATAAAAATAAATGAGAAATATATATATACACTGAATTTGTACAAAAATTATAAACTCAAAAGAATGACATAGTTACCTGTCCTTAATGAAAGAAAATTTATTTAGATTTTGTAATCAGACCATAACTTCCCACTCTTACAAATTTACAGATGGGTTCTATAGAAAGAATGACTGAAACTAGCAACTGATTTTCATATTGTTTTTTGCTGCCATTTTTATACATGAATTACTCATTAAATCAATTTGAATATAATCATCACAGGATTCAGTACAGTACACACATTCTGGAAGCATATAGAATCAAAGCAGGGTTATCATAAGAGGGGTAAAATATATTAGAACACAGAGCAAAATAAACACATAGAATGAAAGTAAAACCAAATTAACTCAAAGCCACAAAATGGAGAAGACAAATCTTCCAAGCCCCCAATCTTCCAAGCCCCCTTCCCAAAAAGGAAAAGATAAAATACAGTGAACATGTCATATGACGACTTTCGTTTGCTTATGCCACATACCGTAGGGATGGCCACGTTCAATGTTTCCAAACACTAATTTAAAAACTATATTTCTATCCTTTAGTATGTTTTCAAGATACTATCCTTTGATCATTCAAGGAACCAGTTGAGTTCCTTTCTATCATGCCATATCTTTAAGCAATACTTTGTTTCTATCAAGCAGTGAAATTGTAAGGGAGGTTCATCCTTAAAAGTCTATTTGAAGACATTTTGCAACAAATGGAATTTGCTTATTTTATGGACATTTAAAAAAGTAATCTCTTCTTTACACATCTTAATATATATAAATGTGTTAACTCAAAATATATTCTTACCTCCCATCCATAACTGGGGTCTTTCAGGTTTGACCTCTGTTCTCCTACATAAGGCCCAAACTTTTCACCTGCTTCAATTTTCCTTTTGGTCCATATTCCAAGGCCTGCTCCAGGCATATTTGACTCTCGCAGTTCAAACTCAGCAGGACCCTCCTTCGGAGTGAATGCTTCGCTGGATGTAGCTGGAGAGCATGGCTCTTGAATATTGAGGGAGAGAGTGCTGGCTACTCCATCTGCATCTGGCATTTCTTCCAAAGGAATTTCAGGGTAGCTGCCATACACACACTCATTACCTGTGAACAAATAAAAAGTTCATAAATTCCTACTAATATAGAAGAGACAGAATTCCACATCTCAATCTTCACCTTATAAAGTTGTTGCTTTTTAAAGACAAAATAGGAAAGACCAGTGTTAAAATATGCCTGCATTAAAATCTGTTATTCACAGATGAAGGAGGGGGGAGGGATTATTGCCTCTTTGGTTTATCTGTGTTGAATCCATAAATCAAATGAGCTAATCTTTAACTGCCAGTTCTCTCATGGACCAGCTCAACCTATTATGCAGTTGGGAAACAATCAGCAATTTAAATATTATTATGAACAAAGTAGAGATAAGAAGTAAACATATGTGTACCTACAATCCTGCAAACCATCCCAAATTGGGAGCTAATAGCGTTATACAATGTCTTGGAAAGTTATATCATGCAATGATATCTTGGACTAAATTGTAGGAGAGTCATGAAAGATTCCAAAGGCTTCCATGTGCAACAAGGCTTAAATTTATATGGCAGGATTATTTATTGGAATATTAATTTATGTTTGTTCTTTATTTTTCCTTTCTCATTTCAAACACGTCGTCAAGCCCTTGGTATTTCCTTGCCTCAGTAACTTACACAGTACAGAGAGTTAAAGTTACTGGAGGCTAGTGATTCCTCTGGACATTTGTAAAAGCTAAAATCATTGAAGAAATTAGGTGAGTTTTCCAGAGGAAAAAAAGAGAAGACAGTGTCTTGGGGTGCACCAAAAAGACAATGAATTTCCTCCAGACTGCGAAGTGGTAGAGATCAGAGGGCCTCTGCGTGGAGCAATGCCCTGGGGGAGGTGGCAAGACCATCTTCGAGGGAAGAGCAGGGTAGAGTAACTAGCAGTCTGGACACTCAACACTGGAGTTCTAAGGTATCCCCAGAGCAGCACAGCACCACACCTGTAGTAAATGATCACACCGTATCAGCCTTAAGATCTTTATGCAACACGGGGGTGGGAGGAAGCATAAAGAATAATGACTGAGCTTGAATCTCCCACCAGTTGAAGGAGATTTCAGTTATCTTAAAGCAAATAAACATGTTTCCACTAGGATTCCACTAGGATTATTCCACTAGGATTATGGACTGAGAGCCATACCTAATTTGTTCAATTTGTAGACCTTCAAGGGAGGGAAGCAAGAAAAATGGGTTAAAATTACAAGAAGACAGATTTCAATCAGACCCATCCAAAGGTGAATGGATTACCTTAAGTTCCCCAGCACAGGGGCTCTAATATAGCCTAGATAGCCATGAATTAATGATGATATGGAGAAACTGTAGCTTTAGGTTGATGAACTAGATGACCCTTAAGATCCTACCAACCCTACAGTTCTATGAATTATTAAAATCTTCCAAGACAGTTTATTGAGCTAGAGGGTAGAAAACCTGAGTTCTATCCCTAATTCCTTCTCTGATTCGCTATGGAAATTAATTAACTATAAAACCTATTAACAATTATCCATCAAGTACTGACTTCTCTTAAAGTTTTGTGAAGTGCAAAGTGATTGTACATGCAAAAGTATCTTTCTAATGAGGTGCTTGGTTCTTGATTCAAACAATGAGGTAATGCCATTTAAACCAAGCACAGAACCAAATCAGGACCCAAACTTATTCCTATGAGACATTTGATCTCAACATAACAAGCTCATTATCATTCAAGTTCAGCATATACAAAATCTTGCACATTATCATCTAGTCTCAAATCGAGTCTCCTGCCCACTTCCCCATTTCCATTAAAAATAATATTTCCCCCAAATATCCATGTTCAAGGTTCTAAAATAACATAGATATTTTCTCTCCTTCATCCTCAGTCTATTCAGTCATTAAATGCTGTCCATTCTTCTTGCAAGATTTGTACCTTCATCCCATTCTTTCAACCCATGTTTTCATTCCTGAATTTTCTAACAGTCCTCTAACTGGATCTTCAGACCGCCAACCTCTTTCCAGTATCCCTCAACACTGAGCCTGTACAATGCTGCTGAATTTATTTTCCTGGCATATCAACATTCCTGTGCAATAGCCTCTAATGATTCCTAATGTTCACAAGTAAAATCTAGAGTTCTTAGGCTTGGAATAGAATCTCTTTCATTTTGAAAGCAATCTTCTTTCTCTCTTAATCTCAACACTCCTCAGTAGGAGCCCCCAGGCCAGAATAAGCTTATCCCTGACTTCTGAGCTCAGTGGTTCTTCCTGCCAGGCTACCCTATCTCAGTCCCTTTGCCCATCCAACTTCTAGTCATTCTCTATGTCAACTCCCAACTTATCTCCTTGCCATCCCATTTAGCATAAGTATCCCCCTTCTTTGAATTCTCACATAATTTCCTCCCTCAATCTGATGATCAAATAATTCTGCCTATTGTTACCTAAAGTTTAATATGAATAATTCTTTTATTCCAAACTAGGAAATAGACCCTTAAAGGGAAAACTCAAAACTCACACTTCTTAGGAATTCTCCAAGTGATCCTCATAAAGGTGCTCAAAAAATACTTGTTACATAGATAATCAACCTAACGTATAATTTTATTGAACTACTAAACCAACCCAATATTTTTCTACCAAATATAGGAAATTATTTTGATCCTGAAAAGCATCTTTAAACCCGTAGAAATGGAACACTATGGATTACAAACTTTTCTCCAAGCCCAACATCTAAAGAAACTATTTCAATAATGCCCCAAAGAAATACTATCAGAGAAATATACTTCAGGGTCCAAACACCTTTGATTAAGTCTATCTAATTTTATTCTTCAGGGAGATTTTTCATTTCAACCTAAGAGCCAAAAGTTCACTAGCACTCTTGATACAGCTAAAAACATATAAAAAAAATCTCTCTAGAGTTGTAACATTTAACTACTGCAAACGCAGAGTTACTTTACAGATTCTTAAAGGGATTTATCACTCACTGTGAAGATTTTGGTTTTTTTGAGAAGTGCTAAAAATTGGAAGACATTGTGTAATCTATAGACTTATCCATTTAAGCAGCAGGAAACAAAAATGCTTCCAAATGAATAGAACTATTTCCTCCAGTAATTATCCATTAAAGTTCAGTAAAATCTCCCCTGTTGCCTCAAAGGGTTAAATTAGTCATACTGTCAGTTCCATCAGAGTGATCCCAAATCTTAAAAAAGGATAGAGACAAAGCCATCTGGGCCCTCCCCCTGACATAGCTGACCCCATGCCTTTGAGTTACCCACAAACTTTCCCGATGCATCATTTCTAAACTAGTGAGTTTGGAGTTTAATTCCTGTGGTGACAAAATACACGTGTGCCCAGGCTGCTGCACAGAAGAATTTGAATTTAAAACCTGAATGCAATTCTGCTTACAACAGCAAAAAAATCCAATTAGACCTAAAGAACAACTTATATAGGTCAAGCAAATCCAGGAGAAAGACTTACGGTCCTATTCATCCATATGCAGGCGTTAAATGTATATGCAAACTCAGGCAATTTGTTTTCAAGCCACTGTTAATCTAGTATCATCTGAATTAAATATAAAAAGGGCTGTGGTAACAAAAAATGGAAATATAAAACTGCTGAGTTTTACGTATCAAAACATGCAACAATATTTCAACATAATCTAGCATTATGAAATTTTCAACAGCAAATGCAGTTTATCATACTGCATTGAATATTTGCATAAACCAAAGTAAACTACTGTCTCCATGTACATTACTCAAGAACTATCCAAAAAGCTGCTAAAACATTTCATCTAAATGACAAACTATCTCAATTATCATATCTCCATTAAATCTCTGTTGTTGAGGAAAAATTGGTAGATCTTTTCCCTGAGCTGTAACTACAGTTAATTAAAGCATTGCTCAGATACCATATTGACAGATTGGGCACATTTACAACAGGTGAGTAGCAGGTAAGACGTGCTATATACATCAGTGCTCCCATAAAGATAAATAACCCGTGTAACTTCTTGGATCTGAACCGCCTGCTACTGGAATTTGCTTCTTGCATCCTTTAGGTGTGTCATTAACTGAATGAGGACAGAAGGACAAGCTTATTGTTCAGTTTGAGGCAAATGACTTGGGAAATGCTCTTGGAAATCAAACTCTTCAATTCAACTTTTAGGTGTTCTGATATCCCTGGAAACCAAGAAAGCGGCCACACTTGTATTAGACTATATTTATTTCTATGACTCTGAATAACTACCATAAGGTTTCCACTTGAAGAGATGCATTTTGAAAACGTATCAGAATCTGCAAAGAGGAAAGTGCAGAAATAATACTGATAATAATAACTTCTACAGATGTATCTATGTTTTCTCACAATCCAATGAGAAAACTGTGTTGAGAAGGATAACCTTCCATTTTGCAAATGTGTAACCTGATACTCAAGGACGCTAATCGGTATATCCAAAGTCAGCTGAGACTAGAACCCAAGTGTTTAAATCCACTCCTCCCTTTAACTCTTAGGCAACTTGCTTTTTTTCTTTAAAGATATGTTTTAAAGTTTTTTTTTTCAAAACTGTGGCCCTACCATGTGAATAGTTTATTTTTTCACCTTTTCACTTGATATATGAACACTTTCTTACGGTTTTAAAAATATTAAACTATATTTAATTGCTGCATAATATTCCATAATATAAATCCATAATAAGTGAACTATTTGCATAGTATTTATTTATGTTGCTTCTAATTTTCTGATATCATAAATACCACTGAAATGAACGTTCTTTCATATAAATATTTATTTTCATCTATTTTAATTTCCCTAGGTTAGATTCCTGTAAGAAAGCTTAGTGAGTATTGACAGATTGCTTATCAGAGGTGTATACCAACTTATACTTCTAGCAACTATACTGGCATTTATTATTATGTCTTGTTTTTAAATTTTATTAATACAATGGAAAAGACTGTATATCTATTGTTGCTTTAATTCACATCTCAATGATTACTAGGACTAAATATTTTTGTCATTCCTATTTCTCCTTTTGCAAGTTATTCATTGTTTCTATGCAGCTTTAATTGGGCTTTTATTGGTCTGTCTTATTAATCATAAAGAAATGAGCCCTTTGATATAGTTTTTGCTACTATCCCCAGTAGATCATTTATCATTTGTTTTTTTTAATGGGGTTTTCGTTGTACAAAATTTTTAACTTGTATGGAATGAAGTCTGTTTTTCCTTTGTGATTTTTACATTTTTCTTAGAAAGTCCTCACCCATCCTAAGGGGGAAAAAAAAAAAAAGATTCTCTTGTATTTTCTTTGAGCTTCATAGTTGCTTTTCTACCAACCTTGGATTACCAATGATTTACTGCTGAGTGAAAAGCAGAGAAAAATGATTTCATTTATTTGAGCTCCTGTGAACGGCAGGCTAGGAAAAAAAATGCCATTTCACTCATAATTCTTTGGTTCTTATTTGCAAGGCTGGCCTAAAATGCCTTCTCTTCTTGTGGGTTTTACATAACTCACCATTTGTTTAACTTGGCCCCACTGCCTAGTTTGACTGCAAATCTTCTGGGCAGATGCCATTCAAAATCCTGAGTTTCACCATTAATAGCATTCCGTACCTGTCATATAATACTTATCACTCAGCATTATCATTAGTGATACTAACATAAATAATTTTCCTCTCTACTCTTCTTCACATGATAGAAAATATTTAGCAACTAAATAGAGTTTAATATTAACATTAAAAGCATATATATGTAGTTTGACTCTAAGACAAATTTCCTTAGACATTAAATAAGAAATCTGTTCTATATACTCAGCTGTACACACATATGCATATAATAGACACATCCATGTGCATTTGTAGTGTGCTTGTGTGCTCACTAATCTTAAAAATAGGCTGAGACAGAAACATGGTTTGAAATCTCAGGCAGACTGGTTGAGATCAAAACTACATGAAACAACTGCCAGGAGGAGACCAGCAAGGGAATTGAACAGATTAGGTAACTCAGAAATTTAGACATTTCCCCCCATTATGTTCCTCATTGCAGTTTTGTAATAAAAACATGAGCAAACTTCAAAGGAAGCTCTGTAGTAAAGGTTAATTGCTACTAAAGAAGAGGGTGGGCCCGAGCTCCAGTACTTTGTGCCCAACTTGAGAGCAGACAGGAAGGATTACACGTGGCTGAGAGCTGCGGATGCGTGCCCAGCTCCACGAGCAGAGCAGGCGCTGCCAAACCTCAAGCCCCACCGGGGAACTCCTGGTAGGACGTGAGCGCATGAACACGAATCCAAGAGTTGGTGCCTGCTAACGGTAGGGCGGGGCGGG
>NW_006770909.1:4998645-5032056 GCF_000442215.2 Lipotes vexillifer
GGAGGGAGGGGGAAGACATCGATTTCCTTCCAAAATTCAAACCGGACATGCTCTTCTTCCCTTGTTAGGACAATTCCAGAGCGTTGACCGAGGCCTGTTGCCGAGAAAGCAGAGGAGCCAGCTCTTCTGCACCAGCAACGCAACCAATCAATGCACCCTGGGCTTGGGGAAAGGGTGGAGCCCAAGTCATGCCAGATGCACAAACAGAGCAAAGAAGGAGGCTCTGAACTGGCCAGCAGAGTAGTGTGTGAGAATGGCCCCAGATAATGAAATTTAAGATCCCAACGAAAGGAAACTAGTAAAAGAAAGAAAAACGAATTTCCAGAAAACTGACTTAAACTAGCTTTGAAGCACCGTAGAAAGGGTCCAGAGGCACAGGCTGAGAAAATAGAGGCATCTAATAGAATGGAAGCTGCTGATGGACATGGTCTACAGAATGAGCTGCCTCCAGCAGAGAGGGGTGAAAAGAAAGTAGACCTCATGGAATCTGCTGACACTGGATTGCATTTGTAGAATGCATGTCTCAGGAGGCCATTGTTTTTGTGAAATAACGTATCAACGTGGTTTGGCATGTGGAATTTTTTCAGTGATCTTCTAAGCTTCCTTGCACCTCCAGTATTTGCTGCTTCCTTGTAACAGAGTATTCCATTTCTTCCTTATGGAACTTCTTCCCCCCCAGGGTTTCCTAAAAATATTCTGTTTATGGGCTGTCAAAAAGACCCTAAAATTATGGAAGAGTGTTGGGAGGCAAGCGAGGAAGATGGCAAAAAATACCACGAGAGTTGAAAGGACCAAACCAGTGAACAAACATTTATCTTTCTCTTGGGATTGTGGCATACCCCTTGCTTGTCCTGGGGTTTTAAATTTGGTTAAGGGTTTCTCCACACTCCTAGGAATTTCACAGACATTTCACTAAAGAAGTATGGTTTGTGAATTAAACTGGTAGCTTCTAAGCTCTTATGAAATGGGTTTGGCCACTTCCAAAAGTTCCTCATCAGAGATGGAATTAAGCTTTTTAAAACTGGTTATGGAAAGTAATCGCCAGAAAATCATAGTTGAGGTACCAGTAAAGCCCTTTGGTATCTACTTACAGAATCTAAAACAGCTAAAATACAGACATTAAAGCTCTGTGAGCACTACTCCAAGGAAAAACATGACCTGGTTAATGTTTGGCTTATTCTGTTGTTAAGGGAGACCCGATCACCAATACCCACTGGAATGACCAGGTAAGAACAGACTTATCACATATCACATACTGTTTCTTTTACATTATAACTATGTGCCTCCACTCTCTTTTAGCAAGACAAATTTTTAAGAGACTTTTGGCAACCTTTGACCTGATGGCTTTTCTCATAAGCTTTTTATATCCCCAAAGTGATTTTCCTTCAGATTCATTTAGAGTAAAATAGAAATGCCCTGAATTATGTCGCAGCAGACTGGGTGGTTACTCTCAGGCAGTCTGAAATGACCAGAGTACAGCCTTTCAGTATTCAAGCCATATCTACAGTAATTATTTGCCAGCGTATCTAAAAGAAGGCAGGCATTTCCTGTTGCACACAAATGGGACACTCTTATCTAAATTACTGTTTAAACAGGTATTTAAGAAAAGACTATCACAGGCAGGAATTTACTGATGACGGAACACATTAGTTTAGGGCTGGACACATTAGTTGAGGACCAACCATTGTCAGGAAAGGAAGCATATCAGCATCAGGAAGGTATAGGGGATATTTTATAACTCCCATATGGGTCAAGTTGGGGGATTTGTAAACTATGCCGTTTGCACTCAGGAAAAGCAGGAGTGGCACAAGCCCTGACGTGGAGGTCCGGATTCCGCAATAAGTCTTCACTGCCCAGAGTAACCTCAGAGCTTGAGACTCATAGCTTTTTGGGGTCCCTGTTTCCTTATCCATAAAATAAGCACATTGGACAAGTTCAGCCCCAGGTCCATTCCACTCAAGCAATCTCAGTTCTACATAATGAAAACCAAAGGATGGTCAAAGTTTGGTGTACCAGAAGCTTATAAAATATATTTCCTGGAAAGACACTTTGGGAATTGGTTTGGTCTCTCCCAACATGTAACCTAGGAGAGACTGTACTCTGGCTGCCCAACCTTGTTCCAACCAGTGAAACTGGAATTTATTCCCAGTAGAGGCTTATAAAACTGGGCTGTTATTCTCACATTAAGTAGACTGCCCTCTGGTGAGGACTGTGGTTTACGTGTGGGCAGAATGTGTGGTTTACTACCTCTAATTTGTTTATGTTGTTGATGGTGGTTTCAGAAGAAAGCTGCAGCCCTTCACATGCTAAAGAGTGACCTGATTTGCTTCCTTTAAAAAAAAAAAAAGTGTTTAAAGCTGGGGAGGAGCTCATGAGGGTGCATTAATGTGCCATTGCTAACAGAGGAGCAACTGGGATCCCTTTGACCACAGAGCTGCTTCATCCAGCTCTGCATGTGAAATGAGAGCCCCAACTTGTTTATTATAATTACCTAAGTGTGGCTTGGTGGCTTTTGGCAGAGATCCTTCCTGCCTCCAAAGGAGAGACCAAAACTCAGGAGCTACAAGTTAAAGGAAGGAGCAGGGAGTGTATTTTGCAACAAGGAGACTGAATTCTAACATAAACTAGGTAAAAATATTCAAAACAACCGTCAAAGATGAAGATCAAAAAGTAAATGAGATTGCCCTCCACTTTCTACCATATAATAAACAAAGATAGGTGTGCAGGAGAACTGAATAAACAGCGTAAATATAAGTTCAAGTTCATTGTCACAGCTAACTTGATGCAGACCCTTCCCTGTTGCTACAAAACAGAAGAGCTTTCTTATAGCCAGGAGTCCTACATACATAAAGAAAAGAAAATAATTATGCATGTCTGGCAGAAGAGGGAGTTGTAGCAATGGCTTGCCGATAAAAAGGAATGTGAACAAGCCATAGAACACTAACCTAACCACACTCTGAGTTTGATAAGGAGCAGAGAGTGCCCAAAAGAATGAAATTGTGTTAGTCTCAAAATTAGGTTTTATCTGAAAATGAACAATGGTCCTTGTTCTCACAAGGCTTGGTAACAAGGACAACAACGTATGATCTTAAAGTGATTCTGTGGGGAAATTCCTTGATGTAGCTGATTTCAGCTTGGACTCTCGCCCCATTGCAAATATAGTATATTCAGTGTAAAATAAGTTTAGATGGTTCCAAGGAGTGCAATTTTCTGCCCTTATTTCAAACTCTAAAGGCCCCCATATGGAGTTTCCCAACACTACATCATATTAAACGTAAAATCATTCAAAACCATGGGGATGGATGGAGTGTCACTGAAAAACATAAAGAAAGGGTTTTTTATAATTTGAGAAAACATTATACACTTTGATAAAAAATGTTTTCAGGAAAAATGTGAACAGATGTAGCATGTATATGTGTATACACACACTAAATAGCACTTATGATTTGAGAAGGGGTAATTTCAACATTGCTAAGTGGTAACACAAGCTAGGTATTTAAGGGAATGATATAATATTACAACTTCATAGACTACCAAACTATGTATGGTCTCTGGAAATTGTCATTATCAACATGTACAATAACTAGTAGCATTAGGTGGTCTGTACAGTATCCTTCAAGTCTAATTGAGTCACACAGTCTAAGACACTTGATGGGCACCAGGCACTGCCTCCTAATGAGAACTGACTTTTAAAGAAAGGCATTCAGGACCTCTTCTATATAAATTACTATCGTTTGCAGCAAGAGAGGATTATAAATGTTTGCTGGCAAAAAACTAAATTTATTTACAAACTGGGTCTAATTTACTCATGGCCCCAGTACAATCGGCTTTTGTCGAAATATTTATGTTATCTGTACTTTTGCCTCACTAAACTCTACCACAATCATAAACACTGTTGAAAAATTATTTGCAGTTAGCAGGATTTAAACTACCCATTATATCACCAGCTAGTGCCAGTAAACTTTTGCACTGGTTGATAACGTTTCCTGTGGAATAAATATACATTTGACTGTCAAAATCTTTGGTGGGCTCCATACTATGAAAGTTAAGTATTAAACAGATGTCCCAGACTTCACCAGTTTTGTGTGAGCGCTTCAATCACACATTCCAACTGAAATTTTGTGGGTAGATAGACTACAAAAGTGCCCAGATTTCAATTCTTTCCTAGCCTTAGGAGAGGAATTAGATGATTGAAGTGTTGGGGTGATACTCTTTGCCCAAGATGCTACTTCTCGGACGTAGTCATTTATCCACCCCAAAACATTGATTTGGTACCATTCTGTGCCTGGAACTGTGCAAGTTGCTATGGCTAGGTATAGAGTTGAATAAAATCAAACTTCTGCCCTCAAGAAACTTAGAGTTGAGTAGTGAAGACAGAGATGGTAACAGGTATATGACTCTGCAATAAAATAAGATCTAAAATGAGGTTAGGAAGAGTGATGGCTGTTAAGAGTTGAATATAAGTAACTGCAATTGGGCATGCCAATCTACAGAATTAGGTGAAATGGCTAAAGGGGGTCAAAAGGTGCAAACTTCCAGTTAAAAAATAAATAAGTCATGGTGATGTAATGTACAGCATGGTGACTGTAGTGAATAATACTGTATTGCATATTTGAAAGTTGCTAAGAGAATAGATCTTAAAAGTTCTCATTACAAAAAGAATTTGTAATTATGTATGGTGACAATGTTAACTAGACTTACTGTAGCAATTACTTTGCAATATATACAAATATCAAATTAGTACACCTGAAACTAATATAATGTTATACGTCAATTTTACCTCAGTAAAAAATGGAAAGAAACAAGAATAAATCTCTTCTTTCAATTCTTGGTGGAAATGCAGTTGTCATTCACATTCATTTCTTAGAATCACCACGTTCTTCACAGTAACATAAGGATCAAATAAGGGATGATTGGGACCTCCCCAGTGGTACAGTGGTAAAGAATCCGCCTTCCAATGCAGGGGATGTGGGTTTGATCCCTGGTTGGGGAACTAAGATCCCACATACCGCGGGGCAACTAAGCTCGCGCGCCTCAACTAGACAGCCCGCATGCCGCAAACTACAGAGCCCACGTGCCCTGGAGCCCGGGCGCCACAACTAGAGAGAGAAAATCCACACGTCACAACTGGAGAGACACCCGCACACCACAACAAAAAGTCCCGCATGCCTCAACGAAGATTCCGTGTGCTGCAACTGAGACCCAATGCAGCCAAAAAATAAATAAGTAAATAAAAATTTTTTAAAAATTCTTTTAATTGCATCAACTTAAAAAAAAAGGGATGATTTACTCTCACGGCTTCTAAATAACTCAAAATGATGAAACGAACAGGTTCTAAAACAGCATTGCCCACATTTCTATTACAAAATAAGCCAAGAAGAAAACTACATGGAGAAGTGGATGGTTTCCCTGTCATGTAACTAGTAAAAATGTATTTCTACTTCACTGCAAAAAAACTACAAGTTCTCCTGTGAACCAGGTGGGACTGCTGGGATGCCAGTGAAACTCCCACCAGTCTACAAATGGCCCAAACCGCAGCATTTACCTTCCAGTTTGAATTGAAAGTTGTGCTAAACAGACCAGAGGTAGTTCTGCTTGACCTCAGAACAGTGCTGTATTCAGAGGGAAGACAGGCCGGATCACCCTGGAGTCTCCAATTTAAAGCAACAGTTGTCAGAGAAAACGGCAGCACTACTATTTTCTGGTGTCCCACACTACTCAAAGATGATGTTTCTTTCCCAAATAATATCCACATATGCCTGTGATGGTCAAAGAAACTTAACTAAAAGCAAAAGTAGCAAAATAAATTTGAGAGCTGTATTTATGTGGTGGAAAAGAATCTCAAAAAAAGAATCTATTCATCAAGGGGCTTTGTGCAAGAGGAATACCCAAAACCTGTTACAAATATTTGTAACTTCATATTTCGTAGTATATACATAAAATATTGTGTTGCCTACTTACATCAACATTATCTAAAATGACTCTTACTTCGACCCAGGTATTGTTCTCCAGAATAAGCAAAATCTCAGTGATTTTGTTTTATGCTTTTGCTGATCATTTTATGGATTCATTCCAATAAATCTTCTTTAACAAACTGCTTTTTAAATAGGTTATAGCTGTTGAGTAGAGCTAAGTTAATAGTTGAGCTGTTAAGTGTAGTTAAGTTAAAATCTTTTGGCATCGTGTTGCTTGACTGATGAAATAATTGATTGCAATGTCCATTTTTTCATAGCATTGTAGAATCTCAGAGCTAAAGAAGCTAGAAAATTATCAGTGTACTCATCTAAACATGTAAGATGCTTGTTGATTCAAATATATTGTTCATCAGTCCATGTAAACGTATATAAACTATCACTGCTTGAAAGGAAAACTTGGAAGTGCTATAATTCTATCAAAAATATATAATGTTAAGAAAATCCTCTGGAGGCAGGAGAGATTCCGAAAGCATATGAAATAATTATGCAATAAACTTAACAAGCCTCGTGCTGTTTTTATTTTTGTTGTTTTTGTTGCTCTCCCTGCTGTATTACTCCATCTACTTCACTCAACTTTTTAACACTCATCACCACTATTAGATCTTAGCAACTACGATCCAACGCATACCACAGACCGTTAATTATTTAGTCAACAAGACTTTTATATGCAAAGCACCACGTGGGGGGGTCACAATAAAAAGAATAAAGTGAAATTGCTGATTTCAAAGAACTTATAATCTAGTCAGGGAGATAAGACAAATGCCCAGGAAGAATTAACTGGTATAATACAAAGCTGCAATGAATAGAGTCAAGTGAATGGTATAGAAAACAAGAACTACAATAATAAACACTAAAAGTGATTTCCTCTTTTTTAAGAGAAAACCGAAGTGGAAGATGGCTAAAAATTCTACCTGTGATAAAGACAGATAATTGAGAGAATTGTGAAACAAAAGGTTATAGACTGTGGCTGAGCCTTGGAGAGGTAATGACTTTTAATTGGATTGAGTTTATCATATTCACAGAGGTACAGCAGCCACAGAAGAAAGGATTAGAGTGATTTCCACTTTCCATTATTTGGCATAATGAGAAAACAGAGGGTGGTCCACATCTCTCATACGTATTATGAGCCATAGGAGATGCTTAGCATGTCAGTTTTTGGTAGCATTGAGCTTTCCTAAATAAACACATTTATTTGGACATAGTTAAGTCAAAAGAAGTCACCTGGCAAAAAAAAGGTTACAGGTCATTAATTTGAATAGTGCAAAGGATTTATGAAGTTTTAAATTAACCCTCCTAAACCTCTACACCATTTCGAACAGTAGGGTATATCTGCATTTTCCTTCAAAGTTTAGCCAGCTTAAAAGGGTCGAATGAAAATACTTGGCTAAAGAAAAACCAGCTGAGCAGACTTTCTTTCTTCTAGGTATAAAAGGGGTGCATTATAAATTCTTTCCAAAACAGCATTATTTACATCAAGTCAAAACACATACAAAAAACAAACAAACAAAAAACTTGTGTAAATATGTGGTGAGTCATAAAAGGATCAGGCAATTTGCCCACCCCAAATTCAAGTGAGCCCAAGTAGGAAAGTTTATGAAAGCACACCTCGACCAAAATTCTTCTGGACTATAAGGTGATGAGAGCAGGGAGCATGGCGCCTAATTTACTGTAGAAACCCCCTGCCATAGTTTCTAGGTCATGATAATAATTTAATGTGTAGTTCATGACTCAGAAACGTCAGACAGGGCTTCCCTGGTTGCACAGTGGTTGAGAGTCCGCCTGCCGATGCAGGGGACACGGGTTCGTGACCCGGTCCGGGAAGATCCCACATGCCGCGGAGCGGCTGCGCCCGTGAGCCATGGCCGCTGAGCCTGCGCGTCCGGAGCCTGTGCTCCGCAACGGGAGAGGCCACAACAGTGAGAGGCCCGCGTCGTGCAAAAAAAAAAAAAAAAAAAAAAAAAGTCAGACAAAGCAAACCAGTTGTGCTAGGAGTAGTGAGTGGTATCTTTTTCTTTCTCTAAGTTGAGAAAGTTTAACAGATATTTGCAAAAGCCATCACACAAATTGTGCCTGCAGTCTGTCTAAGGATACAGTAAAAGTGTCCCACTGAAGGAAGGGAAAGTGCATGCTGAATCTACACATGCTCCTGTACACACACACACACACACACACACACACTCCAAATGTTCAAAATCCTAATAGATGAATTTAACCAAATGGAATCAATTCAGAGTTTGTACCGTGTCCTCACATTGCAGCCTCTTCAAATGCATTTGTTAGAAGAAGAATAAAACTAGACAAACAAAAAATCCCTATATGGGTAAACCATATATTTATCCTTTCCTCAAGATTTTTACTGAGTCCTCCTGGAAGGAAGATCGGTAAACCAACATCAAATATTGCCAACTAAATTTGATTCTCCAGCATTTATTGCAACACCTGCTATGAACCAGCTGTACTTTGTAGGTTGTAGAATGTAAGCTTCACGAGGGTAGGGACCCTGTCTGCTTTGTTCACTGATGCATCTGCAGCACCAGACACTATGGCACTATGGTAAATGGTCAATAAATACTTAAAAGAATGCATAAATATAGGAATAGATAAATACAGAAATGAGCCTTCAAGGAGTTCAGAGACAAGAGCAGCTATCCCAAACCAGACTGTGCATCCAAATTTCACTTGGAGCTTATTTTTTAAAGTACAAACTTTATGGCATTTCTAGATCTAGCAATAAAGAAGCCTTGTTCATATGATAGAATCATTCTTCATAACATCTCCAGCTTCCTAGTATATAGCTTCAACCCACAATATCACAAGTAAATTCGGATAAACTGTAAACCACAGCCCCAAGCCAATTCCTGTTTAAACCAGAAGACCACATGGGATTCAAGTCCACTTAACTAGTTATGTGGCCCTGGGAAAGTCTCTCAATCTAGTTGAACCTCAGTTTATTTATCCATATCTGACATTTGCTCAATATGGTAGCCACTAGACACATGTGGCAACTGAGCATTTGAAATGTGGCTACTCCAAATCAACAGGAGCTGTAAGTTAAAATTATACACCAGGTTTTTAAAACTTGGTACAAAAATTACAAAATATCTAGTTGATAGTTTTTGTGTATTGATTACATACAGAAATGATACAATTTGGGATACAGTGGGTTAAGTAAGATATACTAGTAAGATTAAGTCTCCCTGTTTCTTTTTACCTGTTTTAATGGAGCTACCAGATATTTTTTAATTAATATATTGTTCTCATTTATATTTCTATTAGACAACACTGGTTTTTAATATACTTGTGACAGAAAATTACAGTAAAAATCAGAAGAAATAATTCATTTGAGCATCTTTTGTATACTTTAGAGGAAACTGTGAATGCCAAAAGTCAATATCATTATTATTAGGAAAGATTCTCTCGTCTCTAGGTCTTAAGTGACAGTTCTTAAAGGTCAGTGGCTTTCAGATCTACCTGCATTCAGATAACAAAAGGTAATGAAATGGTTCATGAATGATTCATTCTCTACCAGTCCCCTAGCAATAATCTCTCAATAAACACTTGTTGAAACCAAATGTAAAGAAAGATCAATGTGGTCATTGACATGGTACAAAAAGATGAGTTCTCCTGACAAGAGCTGTGTGATGATGCAGGAAATAGCCTGGACTGAGTATGGTTAGAGGAGGCATTATTGGCCAATGAGCAATAAGCAATATTTGATAATGGGAAATGATAAACTTTTCCCATGATTTTAGCCCAAAATGCACAGAAGAAAAAGTCACAGGATTAATTTAACTCTTCTCCTATCTCTTGGGTCGGGCAGTTCAATTCCTCCCACAAATATCCCATTTCAACACTTCAAAAAGAACATGTGCCTTGAAAGATAAAAGAATACAATAAAAGAACACGAAGAACTTTCTTGCTGTCCTTTCATTACTATGGTGTAATTGGTGAACATCCAAAAACACCTCTTAAGTCTCAGCTGATGGATGAAGATGGAAACAGGTACACTTGGGATGTAAATACCTCACAATACCCTGATAACATTCCCAAGACTTTTAAGAAGTTCAGTAGTAGGAAGACGGGCAAACCCACCCAGAGTTCTCTCAGAGTTCTATTATGCGAAAGTGAGGAGTAGCCAGGGTTCCTTTGGGGTAGAAAATTAAATTGTCATATGCAGCTTATTCTGTACTCTTACTAGATCGTGCCTCTAGACATTTATGAATATTAATTGACATATTTACTGCAATGTAAGGCAGTTGCTAACCTAACATTCCAGCCTTTGTTCCAAACCTTGTATAATTTTCTTCCAGGCTGTTGATTTTGGAGTGGCTGTGTAAGCCTGGTGAACTGCTAGCAAAGAGTGATCAATCAACACTTTGAAAGCTTCTGGTTCATCCCAATACCTGGGAGCTACTTTGATAAACAGCATTCTTGGAACTATGTAAAATGTATGTGTGGGAACATGGCAGGTTATTGTTTGTATTTTTTATTTATATTTAAACAAAATATTCTGTTTATAACAAATCCCCACTTGCTCTAAGATTATTCTGTCCTGAACTCAATTCACCAAAGCTCTGTATGCACTTACATCAATGTTTTCTTTATAGATTTAATGATGGCCTCCAATTTATCCACATTTGGGGGCACATTAATAATAATAAAAATATAAAAATTCCCTACATCCTATCTTAAGACCTGGATAAAGGGCTTGAAGAACGTATAAGACAATTGCTTTCCTGGATGCCTATAGGGTGCTAAAGGTGCATCATTCTCCCAAGAAAGTTTTATCCTGGATCAAGATTGACACTCATTTTTGAAAGATTTCGGAGGGTTAGAGCTCATCAATTTTCTTCTCAAAAATTGGTCACAGCTTTCTGGAGACCTCATGATTGGCATTTCATGATTGGCCATAACCAATTTGCCCATCTTATGCCTTTAATGCATCTTATAATCTAGCCACAATAGTCTATTTCACGTTCACGAGTGTAGAGTTTGGTTTCTCTGTGTTGTTTTCCTTGACAACCTGTTCTTGAATGTCCTTTCCTCATTCTCCATCACACTGCTCCCTAGTGAAGCCTACTGCTGCTCTGAGAGAGAGGGATGGAGCAGTGAGCAAAACCAGCAATGCCCCTGATCTCAAGAACCTTACAGCCTGGTGGGTAGAGGGAGAAAGGAACCAACGCATAGCTGGACAATATGAGAGAATCTTAGGTGCTGAGGAGAAAATTAAGCAGTTAGAAATGTGGTGGGTGACTACTTTAGATAGGGAGGGCCTCACAGAGGATGCAACACTCAAGATTTATACATTGAAACTCTTTCAGATCCAGTTTAGATGTCATCTCATCTGCTAAGGGTTTCCAGTCTACATGTCCACCACCTCCCCAAGCAGAGTAAGCGCCTTCCTTTTTGTATCCCAGAGAATATAAAATGTACCTCAGAATGTATTCTTCTGTCATTTACCCTGGTGCTATTATAGTTGGCTGTTTTCATGTCTATTTCCCCATTTTGATTTTCAGCTACTTGAGGGCAAGGGCTATGTCTCAATTATCTTTACACCCTCCTCCAGTGCTGTGAATATAGCAGATGCTCAAATTCAAATTGAACCAACTTTAGAAAATGCTAGTTATGAGGACTTTTATTTTTAAAAGCTGTACTTTGTAGCTCACCCAGCTCTGTATCTTAAGCAGATTTTAAAGGAAGCTATTATCCACAAAAGTCATTGCCACCACTGGAAAAGAGGTATTTTTTAGAGGATTTCTAAACTATTAAGCATTTAGAATACTTGCTCAAGTAGGTGATAATTGCCAAGTGCTCTTGCAGAGGAGGTTAAAGTTTGGAAACAATGATCTTTTCCAATAAATTTCATACAGTTACCCCTTGATCCAAAAAGGGAATTCTCAAGCTTTCTGTTTGAAAATATGCCCCCCCACCCTGCAAACTGAGAATTCCCCAGTTGAAGAGAATCAGAAAGAGAGGCTTTTGGTTAATAAACTAGAGCACTGAGCTGAACTTTACACAACACAAGCTGGATTTCACAACAGCCAGTGAGAGTAAGCACAGAGTTTGAAAATTCTACCAGAAAGTTTTGGGTTTTGTTTCTGTGTTTTTTTTAATAAACATTTGGCTCTTTTGTTCTGAGCTTAAAGACTGTGCTCAACAGAGTCCTCTATTCTTCAAGGGACACCTTTAAAAAAATAAATAAATTGCTCAAATACAAGAATTAAGGAGACAAATTTTTAAATGCCCTTTTCTGAAGAATCCAAGTGTTCTTACTTATGGAATCTGATTCTGAAATTCCAGTTTAATAAATAAGCTCCCAACCCCCTACCACAAAAAGGAATGTCTCCAAGTTTAGACTGAGGTAGGATAAATATGCCACATTCTATTTCAAATACCAAGAACAAGGTAAGTATTTTCCATCTGCTTCCCTGCCCTGTAATTTGACATCCATTTTAATGATGCTTGCTTTATTGCTTGTCAGAAAAGTGAAATGGCCTGCCAATTTTATGGAGTTTCTCCTACCTTTTGGATGGTTACATTACATTTCGAAATAAGTGTATAGCTTGCCCATCCCCTTTTTTTTTTAATCCTAAATGGTGCATGTGTGGGTTTGGTACTTGGCTGCCACTGGAATGAAGTCATAATTTCAGGAGTCCAGGAGAATAGATCAAAATCACGCCAACACTTTCATGGATGGGTATATGCTGCTAAATGGATGTTTACCTAGAAAAGTCATCATCTGGCATGCAGCATAGCGAATGCTCCTAAGCAGCTAACTCATGTATACTAAACAAATTTGGCTTGGCTGCTGTGAGAGCTGCCCTGTGGAAATTCTCAACATACATTTGTTTGATTGAGCCGTCATTCCCGGTTGATCTGCTGATGATCTGTGTCACTTTGTTTAAATGTCCTAATGTGGTTTTTTCTATATATACAGTGAAAAGCCAGTATGTTCCTGTGATGGATTAAATAGAGGTGAAATTTGAGAGTGACTCCTGTTTTTGATTCCTGTGTTCTCAGACAGGTGGGTCTGGAATGATCAAGAATGTCACATTCAAACACAGGGAAAAATATGGAGCCCTTTTGATTTAAAACACATTATTGTAAAGATATATTTGCTACTGTGTTTTCCCTGCACAAGAAGCTATTTAGGATTCCCCACCTAAACAAACACCATATGGGTTAATTCTCAGCATCCTTTTCAAATGTCCAAAAACCAAGGATACAAAACTCACTGCTGGGAAATGCAGTCTGAGAGAAGTGAGCAAGGCCCATTTCTGATGCACGGATTTGAGAAATCAAATGCAATGTCAGGTTAGAACCGAAGCTCCCGATCTCAAATATCTGAGTAATGGTTCGGATGGGAAACCCAACACCACGGTGCCATGCAATGTCTGAGGCACTAATCAAGCGACTTTCCATGGCTAAAGCACTTCCTCCAGCTAATCTTCCTAGCTAGGCTCTCAGCTTTAATAACCTATGGGATCTGCTGTTAAGTGTGGGGATCTGGGCACCATCAGCACTGATGTCTCCACTCTGCCAAACCCCAGACAACACGTGACGCGCACGCGGTCTCCCCACCCAGTTCCCGTGGATGTGGCAGACCAAGGCCTGTCTTAAGCTATGTCCCCCACCCCAAAAATATATTCCTGACCCAACCTGCTCTCATATCTGAGACCCTCCCTGCAATTAAGCATCAGTCCTTTGGGTTAAGGAGAATCCTCCTGACTACTGATAGTTTGTTTCTTTCAAGATGCATTTAAAAATCTCCTATGGGCCACACAGACACTGAGTTTGCACTCCAGAAGCCCAAATGACTGACCTCATCCCTGGCCTCAAAGAGCCACAGTCCAGGAGGGAAGGAAGCTGTGCAAATAAAATATAGCACCCATGATCAACCAACTATGTACAAGGTGCAGAAGAGAAAGGAATTCATTCGGAGGGTGAGAAAGGTTCGGAAAGGCTGCCCAGGGATGGTGACCCCTAAGAAGGGTGTGAAAGAATCAAGATAGTTTCAAAGGAGCTTCCCAGAGAAAAGGCAAGAGAAGAAAGACCATTCCAGGAAGAAGGAGCATAGTTTAAAGTGTGCCCAGCTTAGTGTGGGCATGAGACTAAGGGTTTCTCAGAGTCACCTGATTTACAGTGGGAAAGGAGGTAGCTAGAGAAGTGAAGGAAAAAGCAATGAGCAGCCAGAGAGTCAAAGACCTCTATGCCATGTTCTAGAGATCGGACCTTTCTCCTATTATGAATATAGTGCTAGTGGAGAGTCTCAGGGGGGAGAATGGAAAGATCGGAGCTGTGTTTTAGGACGATCGCTCTGACTCAAAGAACAGGAGACATTTAAGAGGGATGACGTAGAAGGCAGCCAAACCAGTCAGGAGCTATTTCAATAATCCATGAGAAAGACCACAAAGGCTTTTTTAAAATGACAGTGATAGTGGAGGATGAAGAATAAGAGAGAGAGAGAGAGAGAGGAGAGAGAGGAGAGAGAGAGAGAGAAAGATTTGGGAAGTAAAATTGAGAGAACCTGGGGAAGGAGTGGGGAGGAAGGGCATAAAATAACCCTGATGAACCAATATACTACGTCATGAGTTAGTTTACCAGTGATCAGTAGAGTCTGCCACTCTGAGAGATGGCACACATATGGAAGATGAGAAGACAGAGGCTGGGATGCCAAACACTGGAGTAGGAGCCTTGGGTGGTCAGGAGACAACAAGAGAACTCTGGGTACCTAGAGAGTGAAGTCACAGTGGAACCAAGGGACTTTTCCCTTGATGGAAGATTCCATGAAGATCAAAGGTCAGCACAGGGACAGGAGGAAAAAAATGTCATTCTTGCAGGTACAAATAGAGAAAATGCCAGGTAAGGCATTCAAAGTTATCTTCACTAGGTGCAGCAGACTCTTAAGGAATGTGGATACCATACCAAGCCTCACTCCTTCAAATTAGTAACTATACTTTTAATGTTGACCACTCTTAAGTTCCTACACTTTAAGTTATTCAGTATATCCTGGTAATCCTAGCTCAGGTACTTGGCTTCACAAGGTGCCTGCCAGATATACAACCCCTTCCTTGCTCAGTGTTGCTTGAGATGGAATTCCATGCGAAAAGCTCCAAGACAACTCCTTATCTCAATGGTTCTGACAGAAATGTATTAGGCAAATTCGACCTAGATGTAATTTTGCACCCACATTTGAGGACTTTGAGAAAAAAAGATAGTTTAATGTCAATAAATCTAATTTATTAAGATAAATTTAAAAACATGGAAAGTGAATACACAAAAAATCTTGCAAATCTACATTCTCCATCCATTGCCCTTCCCGTCTCGCCCTCTGCCCAGAACTCCAAAACTCCAAGCATATGGGGGCAGGGGGTGGTCCTCAGTTCACATGTCCCTCAGCCCAGGTGCCTCCTTCCCCAGAAGTGGCTGATCTGTTTGATATTATTTACTTGCGTATTTCTTAGTAAAAGAAAAGAGCAAAGGGAAAAGAGGGAGAGGCTGAGAGTTGGATTTTATTTATTATTGTTTGACATTATTTACGATTATTTTAATTTCGGTCCAACATCCCAGGAGCCTCATTGCAATGGGGGCAACAGATACCAATAAAATAGCATCACGTGCACATATGTATATCTGTCTACTTCCTTTTTTTGCATCATGTGCACATATGTATATCTGTCTATTTCATTTTTTACTACTCATATTTTCTCTTAGACACACAAAGCAAATCCTGTCAAACTGCAATATACTTCTAGACATTCTGCTTTGGATTTTTTATGTTAATAAGGATAAAAGAAGGAAGAATGAACTAGAAGACATCTATTTGTTTTATGGACTTATTTGCACCATCCAAAAGAGAATGGAAATAAACCTCTTTTCGGGAGGCACGTGTTTACAATTTGATGCCACCAAAAGTGAATAAAATAATATAAAGTAAAATAAAAACAAGATAGCAGGGATTCTATATTAATTTACATAATCCTGAGTGATTAAGACACAGATTTAAAAAAGAGATTTTTCCTTTTTTTTTTTGCTTTTGAGAGCTAACCCCCTGAAACAGAAGAAGGCAAATTTTAATTTTAACTGGTAGACATAAAATTGGGATTTATGGTTATATTGGATATAATTGGTAATAATGTGTACATATACCTAGACTTGACTCTCTCCCTAGTTTCTTGAGAAAATGGAAAATGGGTAAAATTTACATTCTTGGCTGCCAAAGTGCTTTGCTTGGGAACTGAGAGGCCAAATTAGTCTTTACTGAGCACCCCAATCTTACATAGGACTCTCTAGCAGACTGACCCTGAGATCATATTGTAATAAATGCTTTTCTATAGAACTATTAGAATTCTCCTGATTCTGGAGTTTTGAAACATTTTTTAAAATAATCAAAAACCACATTTCTGGGCTTCCCTGGTGGCGCAGTGCTTGAGAGTCCGCCTGCCGATGCAGGAGACGCGGGTTCGTGCCCCGTTTCGGGAAGATCCCACATGCCGCGGAGCGGCTGGGCCC
Source organism: Lipotes vexillifer (assembly GCF_000442215.2). NCBI lineage: Eukaryota > Metazoa > Chordata > Mammalia > Artiodactyla > Lipotidae > Lipotes > Lipotes vexillifer. Next base: position 5,015,133 of record NW_006770909.1, read on the forward strand.
GTGAGCCATGGCTGCTGAGCCTGCGCGTCCGGAGCCTGTGCTCCGCAAATGGGAGAGGCCACAACAGTGAGAGGCCCGCATAACGCAAGAAAAAAAAAAACAAAAAAAACCCCGCATTTCTTCCTAGGTTAGAGAGCATTTGAAAGAAAAAAAAAAGATACAAGGGATATATAGTGAGGGTTTTATTGGTTTTCTCCCCCTAAAACATACACACATACAACATACCCCACAGTCTTTTTTCTTTGACATGACAAAACCCAATCCTTCCCACGATGCAAATGCACACAGAAGGAAGGTCAAACAACAGACAGTCCAGAGAGTTTTGTCAAAATTGTTAAAGCCTGCAAACAAACAAAAACTCAAAATAAATTAGAAATAAACTCCAAACCCAGCCAAACACAAATTAAGCTGAGGAAATCCAAAGCAAACAATCCACAAATCTTCCAAAGTGCTGTTACTTCCTGTTCCTAGCCCGCCGCCTTTGGGGGCTGCTGGAGGAGGGACCCCTCCAAGTGCAGGCTGACGGGAGGGCTAGCTCCCTGGCAGCCTCCTGCTCCCCTCCCACTGCCCGGCTACCCGGAGCCCTGCCCCAGACGGGAGAGCTCCACGCAGAGCGCGGGGCGCTGGCCACCCCGCCGGCTTGGTATTTGGCTCCTTAGTCACCCAGCACATAAGTATGATGGATGATGATGGATCACAGCCCCACCAAAACCGTGTGAATTTCCCAAGGCTGCTGATTATTCTAATCGAGCCCCCAGAAGAAGCACAGAGCTTTACAAAAGCCTCCAAGGAAACCTCCCATTCCCCTTGTCTGCCTGACACAGACCCCACTACATAAAGAACCTGGCCCTGATTCGGCCTCCTGTCTCTGACACACAGATCTGGGCCTCCACACTCATTGTTCAGTGATATGATTTAGCCTTGAATGAATTTTTAATGAACACCCAGAGTTATAGCTCAGTGGAATGGCCACTCCAGCTTCTCCCAGGGGAAGATAACAGTTTACGAAGGCTTTCAGGTCACAGCTTTTCTAACGTTCTCTTGCTCTGCTAGACAGTATGGTCAGAAGGCTTTCTTCTTTATTGTCTAGTCTCCTCTCTCCCTCTCTCTCTCTCTCTCTCTCTCTCTCTCTCTCTCTCTCTCTCACGTCTCTCTCTATGGCTGTCTCTGTCTCTGTAACTCTTTAGATCTTTCTTAAATCACAAAGGTCTCCAAGAGATATCATTCTGTAAGGTAAAGGCACAATGATAGAATTGGTTCATAACAGATTAATAATATCATGACTAGATCTCTACACGTAGAACTGAATTGTATATGTTGTAATAATGAAGGCTACAAAACAGAAAAATACAGTACTACTAAATTTAATTATGTTGGGGGTTTTTGACTTGGTCATTGTTTGCCCTGTAAGGCTACAGCTTGTGCAGTGGGAAGAAACTCAGTCTTGCAGAACAAGGGTTCAGTGACTGTCATAGGCCTCTTGGAATGTTCCAGGTCAATATAGACAGAATGAATAGTACCATAAATGTCTATAAAACTCCACAGATCCGTCATCTTTAGAAATATAGTTGGTGTACTTGCAGCAAAGAATATAACCTTTTGGTCCTCTTTAATGCTTACCATGATCCAATTTTCAATGCTTGGGTATCTAACTCTCCCCCAACCCCCAAATATCCTACCTCTTGAATTCTTAAAATCTCTCAAAACCTCCAATAAATAAATTAGAAAAAGTTAGTCATACTTCTCAGAGGTAGCTCTAAAATTTTACACCAGAGGAACTTAAGAAAATGACTCTGATTAGACAAGGGTAGGGAGAATGGGTTGAAGTTTTGTTCTGAGTTCTTTGCATAAGAATAAGAAAGTGTCGATTGAATTTAGAGGTATGTAGAAAATGGTGAAGATTGTGTTAGCTTGGAAAGACTTCCTGAGCCACAGTTTGGTACCACTGCCCATACTTTACAGTCATGTTTACTCACTTCATACATACACTTAACTGTTTGGGTTTTTCTTCCGATTAGCTGTGCATCTTTAAAGACTATAATATTTTGAAATAGCTCTTCCAGACAAACAACTCAGAATATACAACCATAACCTTTATTTCCTAAACAAAAAGGGTGGATAAATAAAAGCAATAGACTAGGCTTCTAGAAACCCAGATCGTGTTCCTGGCACTGCCATTAATTAACTGGGAAATTCTGAGCAAGTCTTTTCATCTCTCTGGGAATCTATTTCCTGGTCTGTAAAATTACTGAATGCAGAGAGCCCCCAGGGTCCCTTCCAGCTCACAGTCATGAATCCATCAATCTCTGTGTGATCGTGGAAGTAAATTCCTAGAAAGAGCCACATCTATATAGCTTGCTTTGTGCCATAATCAGCATAGCACCATGTGCATATAAATTCAAGAAACGCCACTGAAGGCTGATGAAGGTATTATGAAGCTGATATTATGAAGCTGATGTTATGAAGTTGGCTTGGAGAAGGTCAATGAGAAGATGAAAAACAGTAAAGTTTTCGTTTTTACTGAATACCTATTATGTGCCAGACTGACACAATGTTATGCATTTTATACCATTACCTCATTTAATCTCTCCCCCAAAAACCTATAAATAGGTATAAATAGGTAACAACCCCATTGGACCGATAAAAAAAACTAAGACAGAGAGTGGATGTATCTAACCCATGGTCCTCCAGTAAACCCACTCTTCTTGGATCCAGACATAATGTTCCCATACCATTCTATTTCCATTTTATTCTAATAGTTCCATCACCTCCTATCATTTACAGTATCCAAACTATCAAAGACAAATAAAGTCTTTAAAAGGTGACAGTTACTCCCATGCCCCTTTCTTTTCCAACAAGGGACTGCTATGGCTTTGTTTTACTCCCCTCTGGACACACAGCCCAGCTGCTTAAAAGCCAACTCCAGCTACTTCTCTAGATCAGGGTTTATCCATGTTTTATATGAAAACTGAAGGCTAACTTGTTCAAACATCATAAGCATTTAAAACATAAGCTAGTCATCATTGATTATCCTACCAATTCACAAAGATCATTTTTATAATCTATTATTACTATAACACTTGTTTTTATTATTCTGATCAACTTCTAAATGCAACATGTCAACAAAATAGAAATTGAAATATAAGCTACAACAAAATGTATTCTTGACATATTGGCAACCTTGTCAAGAAGGGAAAGCTACTTATATCTCAAATACCTCAAACTAATTGCAGAATTACCTCATCATAGGTAACCAAAATGATGACTTTGGAGGATATTTCTACTTATGATTCCAGTTCAAAATTATGAATATATATGCAAACATTTACATACCTATATTTTAATTTCTACAGATGTGATGAAAAAGACATGTGGACATTAGGTGAGCTTTTACATTATTCTAAGTAACTGAGTCTCCAATCCTCAACGCTTCTTCATGGGAATCTATTTCCTGATGGTTTAGCCAGAATACTGTGATATTGACCTGCAAAACCCAAGTTTGGATCTCTTCATTTATTGGTCTCAGAAATTTACCATGTTTGAGAAAAGTCCAAGATTTGGAGATCTGCACCAACAGAGTTGTTCGAATCAAAGAGCAGGATATAGTGTGATTTCCATTGCTTCAGTCAGAGTCTGCAAAATGCCAATATTTTGCATATCTTCAAAGAGCAGAATCTGTCTCCAAAAACCGTACAAAATGGCCCACTACAAAGGAAACTCCTTCAAGATTTTTGTTATTGAACTAGGACCAGAAATCAGAGGAAAACCTCTGAGAACAGTATAAAAATGACAGGTATAAGAGGAGGCCGCGCACACCATGAAATGAGAGACTTTTTGCTGACAGATGAGCACCTTTGAACTCTAACCCAATAAAAGAATTAGCACTCCCAATGTATAATCAGTACAGCAAGCAAAATATGTCAACACACGATAGGCAGGATAATCAATCGACGTGCGAGGTAGGAAACAGCCAGACTAAATAGCAGCCCAGTCCCAGTGAGTCAGACAGCTCTTTCCTGCTCCTTAAATTTCTCATACCACAGGGACGAGGAATTAATATGCAATAAAGAAAAACCCCTAACAAGTAAACCAACAGAGCAAGGCTGCAGAGTCCAAACTAAGAAGTGACCCAGGATTCCCAAAACAGGCTTCTGATGTTTTCCTTTTTCTTAGAAGTGTTCTAAGGGTCTTTCTCTAGTCGGATAGTAGACAATTTTAAATTATCAACCACAGCCCTATTCTTTACTCTCCCTTCCCATGAAGATTTCAGAGATAATCAATGTAGCAGGAGCTACAGACATAAAGAGGACGAGCTTTTAATCCTGGTTGGCTGTGTGCTAACACCGACCTCAGGCAAATACTTTAACCAGGTTGGATCTCGGGGCTGTATTCATCTATAAAAACAGAAGAATAACACTTTTTAAGGGGATTTTATAACAATTAAAAGAAAGAGATAAAATGCCTTCTGTGATACCTAAAGTGGGTAAATGGTCATGTTCAACAAGGCACGGTTGGCAATCGCAGTCTCCTTGTAACGTGGTGCTTTGACCCCTGCAAGCATCTAAGAAATGTGGTGACGTCCTCATATATTAAATAATAATCTCACAGGACAAAACAGAATAGCTTAGTTTCAGACGTGCGTAAGACGGGGCAGATAACCCAGGTCTGAATTCCCTTTCTACCATACGTTAGCTGTGTGGTAGTGGAAGAATCACCCAATCTCTCTGGGTCACAGTCAACTCATTTGTAAAGCTGGAGAAACAGTATCTCAACCAACAAGTAGGGCCAAGTCTGAGAAGAGGGACTCAACGTTCCTTTCAGCTTTTTCTCAATAGCTGTGAATCGTCTGTTGCTGGTTCACCTTATCTCAGGTATCAGCTTGACAAAACCAACAAGAAATTGTCTCAATTCCCAAATCTACATCCCTTCAGGAATTCAGAAATGATTCTTCTATTTTGCTTGTGTTTTCCATTTTTCCAAAGAAGAATCACTTGTGTTCTCCGCTTAAAATCACATAGTAACTCTGCAGGATTTTCACAGTGTGCTTTGCGTGGTTTTTTTGTCGTAATTGTTTTAAAAACTCAGCCCCAACCTTTCTAGCTCCAAGCCACAGGTGGGTATATTTTGTAATACCTTCCACTCGTGCTGCCTATAATTCAAGATCCCACCTGCTTTAAACTGAATAGCTCTGTGTGATGCAATATTTTATTTTTCACTTATCTCATTTTAAATGTTTGCTTTCCAAACAGATGCATTGCAAGAATGGCCTTTCAACTACTAGTTTTTAACCCTCCTAACTGCACCCTCCTGATGTTAGCAGCACTTAAACGGGCAATTTTCTTCACTGACCATGGCAGATACCATTTGAATTAGCTAAGAATTTCTCTTTGGGTTCGTGAGCTAGAAGAACATTCATCCCATTGCAGCTGGCTGATGATAATAATTTTAAAGTCACTTGGAGGAAAGTAACTTAAAGTCAGAGAAGGAGAAATATTGTGAGGTTTTCTAAGCAACTGCTTATTCTTGTTCTTGTGAAAAGAAAATTCTCTTTTCTGATATGTGTGGATATAGGCAAATTCAGACATTCTAGTTTTTGTCAGTCACTGATACTACAGCTACAAAAATGAAATCTGAGGCCTAATTTGCCTTAGAATTCAGAAACTGAAGAGCTTTCAGACAGCAACAATAAGTCATTTTCCACGTTTATTTTCCATGCACATAGGACACACCACTCTGCCATCAACACGTCAGACGAAATCCAAAATGGCTTTGCACAAAAATTACCCAAAGAATGGCCATCAGAAAAAGGGATGTGACAAAACAACTATGCTAAAATAGTACTTTAACTTGAATTATATTTGCATTCATTTGTTTCCTAATACTTTTGGAGAACTTTGTGGAGAAAACACTGGGCTTTTGTCTGGTAGTTTTTAAAATATCAAACGTTTGTCGTCCATCAGCGACCCCTTCTTGGATGTGACAGTGTGACGGAATAAAGGCCAACTTTTGTTTTGGAATCTCATTCACGTGGCCTTTGGCGGCGTACGAGACCTGTTCTTGTTTACTGTGTCCTTTGTACACTGATGCCTACTTATAAGGAAGGGCAATAAGGGAGGCCCATGACAATGTCTCAACTTTCCCCCCTAGAGATGGAGCCCCCATGGTTTCTATAATACAGAGCATGAGCAATATTTGTTGTCACAGGAGAGAATAAAAGTGCCAGACAAATAAGAAACATCATTTGACACTTCTCTTCCATGTTTAGGAAGTTAAGTGAGTCGTGGGATTGTGCCTAGGAAAGAATGAATATCTCATCACAGATTGGATTGAACCAGTCCCATGCACAGCAAGCACCCTCTCAAAAGACAGCCTCTTCTCCCCTTTGATTATGCCTGGATTATCTTAGGGCTCTTTAAAATGTTTTCCATGGACTCACAGAATAGTTATTTCAGGACAAAATAACTGACGATGCAAAACATTGTCAGTATTTTCTCTTCTGCGGAGTTGTCCCTATTAGCAAACGTTAAAAGTACTTACCTGCCACCAACAAAAACATAAAATGCTTAGTCTTTCCTTTAGATCAAATCAGTGACAGAAATTAACTGTGAGCATAGCTCCTGCCTGTTTACCCATTTTAGCAATCTTGTCTGTCTCTACGTGAATATATGCACATACATATATGCGTCTGTGCATGCATATGTCACCATAGAAGTTCTACCTTCCATTGATAGTGACCTGGTACGCTTTCATTTCTGTCCTTTAAAAGAATGTGGGAAGGTGCTTTATTGTTTCAGGATGAAACTATTAACCTATATATAAATACCTGAAGACTAGTAAGAGAAACTGGGCCGTTTCCATTTTCCAGAAGACACTAATGCCAGAAAAGAAAAAAAAAAAAAAAAAAGGTTGGCAAAGCTCTTTTCTTTCTAAGCATTAAGAAAAAGATGGTCATAAAACCAAAAGGAAAGATATTCCTCTTCCTCTCCAAACAATCCAGATCCCAAACTAACCACAAACAGGAATGTTTGTAAAAATGACTTGCTTGCAATTCTCCTTGTTAGGCAGTTCATCCTATAGAAAAAGCCTTCTGTAAAGAACATCACTTACTGGCAGATTCATTCAGTGTTCAGGTTAAAACCCAAAGACAGCACTGCACTGTGAATCTCCCTCCTGATCTCCTGACATCTCCCCTGTGACAGGGCTCCACATTACATATTGTCACTGCGATGGTACCTCTAACAAAAGGACAATGCCTTCTGCTAAAGTACTAAAATAACCAAAAGTTGCAAGGCCAGATGTGTCATCCATACCTTACATAAATACTTATGTCAAAGAATTTCTTTGGGTTATGCTTGTTACAATGATCTTACTCTTGGAAAAACCATGCCGTTTTCCACGAAAAATAAGACGATGCTCCCCGTGTTTCTTACTTAGCTTCTGTGACACTCCATTGGCAATGCCACGGGTAGGCCATCAAAATAATACCAGACAAATGCTCCTGACAGCTGGGGTCTATCAGTTTTCACAGCAGGTTTCTTCCCCTACAGCTGACAGGAAAAATAAACATCTTCCAAAGAAAATGAAGGCAAATGCCAAATGTCTCATTGATTCCCAGTAAAAATCTCTTTTTAAATACTAACTATGATAATGTTTGACTTGAAAAGAAAGGCAAAAAGGAAAAGTTTGAGTCAGGTGGGAAGAACTTTAGGAACATTATGATCTCAACAATGTGATGTAACCAAAATATGTAAGAATGTCGCTAATCTTCATTTGACTGCAGACCGACCATGGGCTTTTCAAAGGACTGGAACAACCTCTCAGTTTGGGTCAGAGACTTTTTTCTTCAGAAAGGTTCAACTGTTCAGTTCAGTGGCCATTGAATTGCAGCTCCAGAAATAGTATCTACTATGGAGCACTTATTTTTATGTTCTATTTCTGGTCAAGAAAACACCAGTGACTCTAAAACATCTATGCTTTATCCGAATTGCTTTAGAAGAGAAATAAAACCAGGTTATCTTCAAAAGAACGTAGAGCTCCAAGGAAGTAATAGGAACAACAGCAGCTGCAGAAAAATTAGTGACCACTCTGGGGAAAGTTGTTCCTGAGCTCAGCAGGGAATATGACAAAGGTGGTGGGTTCTAGGAAGCCACCAGGGGGCTGGGAGGCTAACAGGGACTTGTGTTCGTCAAGCCAGGTAGAGATGCCACTAAAGGCCATCAACACCTGTACTCGCTAAGCAGGTGAAAAGAGGCAATGGCAGAATAATTTGAGAAATCCTGTGGCAATTCATCAGCAAGAAAAAGAAAACAGGCTTTCTTAAACAGGTGTTTAGGTAACTGTCAAAAGCATTTCATTTGTGTGTGAACACTTCCCAATTCTACTATTTGCTTTTAATCCTGCCACTGTAAGCAGAAGGCAGAAGCTAACCATTATAGGCTATTTTCTCAGTAAAGAATTACAGCATTATGAGCGTAGGGGAAAGGCACAAGTGAATGGATGGTGCATGTTTTCGGGCTGTTTGAAGTTACCAATACCTGAAGGCAGATGCGAGGATTCCATTTTAAACCTAAACCACCACCTCGCACACGTGAGTGATTCAAAATGTCAGCATAGAATCCAAGAAGAGTTCATTCAACCACGGAGAGGCCACCGTGCACCTCACCCATTAAATTCAGGAACAGAAACATCCTCGTAATCACACCTCTTTCCTCCTTAAGCGTGTAGGAATTGGCCCCATCTCTTTTAGTCACAACCTATACTTAAGGAAACAAAACCAAGAACCGGAAGTGACACATCCAGTCATCAAATTTAATCCTCCTCTCAACAACCGAAGCCTAAAAGGATAGTGCCAAATCAGGCATCAAATCCAGACTTTCCATCTCCCAAGTTCATGGTTCTCTCCATCCATCAGCTACACCTGGGCAAGTTCAGCAGCTGTCCCAGGCATAGTAAGAATGATATCCTAGAACGAGCTCTGGCCTGGGAAGCATGGGACCTGGGTTCTAGCTCCAACCCCTGCAGCAAACAAACAATGGCCACATCTTTAACCTCTCATGGTAAGTGAGCTGGATATTCCTCTTTCAATTCTAAGAACCCACAAATCTGAAATGTGAATTATAAGGAAAATGTTGAAAAGGAAGAAAGAGAAGAAACTGTGGCAGGGGCTTCCTCCTGTCTGAGCAATTAAGTGACTAGCAAACACATTTCTTCACAGGACACTGGCCTGCAGGACTGGGGCAAGGCAGTTTCCTCCAAGGAAGCAATTACAGGTAGTGAAAATGGAGAAGAGAGCCACACTCCTCTGGCTCAACTATGAAGCTTTTTCAAGGAATAGGCTTGCCACATGATTCCATTTTCAGTTCCAATTTCTCTCAAAAATGAAGAATTTGCAAGTGTACAAACCAAGCCCGTAATACCTAAGAACATGACATCTTAACATAAGATGGTCACTAAAAAGTTACATGAAGATTCTTTACCTGGAAAAGAACATGCACTTTGAAATAAAATAGGTATGTACAGAAGAATTTTGAAGATAACTAAAATAAAGACTATTTCTGAAATGAACACGATTTTATGCAGGATATGTTTTCATCTCCCATAAAGGATCTTGACGTTCCACAGCATAATATAGTGGGCGAATTTGGCAATGATGGCAGTGTACAGTATTTTTCTTGTAACTTACACCTCCTATGAAGTCACTGCAGTCATGACAAACTCCAATTCTGCTGGAATGAGGTTCAGAGAACACACTGAGAGGTGATACATGGTCTAACAAGAAGAGGTCTAGAATGTGTCACAACCAGGAAACAGGGTAAGGTTTCTAGATTTCTCAGGGCTAAATTCTTAGGTTCTGATGGCTTTTCAATTTTGATCAATTACTATGAACAATCTTCTTAAAATGCATTATCTTTTACTCTACTCATTTTTGTGAGCACAAGTATAACCTCCATGGGAGGTTATAGCTGCTTTGTGATACCATTAAGAAATACAGAGTTGTTTGTCTTACAATGATTATTTTCAGAATGCCGTGCTATTTTAGATGGCATTTCTGCTTTCTTCTCCTACATCTATTGCCAATGTCCTCTGCCAGCTGCTCAGTGGTCCATTGTCAATGGGTCTAATTCTTGCCATCTCTCTAGTATGTTCTACGTGGTGCCACGATTGCTTAAATCCTATATTCCTGCTTGCTTTCCTTTGTTCCCATCCTTACTTCCTGCTGCCTGCTTGCACTGCCATGTTTTTATAGCCTAGGCCAACCAATGAGAACACTCCTTTCTTCTGATTGGTAAACCAAACAATTACAGCACACATCTTTCTTTAAAAAAAAATCACTTCACTTCTTTCTTTTTGCTTGCAATTCTTAAAACTCTTTTCTGTATTAAGGTTGGAAGGTGTCACTGCTCAGACTCAGAAAGTCTCAGGTGTTTCTAAGTTAACAACGTCTCCAGAGGATTAGAGGGGGACCTGAGCAATAGGTGGATATGATTAAAATTCTATTTTTTCTAATACAGATTACCTACAATAATCCAAGCAAGAATCTAGGCTTCTTGAAAAGAATAAGTGTGCTGTAAAGAACTAGGCAATTAATTTTTGTAAAGAATCTAGGGAACCTTAAGAGGAAGAGAATTTATGCCTCATAATATAATATTCTATGTTGTACAAACAAATAAGAATTATAAGCTCTTTATATCAGTTCCCATTTTTTAAAATAGTTACCAGTGGAAGGCTTGTTTGTACCAATAAGTATTCCCAATAAAAATGTTCGAAGGTCAGAGTTATATCCTTTTGTTATTTGATTTGTTGCCCAAGTTGCTGTGTGTGACATTAGAACTTACCAGGAATTAGTGTGATAATGAAGAGAAAACTGATGTGTTTTGATAACAGAAAATGGACACCATGATCATTTACATTCCTGAATGATGTCTAATGTAACCAAAGTCCAAGCTGAATATCAAATATGGAAAAAAATACAAATAATGCAGCTGAGTTTATACCAGAAACACAATATTATTCACAAAGTAAAATAAATCACGGAGAAAGAATAAATTTTCTGTTCACAGGTATGAAACTTTGTATTTGTTTATTTCTTTTCCTTGACCTAGAACCCAAAAGCCTTTGCCTAACATGTCTGAGAAATTTGACTCCATCGAATGGAGTCAAAAAAGACAATTATTTTCATGTTTAAGACCTAAGACACTAAAATCTCCCCCAAACCATCAGCCTTAACAATTAAATTTGACTTTTAGCAGAGATTCACCTACCCAGGCCCTCTAATACATCAATGTGTATTAAATAAAGCCCAAACCATATGGCCTAGTGAAAAATATATGGACTTTGTAGTAAGAAAAATCCTCATTTTAAAACCAAGTTCTGTCATTCACAATCATGCAACCTTGGACACGTTACTTTACCTCTCTGAATCTCTATATTTTTATATGTAAAATAAAATACCACTACTTTTGTTGTGGAGCTTGAAAATAAGAGGCTTGGCACAGAGGAAGTACATAATAAATTATAATTATTACCATCATTAGTTTCCAGAGTGCTCTGGTAAGCAGAAGGAATTACTAAATTGGGTCATGAGTCTATGATCTACATGCTCTGAAAGTGCCTTTCAAACTGTAATGTGCAGAGAAACCACCTGAGGTCTTGGTAAAATGCAAGTTCTGACTCAGTAGGTCTGGGTGGGGCCTAAGACTCTGAATTTCTAACAAGCTGCTGGGGGATTTTATTTTTTTATTTTTATTTTTTGCGGTACGCGGGCCTCTCACTGTTGTGGCCTCTCCCATTGCGGAGCAGAGGCTCCAGACGCGCCAGCTCAGCGGCCATGGCTCACGGGCCCAGCCGCTCCACGGCATGTGGGATCTTCCCGGACCGGGGCACGAACCCGTGTCCCCTGCATCGGCAGGCGGACTCTCAACCACTGCGCCACCAGGGAAGCCCTGCTGGGGGATTTTAATACAGCTGATTCATGAACCACACTTTGAGTAGTAGCAAGGCTTACTATGAATCTGGACGTTATGAATCATTACAATGTTACTGATTCCTAAGAGGCAGAAGTTTCTTAAATGAAGACTTCATATATAGAGGCACCAAGAGGAAAAAGAAAAAAGAAAGTCACCTTCCATAAGCCATTTAACCTCTTTAGGTTTACAGGGAAGAAAGAGTTTGCCTAAAGTTCCTTTCCATTAAAAAATTTTGGGGCTTCCCTGGCGGCGCAGTGGTTGAGAGTCCGCCTGCCGATGCGGGGGACACGGGTTCGTGTCCCGGTCCAGGAAGATCCCACATGCCACGGAGCATGTTTAGTCTATGGCGTTTTGTTATAGCAGCCCAAACTTGACTAATACAACGAGGATACTACAGAAAAGCTTGCGGAAACTAATCATACAGACTTATCTTTGATGGGAATTCTTTTTAAAGATCTTTGACCTTAATGAGAATTTTTTAACATGGCTCCTAATAAGATGCATTAGCAATATAAGGGACATAAGGGAATCACCAACTATAACTCCACTGTGTTTCAGATGAGAAAGCTGAGGCCCAGAAGAGGCTCCCGACTTGTTCCAACTCACTACCATCATATAAACAAAAACAAAGACTCAGTTCTCCTAGGTCCCATTCAAAGTGCCTCATAGGTTTTGAATACTTCTTTTCCGACACAGAATCCTCATTATGTTTCATAATTAAATCACCATTAATTATCAGAGAAGTAATATATAACCCCAAACCAAAACCAGGTTGGGATATATGTAGATGACAGATATGTCCTAACAGTCAGATGATATTTACATGGTTTCCAATGGCCCCAGAGATTTAAGTCTAAGATGCAAACAAGCCAAAAAATGTACTTTTCTCCCTCTGCCAGAATTTATAGTCAAATGCTTAAAGCTTCCATTAAGCCCATGACATTTCGTCATCTTCTCAACAGTCCTGTAGTTATTCCAATTGAAATAAAGAAAAACTCAGTGTTCTAGGAGACCACCTCCTGTAGGACTGGCTCAAGAGTTCAGTTTCTTAGTTTGACCTTGAAAACTAAGACAAGCATCTTCAAGACTACTGAGGTTTTGTCAAATTCCTACCGTGCAAAGACCATGGTGCTCTGGTTTAAAAGCTGAAAATAGCATCCTTTCAGTGGCACAGCTAAGCCCTCCGTCAGATTTTATGGTAGTAAAAGTTCGGCATGGCTTTCAAAGTCTTTCTGATCTGACCAGTGGTACATTTCTCTAAGTCTACCACAACTTCTGGAACAAGCAGTCAATCTCCAGTTAGTCTAAAAAAGTCACGGCTCATGACCCCTCTGATCAGAGACCTCGAAGTCACGATTGTACAAACCTCCATCTTTACCATGATGTGAAAGAAGACGGTTGTTCTTCTGAAGGGTACACAATGTGAAACATGACTGGCAAGTTTTCTCCATAAACAGAAAAAATCTATCCCTCACAGAGCTGCCTTTATTTGAGCAAGACATTTGCAAAGCTTAGCGTCTCCTTGAATCTATTAGAAACCCTTCCCTGAGTGAGGAAACAGACATTGTAAATGAACCATGACTCAGAAACCCCCTTGTACCAGAAAATATCCTACAGATTCCAGAGGCATTTTATGTTCTGTCTATTTTCCTGACATACTAGTTCTAACTATCTCATTCATTTATTTTTTTGTTTAATGCTTTAACCAGTTTCAGTAGATTATTACAGTCAAACAAGTGATTTCTTTCAGGGTTAGGTTTTTTTTCTCCGTCTGACGTTGGAAGAGTTTCAGATTCAGTTGAAGGAAAGGCTCTGTTATATACTACAGAAACACCAAATACCATATATTCAGCTTAGCTACAATAAGAAAAGCCAGACACAGATGTCTCAAACTAAGCAGACGAAAAGGAGGAAAGTTAAAATTTAATGTTCATTTGCAGAAACTCCCTACTTGCATACACCCCAGATAACCAGTTGGAATCAATGAAAATTTACAAGCTTACAGAATAAAAATCTAATTCACTCATCTCAGAAGACCTTGCAGCACTTTCCATTTTTAATGTCCTACAGAGATGACTTCAATGGCACCAGAATAACTCATCAATTAAGAGAAAAGAAATGTGCATTTCCATGCTTTTTCCAGCAGAAAACAGAACTATGAATCACAAACTCGAGTTGCCTGTGCACATAATCTGTATTTAGCTTATAGGTATTCTCTCAAATTCTGTCCACATCTGGCCCATAGTTGCTCATTTGAATCAAAATATAAAAAACTGGGACTTCCCTGGTGGCCCAGCAGTAAAGAATCCACCTTGCAATGAAGGGGATGCAGGTTCAATCCCTGGTCAGGGAACTAAGATCCCACATGCCACGGAGCAACTAAGCCTGCACGCCACAACTACTGAACTCACGCACCTCAGGTAGACCTCGTGTGCCGCAAACCACAGAGCCCACACGCCCTGGAGCCTGCGTGCCACAACCAGAGAAGAGAAAACCCGTACGCCACAACTAGAGAGAAGCCCGAGTGCCACAATGAAGGGCTTGTGTGCCGCAACGAAAGATTCTGCATGCCTCAGCGAAGATCCCGAGTGCCGCCACTATGACCTGACACAGCCAAAAATAATTAAATAAATAAATTAAATTAATAAATAATAAATAAATCTTTAAAATAATATATAAAAAATTATTACAACTTTTGATCCAGAGATTCCATTTCTAGAAATAAGACAGTGTGTGAAAATGTATCTGATAGAGAACAATCATACATAACAATTGTTGAACATTTATTATGAAGCAGGCATTGTCCTAAGACTTTATATCCAGTGTAGAAGCACAACTCTAAGAGCCATGTACCGTCACTATATCCACATTGGCTTGAGGACATGGAGGTTTCGAAAAGGTCCGTTGGTCAAACAGTAATCAGTGGCACATATTCAAAAGCCTACACTCTTAACCGCTCTACAGAAATATATGTGAATGTTACAGCATTACTAATAATAATGAAAAATCTTCACAATCAAATGTCCAACAATAGAAGCTTTGGGAAAATAAACACAATGGAATTCAAAGCAGCCATATGTTGAAGAATAGTATCAGACAACATGAGAAAATGTTCGTAACATACTGAGTGACAAAATAAAGCAGGTTTTCAAAACAGCATGAAGTGATGCCCTATTGGTCACATAAGATTTATACAAAGGAAAAAAGATGAAAAGATGTTGAAAGTGGTTATCTCTGAGGATAAGCTTATGCGTGAAGTTTTTCTCTGCTATTTTTTGTATTTAAAAATATTCTACAATAAATATTGCAGAAGTACATTTCCATTTGAAAAGTTAATTAATAAAATGGCAGCCATTACCTAGTAAACTCCCTCAAAATACCTCCCTCCACTAACACAAAAATATCATTTTGATTGAGTCTGTTCCATCCGTTGTAACACAGATTTTTTTAAAAGCCCATGTGAAAATGTCAGCTAACAGACTTTAATAATCTTATAAGAAAGAAGCCATCAGCATTTTTCTAATGGTTCTGCCAAGTTCCTACTCCTTGGGAAGACCTTGGGGACATAGTACTATGTGAAAGTCATTTAAAGTATTGAGGCACAGCCCAAACTCAAACACAGAACAAATTCAAGATGGCGGACACCTAGACAGGGAGAAGGTACCTCTGATGCTCAGGCACTTCACTGGGAGATTGGTTAATGACATCACTGTGTTCACAGCGGATGCCTGAATCTTCCAAACAGGTTGTTAAATTAATGGTCGCCTGCCTTCCTTCTCAGTTCACCCATGCTGAAAAGTGTTT
Source organism: Lipotes vexillifer (assembly GCF_000442215.2). Lineage (NCBI taxonomy): Eukaryota > Metazoa > Chordata > Mammalia > Artiodactyla > Lipotidae > Lipotes > Lipotes vexillifer. The sequence continues at coordinate 5,030,903 of NW_006770909.1, forward strand.
TTCACCTTTTAAAATCCATCTGATTTGAAGTAAATGGATAGTTTTCTGCACTAATAGCAGAAAGTCAGTTTATGGCAGTCTCAAGTTTAGTAATTACTGAAGTAAAAGGGCTAGAAGAGTAATTAATATGAGATTAATTGAGCTGTATGGGGAACAGAGAAAACTGTGCAATACAGGCTTTAGATTCCCTTTTCCAAATGTGAAACCATAAAATGTTGATCTCATGCAACCATCATGTTAGTAACATAAGGCAAGTGGAGACGGTGGGAGGAAGAGACTGACATTTAAAGAATGCCTAGGGACAAAAACTGGACTGAGGAGCTTCAAGATGGTGGAAGAGTAAGACGCAGAGATCACCTTCCTCCCCACAAATACATCAGAAATACATCTACACGTGGAACAACTCCTACAGAACACCTACTGAACGCGGGCAGAAGACCTCAGACCTCCCAAAAGGCAAGAAACTCCCCACGTACCTGGGTAGGGCAAAAGAAAAAACAGAGACAAAAGGATAGGGACGGGATAGAGACAAAAGGATAAGGACGGGACCCGCACCAGTGGGAGGGAGCTGTGAAGGAGGAAAGGTTTCCACACGCTAGGAAGCCCCTTCGCGGGCAGAGATTGCGGGAGGCGGAGCGGGGAGCTTCGGAGCCGCGGAGCAGAGCACAGCAACGGGGGTGCGGGGGGCAAAGCGGAGAGATTCCCGCACAGAGGATCGGTGCCGACCGGCACTCACCAGCCCGAGAGGCTTGTCTGCTCAGCCGACGGGACGAGTGGGGGCTGGGAGCTGAGGTTCAGGCTTCGGTTGTATCCCAGGGAGAGGACTGGGGTTGGTGGCGTGAACACAGCCTGCAGGGGGTTGGTGCGCCACGGCTAGCCGGGAGGGAGTCCGGGAAGAGTCTGCAGCTGCCGAAGAGGCAAGAGACTTTTTCTTCCCTCTTTGTTTCCTGGTGCGCGAGGAGAGGGGATTAAGAGCGCTGCTTAAAGGAGCTTCAGAGACGGGCGCGAGCCGCGGCTGAAAGCGCGGACCCCAGAGACGGGCATGGGACGCTTCGGCTGCTGCTGCCGCCACCAAGAAGCCTGTGTGCGAACACAGGTCACTATCCACACCCCGCTTCTGGGGAGCCTGTGCAGCCCGCCACAGCCAGGGTCCC
>NW_006770909.1:5032190-5037044 GCF_000442215.2 Lipotes vexillifer
GGAGCCTGTGCAGCCCGCCACTGCCAGGGTCCCGGGATCCAGGGATAACGTCCCCGGGAGGACGCAAGGCGCGCCTCAGGCTGCTGCAACGTCACGCCGGCCTCTGCCGCCGCAGGCCCGCCCCGCACTCCGTGCCTCTCCCTCCCCCCCGGCCTGAGGGAGCCAGAGACCCCGAGTCAGCGGCTCCTTTAACCCCGTCCTGTCTGAGCGAAGAACAGACGCCCTCAGGCGACCTACACACAGAGGCGGGGCCCAATCCAAAGCTGAACCCCGGGAGCTGTGTGAACAAAGAGAAAGGGAAATTTCTCCCCGCAGAATCTGGAGCAGCGGATTAAATCTCCACAATCACCTTGATATACCCTGCATCTGTGGAATACCTGAATAGACAATGAATCATCCCAAATTGAGGAGGTGGACTTTGGGAGCAAAGATATTTTTTTTTCTCCCTTTTTCTCTTTTTGTGCGTGTGTATGTGTATGCTTCTGTGTGTGATTTTGTCTGTATAGCTTTGCTTTTACCATTTGTCCTAGGGTTCTGTCTGTCTGGTTTTTTTTGTTTGTTGGTTGGTTTTCACTTTAAAAATTTTTTTCTTAATAATTATTTTTTATTTTAATTATTTTATTTTACTTTAATTTTATTTTATCTTCTTTCTCTCTTTCTTTCTTTCTTTCTTTCATTTATTTCTCCCTTTTATTCAGAGCCACGTGGATGAAAGGCTCTTGGTACTCCAGCCAGGTATCAGGACTTTGCCTCTGAGGTGGGAGAGCCAAGCTCAGGACTCTGGTCCACAAGAGACCTCCCAGCTCCACGTAATATCAAACGGTGAAAATCTCCCAGAGATCTCCATCTCAACGCCAAGACCCAGCTCCACTCAATGAACAGCAAGCTACAGTGCTGGACACCCTATGCCAAACAACTAGCAAGACAGGAACACAACCCCATCCATTAGCAGAGAGGCTGCCTAAAATCATAATAAGGCCACAGACCCCAAAACACACCACCAGACGTGGACCTGCCCACCTGAAAGACAAGATCCAGCCTCATCCACCAGAACACAGGCACTAGTCCCCTCCACCAGGAAGCCTACACAACCCGCTGAACCAACCTTAGCCACTGGGGACAGACACCAAAAACAATGGAAACTACGAACCTGCAGCCTGCGAAAAGGAGACCCCAAACACATTAAGTGAAGCAAAATGAGAAGACAGAAAAACACACAGCAGATAAAGGAGGAAGGCAAAAACCCACCAGACCTAACAAGTGATGAGGAAATAGGCAGTCGACCTGAAAAAGAATTCAGAATAATGAGAGTAAAGTTGATCCAAAATCTTAGAAATAGAATAGAGGAAATACAAGAAACATTTACCAAGGACCTAGAAGAACTAAAGAACAAACAAACAATGATGAACAACACAATAAATGAAATTAAAAATTCTCTAGCAGGGATCAATAGCAGAATAACTGAGGCAGAAGAATGGATAAGTGACCTGGAAGATAAAATAGTGGAAATAACCACTGCAGAGCAGACTAAAGAATGAAAAGAACTGAGAAGAGTCTCAGAGACCTCTGGGACAACATTAAATGCACCAACATTCGAATCATAGGGGTCCCAGAAGAATAAGAGAAAAAGAAACGGACTGAGAAAATATTTGAAGAGATTATAGTTGAAAACTTCCCTAATATGGGAAAGGAAATCGTTAATCAAGTCCAGGAAGCACAGAGTCCCATACAGGATAAATCCAAGGAGAAACACGCCAAGACACATATTAATCAAACTATCAAAAATTAAATACAAAGAAAAAATATTAAAAGCAGCAAGGGGAAAACAAAAACACACAAGGGAATCCCCATAAGGTTAACAGCTGATCTTTCAGCAGAAACTCTGCAAGCCAGAAGGGAGTGGCAGGACATATTGAAAGTGATGAAGGAGAAAAACCTACAACCAAGATTACTCTACCCAGCAAGGATCTCATTCAGATTTGATGGAGAAATTAAAACCTTTACAGACAAGCAAAAGCTAAGAGAATTCAGCACCACCAAACCAGGTTTACAACAACTGCTAAAGGAACTTCTCTAGGCAGGAAATACAAGAGAAGGAAAAGACCTACAATAACGAACCCAAAACAATTAAGAAAATGGTAATAGGAACATACATATCGATAATCACCTTAAATGTAAATGGATTCAGTGCTCCAACCAAAAGACATAGATGGCTGAATGGATACAAAAACAAGACCCGTATATGTGCTGTCTACAAGAGACCCACTTCAGACCTAGGGACACATAGAGACTGAAAGTGAAGGGATGGAAAAAGATATTCCATGCAAATGGAAATCAAAAGAAAGCTGGAGTAGCAATTCTCATATCAGAAAAAATAGACTTTAAAATAAAGACTATTAGAAGAGACAAAGAAGGACACTACATAATGATGAAGGGATCGATCCAAGAATATATAACATTCATTGCAGCTCTATTTACAATAGCCAGGACATGGAAGCAACCTAAGTGTCCATCGACAGATGAATGGATAAAGAAGATGTGGCACATATATACAATGGAATATTACTCAGCCATGAAAAGAAACGAAATTGAGTTACTTGTAGTGAGGCGGATGGACCTAGAGTCTGTCATACAGGGTGAAGTAAGTCAGAAAGAGAAGAACAAATACCGTATGCCAACACATATATATAAAATCTAAGAAAAAGAAATGGTCATGAAGAACGTAGGGGCAAGACGGGAATAAATACACAGATCTACTAGAGAATGTACTTGAGGATATGGGGAGGGGGAAGCGTAAGCTGTGACAAAGTGAGAGATGGTCATAGACATATTTACACTACCACATGTAAAATAGATAGCCAGTGGGAGGCAGCCGCATAGCACAGGGAGATCAACTCCGTGCTTTGTGACCGCCTGGAGGGGTGGGATAGGGAGGGGGGGAGGGAGGGAGCCGCAAGAGGGAAGAGATATGGGAACACATGTATATGTATAACTGATTCACTTTGTTATTAAAGCAGAAACTAACACACCATTGTAAAGCAATTATACTCCAATAAAGATGTTAAAAAATAAATAAATAAAAAATTAAAAAATAAAGAATGCCTACTGTATGCCAGACGTTATATACATATATGTAAATTAAATCTTCTTTGACAACCCTTGTTATGTAGAAACTAATCAACCCCTAATTTATAGATGAGGATATTAAGAACCAGGGAGCTCTATACCCAGAGCCTACATTCCTTCCACTGGGCTACATTTCTTCAAAAACAGGCATGCATATACAAGAGAGAGCTTGTGTGAAAAGGTGTGAACCCTTTTTTGAGTCTTTTTTTCAAAAACTTCTTGATTTTCTTCATTTACTCACTTTTCCTCAGATGTTACAGACATGCTAATACATGTATAATTTTATAGCTTTTCTGCTTCTCTTTTTCCATCAAAATCATGATGTTGAAATGTATACTATCATTTGAAGTCACAGAGTTATGCTAGTCTCTGTTTTCTTTATCAGATTCTATTCTTTTTAGTTCTTGAGGCAGTATAATAGCCTTGTAGATTGTTGGGGTAAAAGATTTTCACTTCGTTTAGTTCAGTCTGGGTAGCTTACGATGTCAAAGAAAGAGGTGTTGTGTATGCTATAGATACGTATTTTCACATTTTTGTTCTCAGTCCAAAAGAAAAGGAAACCTCTTCAGCTATTCAAAAGAAGTTCACTGTCTTTATTAACTATAAACAATGGTAGAGAGGAATCATCAATTTGGATATTAAAAGGAAAGCAACCTTATGATTACCAGTAGGGAGAAGGAAGCAGGGAGGGGCAAGATATGGATATGGGATTAAGAGATACAGACTACTATGTATAAAATAGATAAGCAACCAGGGTATATTGTATAGCACAGGGAAATATAGCCAACATTTTGTAATAACTTTAAATAGAGTATAATCTATAAAAATATTGAATCACTATGCTGTACACCTGAAACTTACATGATATTGTAAATCAGCTATACTTCAGTTTTAAAAAAAGAAAGGCAAACTTGTGTTGACCAAAGAGTTGTAGTGAACTTGACATGGTTAAGCTAACTGACACCTCAATTCAGGTGTGAGTATATCACACCCTAAGTTATTTACAGCACATCTTGAACAGATAATGGGATGGCCAGGGAGAGGATATTTATTAAAATAAATAGCATCATATCACAGAGAGAAGTTTGGGGATTATCACTATTTTTCTAAACTCCTTTTCAGGGCAAAACATGTGTTTGAATGGTACCTGACGTGGCAACAAAAGACAAAAAAATCAATGAAGAGGTGAATCAAATTGTTATGGGCTGAATTGTGTGCCCCACAAATACATATGTTGAAGTCCTAACCTCCAGTACCTCGGAATGTGGCTATATTTGGAGGATAGAGTCTTTAAAGAGGTAATTAAAAAATGAGGTCACTGAAGTGGGCCCCAATCCAATATGTCCTTATAAGAGGAGGAGATTAGGATACAGACAGTATATGTGCACCGTAGAAAGGCCACACAGAGGACACAGCGAGGAGGCAACCTGTTCTCTGCAAGCCCAGGAAACAGTCTTCAGGAGGAAGCAAACCTGCCAGCACCTTGATCTTGAACTTCCAGCCTTCAGAACTGTGAGAAGATTAATTTCTGTTGTTTAAGCCACGTAATCTGTTGTATTTTATTATGGCAGCCTTAGCAAATTAATACACGCACCTTGGAAATTTGTTGAAAAATATGCCAAAGAAGTAGCAGTAGCTATATTGTACGTTTTTGTATTTGCAAAATATATATATATATATATATATATATATATTTTTTTTTTTTTTTTTTTTTTTTTTTTTTTTTTG
>NW_006770909.1:5037165-5079665 GCF_000442215.2 Lipotes vexillifer
GTCCCCTGCATCGGCAGGTGGACTCTCAACCACTGCGCCACCAGGGAAGCCCTGCAAAATATTTTTTATCTCCAACTATTTCTTAAAAATGAAGCTCTTAAGGATTTTATCTACCATTTTTGACCAACAAACCAAAACAATGAGAGATTTTTGTGGTGAAAAGACATTGGAATAAAAGACAGAAGCCCTGGGTCTGAGTTTTCAGTCTGCCACCACCTGGAAAGTTCTGGGCCAGGTACTGGGAGGGGATAAAGTTAAAAAGACAATACAAGGAAAATGAAGAGAGATCCTGCCTTCAAGAAGCTCATAGTCTAGGAGAAGAGCCAGATAAGTGGATAACTACAAAACAAAGCCAAAAACTAAAGTATGTAGCCCAAATAAAGAGTCATGGGAACAACAGGTAGAGTGCAGTGCAATGAGAAGCCCACGCACTGTAACGAAGAGTAGCCCCGCTCACCGCAGCTAGAGAAGGCTCGAGCACAGCAACGAAGACCCAGAGTAGCCAAAAATAAAAATAGGTAAAATAAATAAACTTATAAATAAAGACATCTGAAAGGTATCACAATCTGTAAGGCGACAGACTGGAGTCATCTCTAAAGTCCTTTGTAAGTACACAGTTCTATGTCTCTGAAACCCCTCTACTGTAAATGACTTGGGTAGTTAATAACAGTCAGAATGTAAAGTCAAAATACTTGATCAGATATGCTATGTATAAGCTTTTTGTGATATTCCAGCTATAAGCTTGCAAAACTGCTGGACAAGTCAATCAAGCCTCCTGTCAAGACACTGTGTGTGTGTGTGTGTGTGTGTGTGTGTGTGTGTGTGTGTGTGTCTATGTGCCTTAGGAGTGATGTGGAGATTTCATTTTCATAATTAAAATAATTTTGTAGTAAAAATAATAGTAACATTGATTCAGATTTAGTCTAAGCAGTGGATGCAACCTCAAGTTAAATTGTCAGGGGAACAGAATGTATCTATCTTATTCTCCGTCACAAGCACAGAGCCTAGCACAGTATCCAGCACGTAGCACATATTCAACAAATATTCTATCAGGTCATATGTAAAATTTATGGGGAGAAAACATCTTGAAAATGCAGCTCCAGAAATATCCTAATTTATACATGTCCAGCAGCTGGATGAATGTTTTAATGAGCAGGTTGAATGGATTTGACATGAGAAGATTTGGGTTCCAGGGCTTTCCACACTCAATAGTTGTGTAATCTACACTGTGTCACTACACCTCTCGGTCTCCCTGTCGTTATCGGTCACATGGGGTCAGTGATACCAAAACTGCTATATATCAATGGATTGTTGTGAAGATCAAATAAAATAGTGTGCATGAAAATTCCTTGAACACAAGGTGAGAGGAATGATACAAATGCACAATTAGGTCGTCTGTATGTTGCAAAGAGTCCCACTGTCTCTCTTGCACCTCAAGTTCAGAGATACAGTTTGACTTGTACTTTGGAGACTTCAAAGCGACACTTAACTTAAAAAAAAAAAAAGAAGGAAAAAAAGGTGAAAAATAAATAAGAATGGCTTGAGTTTAGAGAAGTCAGAAGTGGAAAGTCCATTGATGTCTGCCCCAGCAAGATCTGAATTTGAACAATAAGTCCATCCCATTCATAGAACCAGCTAAAAGTAATTCGTTTTTCAATAAATCCTCATTTCCAATATTCTGGATGGCCTCTGGCAGAAAATGTTATATAGCTATAAAATGCAGTCATCAGGGCCATTTTAAGAGTTTTGCCTGTCCTAGCTACTTAATTTTGGAAGCTGCATCTTACATTATATCAAAATTAAAATGTACCCACATCCCATATTCAATATAACTCAAACACAACCCTAGATGAGTTGAATTGTAGTTGACTGGCCAACATAATACTATACTGATAAATGTCTAGTAATTTTCATTTTACCACTTTCATTCATATTTTGCAGGCACTAATTTTTTTCAAGGCTCAAATATTTTGAGTAGACCCTTAAAAAACTAAACTAAACTAAAAAACCCAGGCTCTCAGCCCATAGTGGTAACAGATAAAACAGCCCCATCTTTCATAATTGTACAATTAGTCACTTCGTGTAATTGCACTGGATTTTGAAAGAGAAGAAAAAGTCTTCACTCACTGTTTCCTAGTAATCTTTGTCCACAAGTCTATTTTCCCCACCTGCTATGTTTGCCTAAGACCGGTCATTTGTTACCTGCTAGTTCCAATTGATTTCCTTTGCCTTTGCCTCCTTTAGTCATGAGTGCAAAGAACAGACTGTACGATTTATACCGGCCATCCAGTACCAATCATTAGATAACGAGGTCCTTTACTGAAAGCATTTAGAGTAAAACAATACTTTCAGTTTACCTTTGCTTTCATTTCCTTCTTTATTACACTAGGCTCAGAACGAGGCCAAAAATGGTATCACAAGGCCTATTTAGACATCCAAGAAAAGAATGCTAAGTCACTCTAAATAAATCCTTCGGCTCCAGTAGAATTTTACACATTTTCAGGTGTAAGTTTCCAACACCATTTGGGGGTTTGGTTTTCCCCTTGTCTGCTTCAGACACTGTCTTTACATATAAGGGGAAATGAGTCATATTAAATTATTCTCCAGCAAATGTCCTATAAAGCCATATCTAAGTCATCCTGTTTGCTAATAAAAAGATAAGATTTTTCCTCTGAAAGACACAGGCATGGACCATGCCCAAAGACTAATAGCGGAGTTAGACAAACCCAAAGTTGTTAGCTGGTAGGGGAATCTGAACTTATGGCCTTTCTTCAAGTGGGCGGGGTAGGAAGGGAGTAGCAAGGATCTGTCAGCCTTGAAAACTCAGGCTTGTGGCAGGGATGCTGGGAACTTCCTGTGGTTACTAAGAGGCCACAATACCTTGCATAGATGTCTTGATAATTATTTTCTAAAGTTGACACTGCCCGCTGGCTTACCTTTGCTAGTAGTACATTATCAAGCCCAGTATCTTCCCGAATTCTAGGATTCTAAGATCTATTCAGAAGAAATAAAGGTCTCTTCCAACAAATGTGAGGGGGGAAAAGTCCATATTTTAAACCTTGAGCTCAAGTTGACTTCTGTAATTTGTAACTCCCAGTCAGATTTCCTGATTTACTCACCCGATTGGACTCAAGGCCTCACAGACTAATTTCAACATTTGCCAAGGTGAATACAATTAGGTAGGCTGGTCTGCCATAAATCCTAAAGCCAAATATGCATGGTTTTGAGGTTTTCAGATTATTTTATTTAGGATCTCTGTTCATTCTCCTGGATTAGTGTCTACATATGTAAATCCCTACAAGAGTCAAGCATAAAAGGTAAATGAGGTGCCAGGCAATAGAGGATGGTGAAGATAGGGGGACTGGAGAGGCCATGCGTCATCCACAGGAGGCAGCTGCTGTTCAGCGATGGTTGACTGATGCCATGAAGAAAACTGGCCTGGTGTGGCCAGATAGTCTGATACTTCAAGAGGAGTAAGAAGTTTGGATTTCTGTGTGAGGTTCCCCATTTTGTTTGTATGTTTGTTTGTTTGTTTTACACAATGGGTTAACCTAGCCTGTATATATCAGCAACTCACATGTAGTCCAGGGGGCCAAGAGTTTGAGACCTGGTAATGGATCCTATTTAATTCTGCCACTTTGGCATGAATAATGGTGAAAGTACCACTGCCATTCTTTTGTTTTCATTGTTTTATTTAGCCTTAGCTGATCTCAAAAAGTTACTTAAGTATATTCAACAACAAGGAAGTGTGGGAATGAATAACGATCTATGAAACAGCAAAGCAGGTGTCAAAGTCACATACACACATGCACGCACACACACACACACACACACACACATTCTTTGTTAAAAACTACCAGAAAAACTTTAAAATATGAAAATTCATTGTATGGATAAATTACTTCAAACTTATAGATTACAAAAAGTCCAGTTAAGCTATGCATCTATTTCATCTGTTCTTTTTACTACTGGATTTTAAAATGTGTGCTCAGTGAGGTGACCCTTATATCAAAGACTACAAACAGTGCTTAAAGATATGCAGCACCTTCTTAAAGAAACACACACATTCTTATAAGCACAATTAAAAGGGGAAAGGTTAAAGGCTACACTAGATTGTTCTATTCTGTGCCAAGAGTCTGCTCCAGCTGCAACTAAATAGTGGTTCTCAGGCTTAATTAAATAAAGACTCGTGTAAATTCTAACTGTTTACTATGTGATTAGAACTTCTCTGGGCAAAAAAAAGAAGAAAAAAAAAGCTCATATTTGATTTCCTTGTTGTCCGCACTTGCCCAAACGCTTTACCCACCAGGTATGTACTGAAGCTGTGTAAACTCAACGTTTTTCTTTTGGAATCAAGAGTAAGATATAAAAGTTTATAGAAACAGTGCAACCCAGTTGTGGAAAACTCATTTTATGTGAATGAAAAAAAAATAGTCTCTATAATTACAACCGATGTTGTCATGAAGAAATTTCTCCCAATAACACTGAGAGCAGTAGTTCTTAACCTTGGTGTAAGAATCATCTAGGGCACCTGTTAAAAAATACAAATACCCAGACCCGTCCCCAGAGGTTTACTGCGACTGTGGGTAGTGCCCGCTATGGGATCTGAATGCTGATCCAAGGACCACATGTGAAGAAGCAACAATCTAGAGAAAAATCCTGCTTCCAAGTTGAACATAGTAGTACTATTATCTGAATTCATTTTGGAGGAAAAATTGGTTTATTCTTAATAAAGGGGAGTAGCAGGAGTAGCCTCTTCAATTATACCTATTCTTCAGCTTCAAACTAACTAACTAATAATTTTGTTTCCTTTAATATTTTTAAAATTCAGTGTATTTAAATAATGACTATCATGTGTCCTATAATATTGTTAAAATTCAGTTCATTTAAAAAGTACACAGATTCTGAGATAATGTACAAAATATACAGTCCAAATTTTGATATTTGCAAAATGCTTAGGAAAATAAGCACACTTTACAAGCGAGCAAGTATAAATGCATAATTCAGTTAGTTTTTCTTTCATTTGTCCTTGGCATTGATGAAGAACAAATTAGCTTCTCTCCTTGGGTGCCTACCAGAAATAATAGTAACAAGTCGAGCTTCCCCCCCACCCCAGTAATATGTTCCTTTGTAGATAAGCACTGTGGAGAGGTAAAATAATGTCTTTTAAAAGTTTACTCTTTTCCTGTTCTAAGATGTAAATGATAGGGGAAGGACTGGGAGCTATTTCAGAAATATTTATTCCATTGAGACAATGGATTTTGGTCATTAGAAGAAAGAATCGTGGACTGTCAAAATGAAACAAAAAATTTTGCTTTTTGCAGAACAGATTTTGCTCTACAGCAAGTTTCAATACATAGAGTGGGCACACCTTCTCACAATATTGTACATTATTGTCTTACAGAATGAACTGAGGGTACAGGTAGACATATTATGGGAAAAGCTTTAATGATGTGAGGCAAATTTTTAAGAGAGGAGATGTTTTGATTTTTAAAGAATTCAATAAATATAACGATTGAGTTAAGAAATGTGTTTTTCTTGTTTTTGCTCTCAAAACTATTCAAACAATTGATTAATCTCCAGTCTGTTTCATCAATCTTTTATGATGTGTTACAAGGAGTTTTTCAAATTTAAACTTCATTACATCATTTTATAGTTATAAACCCTGACCACTATAATTCTTGGTTTTAACTAGGCCATGAGGAGAGGAATGTATTCATTAGGCTAGTCCAGTGCTAGAAGCCTATAGCTTAACCAAGGTTAAAACAAATAAGATGCCAACGTTCACAATTCCAAATAGACTCAAGAACCTGAAAAATTAATTTAAAAACAACATAATGCATTTCTATAATTATATTAGCTTGCCGCTGTTTCATCATTTATGGAAATGCAGAAAGATGCAGCAATCATTGTCTTTTTCTACATCTAGAAAGGAGACGTAAGTGATTCTTAGCAGTAAGAAGTTATTTGTGCTTGGATCTCCTGTGCCACAGCTTCTTTAACTAGCTCCTGGGTAGAATTCATTAATTTTTATTAACAGGGAAAACATTTGTTCCCGTGACAATATTTGCATTGCCTGAATGATTTTCACCTCTGGCACAAGGTGTGCTATCGGCTCATACATCACCCGATTACTTGGAGAGCAGAAAGACCCTCAGTCATTAGTGAGTGAATTAAAGATGATCTTAAGAGCTATTAATCACAGTGACAAAAGCCTTAATGTTTCTGTGACCCTAGTGGAGCCTGGGGACTCAAAGGGAAGCAGAGGGAGAGAAAATGGAAACATATGTTTTCTCCAAAATAACCTACCTTAGGAGAACTGTCAAAGAGAGAGTCACATCAAACTAAGAAATCCTGCCAGCCACTGGCCTCTGGATTATGTGTCTATTTATCTTCTTGTGAACCCGTGTTTCCTTTTAAAATATATGTTTCTTGTTATAGACAATTAGAGAGCCAAAGCCATTGTCTTTTGTATTTTTAATATCTCTATTTAAAGTGTATTCAGAAGGACTTGTAAACTATCTTCCATGAAAAAATTCAACGAAAATTGTATTCAGTCTGCTAACCACGTAAATCAGGATAAAAACAAGCAGACAATAGCAGTAAAGCACCATTATAAACATTAATTCAAGCAGATACAATATTCCAATAATGGACCAAAACGGTAACGTTATTAAGTACTACAGTAGGATACAACACTTAATCATTCTTCAGTATATCTGGCTATATTCGTCTGGATGTTTACAAGATTATAATGGCATCAACTCCACTGTTAATAACATAGGCACTTGCTGGAATTTCAGTTATCTTTTGCAATATGTTGATGTAAGGAACAGACTACAACTGGCTATTTCTGAATATGGTGAGAAGATCCGTATCTCCTTATTTGTATGCATGTCTTTGTTTACATAGCTGAGGTAAAAATATTGCATATTGTGCTCATATTTTGTAACTGGTTCTACCTCTATGATAAAAAAAAAAAGAGGAAATTCTAGCTAAATGGCTTTTCTACATGTCAGTTTCTTTGACGTGATTTAGATTAACAGAAAGTATTGCTGAAATTACAGTTTTCTCTTTTTAATATTGATACCAGATGGCCACACATAAAAATTTTCTTTCAATTTTCAGTGCCTAATACAGTAACTAACACACAATTGGGGCTCAATCACTATGTGTTGGCTGATTGAAACAGATAAATACATAACGTTGAAAAACAAATATTGTGGATAAGGAATACCAAGAATTTTCAGAAATTTTTTTATTTATTCATTCTCAATAAACTTGTATTTTATATTTTGACTAAAGAGCCCAGATCATCAGTTCCACTGAAAAGCTTGAGCTTGAACTACATAAGATTATTTTCTTATTTATTAGAAAGAACATTTTTAAGCATAATTATCTTTCTGGAACCATAGAGAAGATAAAGGAAAAAAATTATATAAAATTAACTTGCTGTAAAAAAAATATTTTTTTAGAATAATTTAAAAGTTCCATGAGAAAAATAAAACCTCCTTAAGAACCAATCCGTTTTTGTATTCTACTTTACCATTTATAGAACCCTGTGAACTAGATTTCATTATTTTCCCCCATCTCCCAGATGAGGAAACCAAAACTCAAAATATTAAAGTAAAACTTTCCCCAGTGTCACAAATCTAACTAAGGGGCAGAGAACGCCAGGTCTTCTGGCTTCAAATCCAGTTCTCTTGCCATTAAACTAAGCTGTGTCAAATGCAAAGAAAATATCTAGGTTAACACAGAATCAATCTTTGAAATTTGGTCTCTGATAAAGCCTACTTTCTACACAGGAAGTCATACTACTAAAGGCTATAGGTGACATCCAAATACTAACTTCTTTGCAATTATTAGTCATAAAAAGAGAAAAGTTTAGGAAACTCATGTCAGATCCACTGATAGAATATCAAAAATTAGTGAACAAAATGTTCATGGAAGCACCTTCTTTGGTAACCACACAGATTCAAATTACAACTCTAACCATTTAACAGAATCAAGCTTTCTGGAATGTTATTCCTGGGGACAAAAACCTTCTTTATTTAATTCCCTCTTCTCCCCCTGCAATCCCCAGCAAATAAGAGTAAAGGTATTCTTGAGTTAAAGAAAAATGAAAAGTATAGATTTACAGAGAAATCTGTTTTCATTTGGCATTTTTCCTTCTCCCCAGGCACTAAAAGGAGATCCATTATAATCTCAGAGTAGAGTTCAACACTCAGGAGATTGGAACTTTTTTTCTAAAATCAATTGAAAAATTACTGTTGAATGGTTAGACTTCCTAAGATTTCAGCAGAGCCTAATTGCAATGTCATATATAAAGTGACAAGACACTCATAACCATTTCATCTCTTAAATGTACTAAAGAGATGTGGTACTCATCCAGTCGCTCCAGAAAGGTCCAGGACACAACTAATTTCTAGTATTTATTGAGCATTTACCATAAGCCAAACACTAGTTTCAGCACTTTGCTTATGTTAACCTATTTAGTCCTCATAATAGGCCATGAGTTAAATATTACTATTATCCCTATTTTATATGAAGGAAACTGAGCAGAGATGATAGGTAAATTAATATGTGATGAAAAAGCCATGATTCAACCCAGGTAGTGTAGCTCCAGAGCCCACACACTTAATTCCTAAACTATACACCTTCTCACTCTGCACTTCACCCTGTAATAGCTTCCCAAATATAGGATAACAGTAAGAATAGTTTTTAAAGAGATACATTCATCTAATCCTAAATCACAAATATTCAAGTTCCTGAGTCAAAAATTGACATTCAAACATTTTCAGTTGCAACAGAGATTCAGGAGCAAGTAGTTTGTAGCAGAGATGGTCTCAGGAAACACAGGGAGAGAAGTAGGAAGAGAGAGAAGCCAGAAGGAAATAAAGGGTTTGTTATCATGCGAATTACCACGGAGAACTGAGGAAAACTGTGTAGATCAGCATGGCTGAGGTGAGGAAGCTGGGGGTTTTGTCCACCAATTCCCATCAGTCATTTGTTGAGAGCTGATCCCAGGGGATGCAATTCCTTGAACTTCCGACCTGCCCATGCTCAGACCCAGCCTACTCAGGCAAACCATTTGGAAGTCATGGTTAGCCTGCACAGAGATGTTGAGGGGGTGTGGGTTGGGCACTAGCCATCTGTAGCGCTGGCCACAGCCAGCATATGAAGAAGAGATCTTCATACACTTCTCGTTTTCCTGCTCCAATACAGAGTTTGATCTAGTAATTAAAAACCACGTGTGCTTGGCAAACGGAATAAAATTCTTATTACTCCTCTGTCCATATTACTTACTAATTCATTCTTTTCCCCCACAAAAATTTATTGTGATCTTGAATCTAAGTTGGGTGCTGGGGGCAGAGATTAAAACATAAATTAAAAACACTGTCAAACAAGACATAAAAATTACTAGCCATAAGGGCTTCCCTGGTGGCGCAGTGGTTGAGAGTCCGCCTGCCGATGCAGAGGACGCGGGTTCGTGCCCCGGTTTGGGAGGATCCCACATGCCGCGGAGCGGCTGGGCCCGTGAGCCATGGCCGCTGAGCCTGCGTGTCCGGAGCCTGTGCTCCGCAACGGGAGAGGCCACAGCAGTGAGAGGCCCGCGTACCGAAAAAAAAAAAAAAAAAAAAAATTACTAGCCATAAAAGCAAAGGCTGATAAAAACTGACTACATTAAAAGGAAGACCTTCTGTTCATTTAGAGATAGCATAAAGGAAGAGGGGGAAAAAAGAAAAGCTACAAACTAGGGGAAGATATTTGAAAAACATGTAATTAACCAAAGATTAATATCCAGAATATAAAAACAACTTCTAAAACAATTAAGACTAAACAAAAACCCAATGGAAAGATAGGCCATAGCCATAGACATAAACAGGATTTCACTAAATAGGAAACATAAAAGGTCCATAAATATATGAAAAGAAACTCAGTCCCTTTAGTTATCAGGAAAATACAAAGTAAGGTGATAATAAGATAGTATTTTACACCTCCGAGGTTGACAAGTAGGATAATAGCAAGTGGTCTGAATACATAAAGAATGCAGGAAATCTTGCCCTTTGCTGCTGTGTGTGTGTAAACTGGCACAAGGACCTTAAAAAACAATCTTGTTCTACCTTGTGCTATCCCCTTTGACACAGCAATTCCACTCCTACACATATACTTTAGAGAAGTTCTTATATACACATATTGAAAGACATGTTTGAGACTGTTCACTTCAGCACTGCTTATATCCCCAAACTGCAAACCCAAAGGTCCATTGCAAGAGAATGAATAAATAAGTTGTAGTAGTCTTATCAGAAAATAGTATACAGCGTGAAAATGAGCAACATGGATGAACTTCTAAACAAAATATTGCATAAAGAAAAGCAAGATTCAGATTATTTTCTTAACTCAAAAATAAAGCAAAGCCAAACAATATATTGGTAATATATATATAAGCAAAAGCCCACATTTTTAAGTAGGGAAATGATAAAGGTGAGATTCAGGGGAACAGTTACTTCCAGAGTGAGGCAGGGGAACTGGGATAAGGAAGATGCACATAGGGAGATATGATAATACAGTCATGTTTCACTCCTTAAGTTAGGTGGTCTAAGTTCACGGGTATTCATTTTATTTTTATGTTCTATTACTTGTACATATGTTACATATACAGGCAGACCTCGTTTTATTGTGCTTCACCTTATTACTCTTCGCAGATACTGCATTTTTTACAAATTGAAGATTTGTGGCAACCCTGCATCAAGCAAGTCTGTTGGCATCATTTTTCCAAGAGCATTTGTTCACTTTGTGTCTCTGTGTCTCTGTTGGTAATTCAGTATTTCAGACTTTTTCATTATTATTATATTTGTTACGGTGACCTGTGATCAGAGATCTTTGATGTTACTACAACAACTCACTGAAGGCTCAGGTGATGGTTAGCATATTTTGGCAAGAAAGCATTCTTTTAATTAAAGTATGTATTTTCTTTTAGACTTAATGCATTGCACACTTAATAGACTATAGTGTGAACATGATGCACAGGAAACCAAAAAATTAGTGTGACTCACTTTATTTCGATACTGGCTTTATTGTGGTGGTCAGGAGCCGAACCCACAATATCTCAAAGGTGCGTCTGTATTATGTTACATACATTCTTTTCTATGTCTAAGGTATTACATGATAAAGGATTACTAATTAAGAAAGTGATCATTGACCGTCCATAGCTCACAATCCTGTGGGGAAGTCTTCTTGCGGAAATGCTAAGTGCTGTGATGGGAGAATCACGACAGAGGGAGTAAGGGAGTAAGTCCAGGTGAAGGCAAGCAGGTTTCACGGAGAAAGCCTTGAAAGGTGAGCATGATCAGTTGAGTGGAGGCAGCAAAAGCATTCTAGGCAGGGGAAACCAAATGAGCAAAGGATTGACAGAAAATTGAAGCCTGCTGACATTTAAGGTGCTGAGACGGGGTGAGGTGGCGGGTGGTGGAGGAAGATGATACTCCATATAGTTTACTATTGAGTGAATGACGAGATTTGGATTATTTTACGGCAAGGCACAATTCTCACATTTTTAAGGGGACTTCTTACCATTGCTCATCTTTTTAGGGAGGGACCCTATGCGGTCTAAAACTCCTGAAGGAAAAACCACTTCTGGTTCCCACTTCAGACTGGTGGTGTTGAGAGACGGGGAGGAGAAATTAAACCTGTCCGGCTCCTTCTTTCTGCCAGTTGCTCACCCCAGACCAGAAGGTCAAGTAATCGCCTCTAGATTTGTAGAGAAAGTCATGCTGGGTGGTCTCCCCAGGATTAAATGCCAGGATCACTGAGAAAATTTCATCCCATTAGAGGCACAGAGGCCAGACGAGCCCTTTATTTGTGGAGCTGACTATGCCTTCTGTACACAGGTAATTTCCCAAATAGTTCAAATAACTTGGAAGGGCAGAGAGTGCACACTGACAAGAGGAATACAGATGACAATGCATCTGATCATACTGGAGCCTGCCCTGTGTGGCCTGGGAAGTGAAGCGGCCATTTTCCACTCCAGTTGGCATCACAGTTTAGCCTGGCACCACGGGCAGACAGATAGGATCCACAGCTCTCTAGGAGAAGTCCAAGGCATCCATGCCCTGGACAGAACCTTCCCTCAGAAGGAGTGTGGCTAATATGTTCACATTTCTATGGTGTTTGACAAAACATTTTGTAACAAATAAAAATTATACAGTGATAATGAAATCTATTACAGAGCAATACTTCCAGTGTTTATAGTAAAATGTTTTCATTCACCCTCATTTTAAAAACTTTGAACCAATTCAAACTTGTTATCACACTCACTGACACACATTAGTAAGAATATGTCCATTTCACCAAACCCAAGAATTCTATCTTTATAAAAAAAATAGAAAAGCCTATGGGAGACAGACCAGGGTTCATTTTGTGTATCTTTAGCAAATTTGAGATCTTTTAATGCAGATAACATCATGGTATAATTTCCACATAGAAATACTTTTACTTACATTGTTCCAATGGATTTGTCTGAATTTATATCAAATACACATACGATTTTTGGTAGATGGAAATATCAAGAATAAAAGTTGTTTTTAAGATTTTCCATCTCAGTTACACTTGAGTCATTTCCATATGCCATTGAAGTTATATTTAAGAGTGATGTTATACTTAAGAGTAACTTCCGTATGCCATTAAAGTATGAATCTGAGAGTTTTAATCTTCCACTTCTGTTTTCTAGTAAGCACAAAGGATATAAGAAGCAGCTACTAACAGGATATAAAAATCCATAGTGCGTGGGCATGTCACCATCCCAGTTAGGTGCGAGTGCTAATTTAATTTCTTCCATGCCAGCAAAGGAAGTTTCAGACGCTTCATATGCGTCGTATATTTATATGACTTCCATTCCCATCATTCCACTAAAAACCTTGCTCTGCCTTTGCCAGCAGCCTCCATCCCATCCAACCCCCAAAACTTTCATCTTCTCCATTCTCCTGTTCGACTGGGCTTATCTCCTGTCTATACTCTTTGGGAAGACACTGAACTTTTCCCCTGACCACTGTTCCCCCACCTACAAGAAATCATATATTTAGGAGATTACAGAGACAGTGACCACTAACATTTAGTGAAAGGAAATCAGTCAAAACAAATAAATAACAAGAGATTCCTGAAAGTGAGATTACTACAGAAGAAGATGCAAGCCGATTGTGGTGGTCTCTCTTCCATTCCTGGACATAAGGGGTTCCACAACCCTGGAAAACCCATCATCACTGAGGTCTCCAGTTTTTTCCATTTTCAGTTTTTTACCCTGAGTATAAAATTGGCCAAATGGCCTAGTGTCTTTATGGCCCTAGTAGATTTCTTCATATTGCAGCTATTTGAATGCAGGCCTGTATTCTTTACAACACTCCCACAGGACCTGGTCCAGTGCCTTGTATCCAACAGGTAGTCAGGAACTACCTGCTGAATTTAAATGAGTGAACCTCTTGAAAGAGGACACATTCCCCCACAGTGTTAAAAACAACTATTCACAGTAAGTTTGTAAAGATTAATTTTCTAGTCACAATATTTGAAAGTATGTGCCAGAGCTGGGATTTCTCTCCTCCCCATCTGCTTGGAAGTTTCTTGGTGTCACACAGAAAAGAATAAATTGCAAATGGAAGCAAATTCCATCCGGGTCTCTTCCCTGTGAGCAAGCACCTTGACTCTCTTTGAAACGGCCAGCACTGAAGGCTCCATTCATGCTGCCCACATTAGGCCCTTTCTTACACTCCTCTGTGGTCCAACAAGGGAAGACCTATTCTGTGCAAGGCACTGCATGACCTTGTTTGGCAGGAAGGGAAAGGGGAAAAAGTGCAGCCCCAATCTCCCCTCAAAATTAATACTGTAATCTAAGCAATAGATTTACCTCAAGTAATCATGTTTATATTGTAATATCTTTGCCCACCTTAGCGGCTCAGCACACTGTTAAGGCCCGGGGAAGTAAACAAACAAACAAAAAAAACCCACTTCCTTTGTGTGCCCTCAAATAGTTAAGGCTAAACCTGACTTCCGTTCCCATCATTTCACTAAAAACCCTTCTCTGACTTTGCCAATAGCCTCCATCCCATCCAATCAAATAACTTTCATCTTCTCCATTCTCCTGTTCGACTGGGCTTATCTCCTGTCTATACTCTTCGGGAAGACAATGAACTTTTCCCCTGACCACTGTCTCCCCACCTACAAGGCTGGGTCTGCTGCTTGCCCTGTTTACCCAGAGACCCAGCAGGCCTCCATCTGGGCTTCTCTACCAGCGATTCTTCCCTGCGGGTGGAGTGAGAGAATCTAGCTTCTCAGCGAAACTCAGTTGTCTCTGAAGACAGAAGAGGATTCTCAGTACTATATATTTAGCTCAGCTTTTCCCCCTCTCTTGTAGGCAGTGAGCCCTTTCCACTCACAAATACAGAGATCTCTCTTACGTGTGGAATCTTGACACAAAACAAAACAAAACAAAAACCCAACAACAACAACAAAACAAGCTCATAGGTACAGAGGACAGATTGGTGGTTTCCAGATGTCGGGGGAGTGAGGAGTGGGAGAAATGGGTAAAGGGGGCATACATGTATGAAACAGAAAATATAGATAAAAATAAAACTAAGAAGGTAATCAGAAAAAAAGACTGATCCCTGGTAGGGAAATGATCTTTTTAGCTATACCACTGCATTTGATGTTACAGCAGATAATCTGTACTCTAACTAATGATGTATTCTTTATAATTGTCTCATTGAATCCTCAGCAAAACTAAATACCACGCAGTGTATAAATGCACACAGCCAGTAAGTGGCCAGGGCAGAATTCGTACCCAGATCTGTTTTACTCTCCATAAATGACTGATCATACGTTTTGTGAGGATAGATTTTACAAGTTTAACTTGCTTTATGAATCTAACTACGTCCCCATGTCCCGCCAAAAACATGTACAATAAGAGCTAATACATGTACACAAATATAACACTGGAAGAAGTGAATAAAGAAAAAAAAGTAGAGAAATGTCTTATAATCTCCAAGTTTTCATTCCCAAACTCACCCTCTTATAGGATTCCCATGTCTGCACCTCAGGACACTTTCCTGTGCTGATAGATTATGACTTTGGAAACACATTTAACTTCTCCCTTGCCCCAGACTCTCTTACCCAGTCTACTTTCACATCCTTTTAACACTTCCTGAAGCATCATTTTGATCATGTCACCCTCACTCTCAAATCCTGTGGGGACTCTCAGTTCCCACATCAAGGAAGAGATCCCATAAACCTTTACCAGAGACTTCACATCACAGCCCATCTTTCCCCTCACAGACTCCAATACACACCCCCCCCAAACTTCCTGAAAGACACACACGCTCCACAAATAATGCAGATCTTCCCTATCAGCCACCTTGCTCTGAGTTCATAACACAACACTTGCTAAACTACCCTCCTCGTTCTTGATAATTTACTAAGTGGGCATTGGTTCTGGGTGCTGTGCTTTACCTTTGTGTTCATTATTTTAAACCCTACACTACCATACACTGTGAGGTCAACATCACCATCTCTGTTTTGCAGATGAGGAAATTAAGGCTGAGAGAGCTGCCCATGATCATACACCTGGTGTCAGAACCAGGGTTTGAACCCAAGTCTGGCTGACTCAAAAGTGCATGCTCACAGGTACTACACACTGCTGTCCACATGCCCATCGGGATGGCACATGACAACGTGCACTCTGTCCATGCTGTTGTGGTCCACTAATACAAAATTAATTAAACGTATTCTTAAATTCCCCAGATGTTTTTCAGCATGATTTTGTCAGTCGATAAACACTCAAAGGTCTATAAATTTTTCATGTTCTGAAAAAGGGCCACCATACTTTAAAAGATTGGAATCCAACTCCCTCATTTTACCTAGAACCTAGAATTTGGTTGGAAGCCTCCTCATCCTCTAAGATTCAGATGAAATTGCCTTCAACCACCCAGTTCCTTGACCTGTGACAGTCCAGAGCCCTACACAGACATGTCTACCAATTCCCGGCGGGGAAGAATTAAGTCTTCTCGTTGCCCTCTGCCACCCACGCGTGAAAGTTCTCCTGGTCCACCCCCACCCTCCCCCACTCTGCCTTCCTGTAAAACTCACCCTCTCATTCAGTTTCTAGAAGACGGCCAGTCAAATCAGGCATTTCATGAGTTTTATTTGATTAAAGAAGGGAATAGGTTAAGATCGCAGCAAAGAAGAACTACACAGTATTGTAAATCAACTATACTTCGATGAAAAAAAGAAACCCTATTAATTAATTAGTTAATCAATTTTTAATTTAAATCTTAAAAAAAGATTACAACACGGAATGTGCGGTAGTCCAGTTTGAGGTAGTCAAAGAAAACCAGAACATCTTTCTCACTGATTCTGTAACTACATTTATAGGGCAATTACTACATCCCTGGCACCACGTTAATTCCTGGAAGTAAAAGTGAAACAGACATTGTTCCTGTCCTCAGGGAACTCACACTTGGAAACAGACCACACAAACAGATGGTTACTGTACAAAACGAGGAGGAGGTGCTCACAAAGTACTCAGGGAAAAACTAAGAGGAAGAGACCACCTCAACCTGGAAAGCTGGGAAAGGCTACACGCCAGAGCTAAAATTTTAAATAATACCTCTTCCGTGAAGATTTTGCCATGTCCAGACATCTGAGTGAGAAAAAGTACATTCTAGGCAGAGAAAAGCATGCATGTGACTTACATATTAAAGGACTGGTGAATAGTTGCATATAGATGGAGTATAAGCATTAAAAAAGGATGCAAGATGTGAAGCTAAAACAGTAGGTCTGAGGCATATTATGGAAACCCTTTTCTGTGATGCTATATGGTTTGGCAACTAGGAGTCATGACATGATCAGATCTGTATTTTGGAAAGATAGCTGGAAAGTTCTTGGATGAGAGCTAGGAGAGGAGAGGGACCAGAGGTTATTACCATGGTCTTGGTAACCAATGGGGAGGTGATATTTAGGTCATCACTGGAACCTGACTCACAGTAGATACTCAACAAATGTTTTTACTTAATTGAATTAGTCTCACTAGCGTCTTGCTCAAATATAGTGAGCGACTGGCCTTGATACAGTATCTTTTAAAACACCATCTACATTTTGAATACTGAAAATGCTCAGGTGCCTGATCAGGGTTAAGATGACTTGGAACTAACTGAATACTTATAGGTCATTTATCACATATTAAGCATCATCTCTACATTACCTCATTTACTCCGCACAACAACCCTTCAAGATAGTATTTTTCACCATTTTACACAGGAGGGAAATGATGTCAGAGGAATTAGGGAACAAGGGGTAACACCAGAATTGGAATTTGATGTGTACCTAACTTCAAAATCACCTGTAAATTCTGGATATTATGGCAGCAAAGGCCACTGGTAAAGCCACATTCTCCTTGATCATATATTTCAGAATAGGATTCACAGGAATGAGACAAAGTTGTGGATGAGAGATCTCTGGCCTAGGAAGAGAAGTTCTGATACTGGTTCCATTTTTTACTACCTATGGCAGCAAAGCATAGTGAGTTAGATATTGTCATAACACATTGCATAATTCCAATAAGGCATTCACATCTCAACTACTCTTGGTTATTTCCAATTCAGTAATAGATCAAACAGACCCACTGTTTGGTGGGCTGGGGGAGGGTAGAAAACTCACTTAACTCCTAAATACCATTAAATATTTAATAGTATTATCAGGAGGTAATGCCACTTTCCATAATACATTTGGCTCCAGGTACACTGGAATCCAGACTTCTGACATCCCCATACACTGATAAATTTCTGACCCTGAAGTTTTATTTGAGTTCAGATCTCCAAAATCTCCTTAAGCCAATCTACCAGGAATAACGCCTGTCAACAGAGAGGCAGAACGTCATCCACAAAGCCTTTAAAGTTTTAAAAACAAAGCCAAAGGAAGCTCATTTGGGAAAGGTCTTTTCTTTCTTTAAGATGAGAGATGGAGCACAAATGAAGCATACCATGGTAAATAGGAACTGTGCTCCCTTGCAGTCATGCACTATAGCCATTAAGCCTTAAGGTCTTCAGGTACCAAGCAATGCATATGATAAATTTCTCAAAAACATCCCAGCCATAACATAGTTCTTGCTGATTGCTCATTTACCCATAATGCATGCTGTCATAGCAAAGCCTGACAAATGACAGAGAAAGCTCAGGTTATTTTTTACACTGACTGCCAAGCCCCTCACCTCAGATTATTCATTTATTAGGGCAATCACTGAGGTCTGGGTACTTAATATTGTTTTCACCAAATATGAAAATGATCTACTTGCCTATTCTTTAGTTCCTCCTAGGGCAAGCCATTTATCACCAGCTCAGGATAAATGACTGCTTCATTATAGCTATAATTTATGAGGTGTTAGAAGTAAAGAGCCACGCCTAGAGACTTAAAGCCTTAATATGGATTAAAATAAGATAATCAATCAAGCTAATACAAATTTTTCGCTCAGCATTATTTCTTGTTTTGAAATAGCTTAATAATTTTGGAGGGGAGGGGGGATTTTAAGCCATGTTGGATATCTCATTATCCAATAACATGCATGTGTATCTGAGGCAGTATGTAAATAGATATAGGATGAGATACTACCAGGAAAAAGGAAATAAAACCATGCCACCAGCTGTGATTGACCAAAATCCTTATTTTCCTTAATGGTGTCTGATAAACTGGAGGCCAAGGAGTTTGAAAAGCAGGTATGAACTTAAGTAGCCTCTTCTCTCCAATTTTCTTATTTCTCTATAAGAATACCACAGAAAGATCATGGCTGCTTTATTTTTCCTTATTCTCCCTACAACAAAGAACTTCCTCTAGGGAGAAAAGTTATGTTTCAATAACATTTCAACAATTTTGCTTTTTTGTATGACTGAAGCAGGGTTGCACAACTCATAATTTGGACAAGAGCAGCTTCTTGCTGTGTCTAGGGAATAAAGAGTATTTCCCTCTAACATAGCATTACGGTCTTAAATTTTTTTTCTGGTTTGTATCTTGATTTTATGGTTATTAAGCTGTGCCAAAACAAATATTATTTCTAAATTATGTGTCATGCTCAAAACACTAACATAAACCTAATTGACCGCTTGAGCAAAAACCTTTTAAGACTGTATGGGAAGTTCACAATTTAATGCTTTAAACACATACCACCGGGAAGAAAATCACCACAAGATTTAACAAATAAGCAGTCTAAAGCCAAAACACAAAGACGTTAATTAAAAAAACCTTCCAGAAGTTCTTGCCATTTTCCTAAGACCATGTTCCTTGCAGGTGAGACAAATGGGCCCCAGCTGCCTCCAGGCAAATCTTGAAGGATACTTCCAGCAAGGCCTGGTGACTGGAAACCACTCAGCCTTGAAATTAACATCCCTAGGAAAACCCTTTTCCTCCCCACCTCTAGACAACGGCAGCTTACATCTTCAGGACAAAACAGAAAAAAAAAAAAAAAAAAAAAAAAAAAAAAATGATGACAAAAAGGGGGCCAGAGAAGACAGCTGAAGTCATGCTGTGTTGTTCTTCTGAAGGTCCCTTCATTTTTTTACTTCAGAGAGAGCATGGAAAACACACTGATCCTGATAATGGCTTTGATCAACGTGGCCAATCTCCCCACTTCCTTACACACACGTACTACTGAGTTAAAGGAGTGAAAGCTGGGACTTTCACAAAAGCTCTGTGTCAGGAGGTGTGATTACAAATTAAGCCATGAATCTGTGTGAGAAGAAAAGCATCTTTCACAAGCTCATAATGGGAACTGAATGCAAAAGTCACAGAATTGTAATCTAGAGTATGGCAACCTGTGATATGAAATATTTCCACCTAGCGCAACTGTTTCCCATTCAGTATTATTTCCAGCAATAAAAGCCTCTGAAATATCAGACTGGTTTAAGTTAAATTCCAACCTAGATCTTTGTTAGCTAAAGGGACATTTTTCAATCTGGTCATTTTTCCCCACCTTACATATAATTCAACAACAGCACTTCGACAGGGATAAAACAATTTAAGCTCTGAAGTTGTTCAGTGCATGTGTGCACGTGCTTTTCATGCCCTATGCATTTGGACAGAAAATGATTCCCTTCTCTCTCTCTCACTTGGACCTTAGAGTTGAGTTGATTTTTTAAAAAATGAAAATGCAAAAATGTAGCATTCACAAATGTACAGCATCTTATTTTCAACATAAAAGGTACTAAAAATATATATGTCTGGGCTCTACATATAAGGAACTCTGCTTGTAAAAATAAATAAGGATACTCACTATAAAAATACTAACCATCTTAGCTGTGAAAAGCCTTCCAGTGGTTATAGAGAGAAAGGAAAGCAGGTAGAAAACTTTGATTTGACTGTTGGGCCTTTGATTTGTTAGTTACATGTTTATTTGTTTGTTTGTTTAACACTGTCTATAACTCCAGGTACTCCACCATCCATGTCATCAACTATGGCAAATCTCCCTTTTCTTTCTCACGCCTATTTCTACAAGGTTCCTGACAGTGAAGGAAAATATTCTAGGTCTTGGTGAACAGTGTTACAGTCAATTATATCTTGTATGCTACACTTTAGGCATATGTCTTTTTTGTGTGGTATCATTGATTATTATTGTGATTTTTATTTCTGTGTTAAATATAGTTGGCACAGAACAGTTCAGTAGTGAGATACACACAAGTAAGTTATAGAAGACATTGAAAATGTTTTAATGGAAAAAAAAAAAAAGCCTCGTAGGCATATTTAAAATAAACACGGTTTCCTTTACGGTGGGGCATAAAGCACCATCATTAACTGAAAATTCTGAAGCACAGAGATGAAGAACTACTTTTATCCTTTACATCTGCTTCCCTGTTTATGTGACAAAATTTTCAAATCATTTCTCCTCTCAAAGTACTAAAGTGTCCAGTAGTGCTTCTTTATACATGTGATTCCTCAGGGTGGATATTCCCAAAGAAGAGTTATCGGCAATAAAATCTTTGAACGGATCAAAGCTTCCAACAGGAATCTGATCAGAGGCTTTGGTAAGCCACGTCACCACAACTCACACGCATGTCCGACCACACAGCCTGGTAGGCTGTCAGAGCCAAGCTGCCTCCCTCAAAGGCCAGGTGCTACAGGGTAAGCGTGCATCTGCTTCAGAAACACAGACCAGTTCCTCATTTGTAGAACAGCAATGGTACAACAACTTCAAAAATTAGTGTATGGAAAAGCCCTTGTTAAAGTGAAATGTGCGACATGCACATATGATGGATCAGTGTTGCTGTTATTATTATTTCTCTTTAATCACATCACTCATCTTCATGAGTGGATCAGAATTTCGAAAGCACTTACATTGAATTTGAATTTAGTTGATTCAGTTGAAGGAATACAAATCGAGCACCTACCATGTAGGGGAAAACAGTGCTAGACAGAAGGGAGTGTGTATTACAGAGGTTAAGTCCCTGCTTTCTAGAAGCTCACAGTTTGAAACAACTAAAATTTGGTTCTGTGTTGGCTTCATAGGGGTCAGGCTCCCCACAGGACGTAGGACTGACCAATAACTGACTACACACACTTATCATATGTGTGTTGAATGAATGAATGAATGAATACCAAGATACCTCATTTGCCTGTTAAGCCTGGTTACCATCCTTATTTTCATTATCTACTGAAAATTCGATGTGAATATTTCCATTTTTCTATAAGGTGTGAAAAACAATATAAAAATCGTATTATTTTTAATAAGTTAGTCCTAAGAAAAAGCAAAGGTAGGTACATACTTTTCTGTGGATTTCATTGCCCTCATCATTTCTTACATAGTTATACACAGCCTCTTAAATGCTAGCTTTTTATGGGAAACTTCTCAAATGCAAACAAACATATTTCACTGAGTAAAATCCTGACATGAATGGAATGAAAAATAGTAACTTAGGTGTAAACTGCTAAGTTACCAATTAGCTTCTTTAAACAATTGAAAGTCACCGAGAGCCCTCAATACACAGAGGTGGTTAATTAATTAACATTAGATGTGATTAATAATGAGTCTTGTTTAATAGCAAATATCTGCCTGCAATGGCTGCATGACAGAACAAAAAGCCTTCAGAGAGCAAGCAACTATATTTATCCTGATTGTGTTTGGGATTTTAACATGTTCTGTGCAGGCTGACAAATGGCCTATTAATTATCTAATGTTGTCTGACAACAACAGCTTGATAAAGATGTATGTTTTTGAATCGCTGGATGGAAACTGCTGGAGAAGAGCCCCAGAGGGGCCTTGCTGTCCTAAAACTGGGCTCCAAGCCACAATGACAGGCAAGACAAAGCCCTATCTCCCGCCACAGCCTTCGCAGATAAAATATGACTTGGCATTAGGGACATTTTTTTTTTTCTTTCAGAAAACTCCTTCTGCAATATCTGATTAGGAAAAGGAGGAGTAGGTCTTTACTAAATTGGGGTTAAGGCATAATCAATATCATATATGGAGCGTCTGGACGATTCTGCATAAACGCAGGCACTTCATATTATTAAGGAGTCTATAATGCCGAGGAAGCATATGGCAGGACACTGCAGCTCTCTCTATTCTTTTTATTTAGAAGTTTATCTTCCAACCTGTTTGACAGCTGCTCCTAAGTGGTTTCACAGTGCCAAATTATTTTTATGATTGTTTGATGTTTTATTCTCCCATTTCAGTTAATGAGATAGGATCCCACAATGGCCATAATTCAGGGCTGTCAGAACTAAAAAGCGTGCTTGTGGCAAGAGAGCCTGATGGTAAATAAGGCTAAAAGCAAAGGATAATAAAAAACTCTATTATCAGAGTCGCCTTTGCAATCAAAACTTGTTGGGGGCAGAGCCTTCCTCTCTTTGTGTGGCTTCTGGATGTTCCCAACGCAGTGCAAGGTCCCTGTCCACCCCACTCCATCATCCATTTTGACCCTGCAAACAAGTCCACATCTCCTTGGAAAGGCGTATGAGGAAGAATATTAACTAAGAAATGTGAGAAGGTCTTAAGTATATGGAGTGCTATATTCTAATTAAAGGGCTTGTGCATCATTTATGGTGCCAAGCGAGTAATTTGTCATACACTGTAAGAGAGAAATTCTTCAACAAATAACCTTTACAAGAGTCTTGAGAACAGCTTCATAATTGAAATCCCTAATGGTTTTGCTGGGAACTTTTATTAAGGTTTGAGGGTTTGTTTTTTTTCCCCTCTCTCCCTCAAGAGTTTATAGCAACTTATGGTTATAGTGTAGCAACTTTCTTTCAGAAAAGGAAGGCTTTTTTTAATTATATTTACAAATGCCGTAAGCATTGGCAAAGCCATTTCTGTTGATAATACAATGATTTGCCAGAAGAAAACAGGAGTCTTGTTCTGTTTTGTTCGTGTGTTTCTTTTTGCTTTTGTTATCCCTAATGCAGAAAGAAGCTTTAAGAGAGATGCTATAAAGATAACCTGAATTTGGAATTATTTTGTTTTACACTGAAGTTCCCAATCTTTACTTGACTGTGACATGACCCCTGAAAATGTGACGATAAAAAAATTCAAAGTCACTACTAGACTGAATCTGTTAATAGAAATTATTATTCAAAAGTTCAAAAAGGGAAAAGCTACCACTTTCCTAAACAATATTTCTTTCTTCTTATTACACACTTAAAATAATGGTCCTTCATAGGCAGAAAATAGCATGGCAAAAACTCAAATAACAGTAAGTCCCATAACTAATTATAAAGCCTGACATGCCTCATGCAGAAACACTCCCCAATGAGTACCACAGATTGGCTGCTTTATAAATATTTAATGCTTGCCAGTAACCCCGGTTTTTCTCTCACATCTAAGCCTAAATCATTTGTCTCCTCTTACAATCAGCCGTGTCTATGTGGTGTCATCATGTCTGAACAAGTCTGACTTACTGCATGTTTTCCAGGATACAAAACTCAGGACATGACACATCTCCATAATGTGAATGGAACAATTACACAACTGAAGAGGAGTGGGGAAAAAAAGAATTTTAAATGGGCTAAGTGTCATTATAAGGTTAGTTCCAGAGAACTCAAGTCAGAAAATAATGACTAGTATTGTCGACAATTATTAAAGAGACGGCTCTTACAATACTCTTCCAGTGACCTTGAATTCCCTTCTGCAACCAAATAAAGTTATATGAAGATCAGCCCCACCTCCCCCGCCCTCAGTTTAGGGATGTTCAGATCCTTGGTATCATAATATGTATCTCCTCATTTATAATGAGCCACTTCCAGGGAAAAGTGTGATGGTCTCTAATCAGGGCTGGTAATGGATCTTGCTTGGGTCATTAGGAAAACTTGGACAACTAAACCAGTGGTTCCTATTAAAGGGATCTTAGAAGGAGTTAAAGGTAAAATTACTTCTCTGTGATTCATGAGCTGTCACCGACCCTGAACTCTCCTAAATCTCTATGAGAAGGACTCTCATGGTTCCTGAGCATCCCACAGGTGAATGCCATCATCTCAAACACCAGAACCATGTGTGGCAACTCCCAGAACAGTAAACACACAAACAAAGCCAACAACAAGTCATGGGTGAGGCAAATACCCTCGGGAGAGCTCACGTACCCTGATGGTGCTTGGTGTACAGCCCCTCCATCCATCTTGAGTATGAAACTCAGGAAAGCCCAAAGTGCTGAGACACCAGCCACGTCCACTCCACCATTTCAGCTGGTTTGGTTTGTCCATCATGAATGTTGCTCCCATTGGCTTAAATTGACTAATGTTTGTGAACATAATTCTATGTGTTCACTAGAAGAGAGCATTTGAGCCTGGTCCAGGCTAGGGGCTGCAAACTGGTGGCCTGTGGGCAGTCTTTGGCCTACAGAAGTGTTTTATGTCATTCCCAGGGTTTTTCTTCTCCTTAAAAAAAAATGATTTTACTTGTCAATGTTTAACAGTGAAAGGATTTTACATGAATAAAAATCAGATTCCCAGCTTCTTGAAATTTTGTAACATGAGACCCACACCCTAGGAAAGAGACAAGGGAGGGAGCACACTTCAGACATCACAACCATTCTCAGATCCTCCATAATCCCTACATGACTCTTTCCTTCATTCATATTTCTCACCTCACTCCTGCTCTTGCTTTTAAACAATACTCCAAATCTAGTCCAAATTTCCTCATTGCACAAAAGAGAGGTCCAGGGGATTTCAGGGGAAGAGATCAATGTCACAAAACTCGTTTGCTGAAGAAGTGGGTTTCGATCCCCAGCCTCTTAGTTGCCAGACCAAGGCAATTAATCATTATATATTCACCAAGGCAGTCACGGCCTGTTTTCAAGGAGCTTGGTACCTAGCAGGGCACAAAGGATACATTTGTAAATGGCTGTAATAGGGCGAAAAGTTACTCCTGTCGCGAGAAAAGAAAATATAAAGTGCCATGGACTTGGGCTTCCCTGGTGGCGCAGTGGTTGAGAGTCCGCCTGCCAATGCAGGGGACACGGGTTCGTG
This sequence comes from Lipotes vexillifer, assembly GCF_000442215.2. Lineage (NCBI taxonomy): Eukaryota > Metazoa > Chordata > Mammalia > Artiodactyla > Lipotidae > Lipotes > Lipotes vexillifer. The sequence goes on from NW_006770909.1 coordinate 5,062,648, forward strand.
CTCCGGTCCGGGAGGATCCCACATGCCGCGGAGCGGCTGGGCCCGTGAGCCATGGCCGCTGAGCCTGCGCGTCCGGAGCCTGTGCCCCGCAACGGGAGAGGCCGCAACAGTGAGAGGCCCGCGTACCGCAAAAAAATTTAACAAAATAAATAATAAAATAAAGTGCCATGGACTTTCAGCATCCACACCACTTGGGAGCTTGTTAGAAATGCAAAATTTCAGGTCCACCACAGCAGACCTCCAGAATTGGAGTCTGCGTTTTAACAAGCCCCACTCCACGATTCAAATTCTCAAATTCTCTGCTCTGGGGGAAGGGCTTCACACCATTTCTGAGTTTTCATCAACCACTGTATAAGGTTGGACCCTCATGGTTACATGGTTCTCTTGAACCCTGTGCCCACCATAACACTATGGACTGAAAACATAACCAATGTCAGTAATAAACACAGTAGGATACTAAATTGGAATTCTTCCTTCAGCCCATAGAAAGAAGAGTCCATGGACATTCTCTGTGGGTGTACTTTTGCAGTGTGAGAAGCTAAGGACTGAAACCAGAAGACACACAGGAAGCATGCAGGAGGACTTAATGTGGGGCAGATCACCGGCAGGATGTCTGAGACAAAAGTACATCCAGGAAGCTGGGCTGTCTGCTGTCCAAGCAGCCAGACCCAGAAACAAACATTATTAATTACTCTCCAGTCCCTCCAATCACATCGTGCTCCAGCCCTGTTCACGCCTCTACTGCTGTTCTCCACGGCTGGAAGCAGCTCCCCTGATGCGGCCCTGCCACATGTCTGACGGTCCCTTCCAGGCACCTCTTCCTGACCAGAAGAGCAGGGATCTTCATTAATTTATAGCCCATACATGGGGTATCACTCTGGAGAGGCTACTGGTCATTCAAATCCCCAAGAGGGTTTTTTTCCTTACTTTAGAAACTCACAGGGCTTACTTTTGAGCTACAATGGTTTGGTTGGGCTCTCAGTACAGAATCTCAGCCAAAAGATTGAAAACTAGATCCAGAGCATGAAGATAAAATGATGAAATAAATCATTACAGTACATAAAGAAAGATGTCCTTTGGAATCTAAGCAGGAGAAAAGGACAATGACCTGAAAATACTCAGCTCCTCTTGTCTGGTTATTTCAGACCAATTTGTATGTGTGCAGAGAAATAGGATATACATAAAAGCATAATATGAGAAAAAATGAAGCACAGTCTTTCCTTTGGCTCCATAATTGTGTTTCAGACATAAAAACGAGACTATCCCCTTAAACAGAATCTCTGATGTCCACGTCTGAATAATAGATGTTCCCAATTATTACTAAAAGTGTCACCTCTGAAATACGAGGGCCACATACCTGTGAGGCCATCAGCCTTCCAGGCACACACTGAGGATTTGGAATCCTTGTTTTGTTTTTCCTTGTCTTTCCTCCCCCCTTGAATGAGAGCGAACGTCTCTGCATTGTTCACAAGCATGCACAGAAATGTGAAGTGACCTAAGCTAGGTTTTCAGGTGTTCCTTTTTCCAAGCAGGAGGAAAGAAAATAGATGACACCACAAGTTTAATACTAATTGATTAATTACCTGCCTAAGCAAATCCTGGGCAGTGCAATGGCAGGCTTGGACTTAAAGCAAATGATTTACAAGATAATGTTTGACTCTGAGAAAGGGTAATCAGACCCAGATACAATGGATGATAGGATAATTGAGAAGAAATAAAAGAGGATAAATTGCCATGTGCTAATGAGTTTACAGGCCCTAATGGGAAGGACATCAGTTTTAACACTCAGGTTATAAGCTAGGAGCAAGTCTTTTTCTCCATCTACGCCCCCGCCCCCTTCAACTGCTGAAGATATAGTGCTGAAACAAACCAAGAGTAATGGTATCCCACTCATTTACTTAACCATTCTTTACACCTCAGACAGCTTCCTGTATTAAATGTATAGGGCTGTGGTGCTTATTTTTTAAAACCAGCTTTACTCCAAGCGGTTCCTCTCAGCATATGCCACTTACCCAACATAGCCTGGATAGAAATGGTTTCGGCTCAACCCCTTGGGCAACAACTCTTCTGCCTCCAGGGTCCCTGGGGGCCTCGGAGCCTGATGAGTTGATGGCGTTATCTGCAAGCCTTTTGGCCTCACGGAGAATATTCCAAACCATTTATGCAACCTGGGTGCACTCACACTCGGAAATGGTTGCCTGAGCAGCAATCACATCTCGCCCCATGATTCATTTTTATATCTCACTCACCCGCCATCCCACATCACCAGTGAGGACCGGTGACACTTTATTGGTATTTTTGATTACGGCTAGAGCCATCTGAATTTTTCACAGGATGTGGGCCTCTGGTCCAAATGGAGCCACACGCTGGGCTAAGGGTACAGGCTATAGAAAAATAAAGGCGCAGTGGTGAGCCGAGCTTATTGGGAAGAAACGTAGAGCAAGGCACCTCCTAGGAGACTGAGAACCTATTCCCTTGTAATGTTTCCACCAAATGAAGTTTAAAATGATGAATCATGGAGCGACTCTGACACTTCTTCACCTCGCAAAAAGGCAGCTCAAGTGACGCATTTAAACATGTCTGAATGATGACTTGATTCCCTTACACAAAAGCCAAAGGAGCACATATCCAAAATGGCTATTTCTATCTGTATTGGGAAGGTTGCTTGAGCATCTCACATTTGCTTGGAAAATCTGAGTGTTCATTTCATGTCTCCTGAAGTGATGCCAACCAAACTGGACTCTCCTTCATAGGAGTTGATTCGATGTTATAGTTAGATCATAAATCATAATTCAGTGATTCCTACTCAAACCGGAATTATTCTCCCGACCTGGTACTTGGTGGAGCAAAGTTTTAGGGATGATTTGAAACTGACAACCTGATGACTTCTGGACCAAGCAGTGTCCCTGCGAAACTACAGGCAATATTATTTTTCCACTCCGTACATGAGATTTTAGGAACACCTGGCTGTTTCCAGTTTCTGACACTAGGAAAACTTCACCGGTTCATTGTAATTTGGAGAAACCAGTAACATCATTTTAAGTTTGTCATACTAGTTTATACTTTACTAAGTACTTTTACCAGAAAAAGTGACTGTATCATATAGGAAGGCCCTTTTTTTTTCTGTTCTTGCTGAAAATATCTTCAGTAACATAGAAGAATTTGCTCAGCCTAATCAATAGCTGAGATTCATTTTAATGAAGATGATAACTATTTATGTAGAGGTGGATGAGTCTAACAAACTCTTCAGTTTTGGCCTTCCCCTGCCTTCCCCCTGCCCCCCGCTTCCCAGATAAGTTCTGCTTTCCCTTATCTTACAACTTTAAACATTAATACTTTACATAGCAAACTTGTTGTTGGGTATACTTAGAGTCACCTCCAGTTCAGGCCACCCATTTTGGTTGAATTCTCACAGTTTCAGGGGTGCTCCACCCTATAGTCTCTGTGCAAAAAGCTTCTGGTGCTGGGCAGTAAAGAAACATCTGAGATTGGAATCCATAAATTCTCTAAAAGACTAAAGACGATCATTTTAACCCTTTAGTCCTTTTCCAAAACTTTAAGTAGTCCTTTTCCAAAAACTTTAAGAATAGGTTTTCTCTCTGGTAAAGATGAAGGAGCCCAATTTCTCAGGCAGATAAACTGAGTCTGAAGAGTTGTTCCGTGGTTTCCAAAGGTCACGTAAGGAGCAGAAAAGCTGGGAACAAATCATGGGCTCTCTGACTCCCATGTCCCCTTTGGGGACACTAGACAATACGGACACCCTCCATGAACTGAATCCAAAAATTGTAAAAGATAAGTTGCTTCCTTACATTGTTCAAAGAGGAAAAAAAAGAATAGCTTTCCCACAGCGAGCAAACAAATAGTGAATGGGCCTCTCTTTACCCTATAGAGTGCTGTGTGAGAATGTTATTTTTTTCTTATGTGAATTCTTAAAAAGTCCATTTGGATTGCTGCCTAACACAGAACACTTCAGAGCAGACCTATTTTTTGTCTAAACAATAGAAGTATCGGGTCATAGATTTTCGGAGTTGGAAAAGACCTTGGAGATTGTGGAGTTCAACACCCTCATTTTACAAACGAAGAATCAGAAAGATTAGGCGGCCTGGACATGTTTACAAGTCGTTCATAACAGAGGTGATTAAACAAATTACAAGGAGACTAAATCTATTTGTATGAAGGTTCCAATTATTCTAGGGAAAAAAGCATAAGGATGTGTTATCTGAAACACATTTATTATTTTACACGGTAAGACTTGACATCTGCCCTCCCAAAGAGTTAGAGGAAATCTCACTCACAGTGGATTCAGTGGCACTAGGAGAAATTGAACAAATATCAGTGGATTCCCCTCCCCCAAGGCCAGTCCATTACAGATTCCACAGATCCAGGTTTGGTCAATAGCTTAAAGAGGAAATGGAAGAAATTAGCAAGGTAGCAAAGCTTAAGGCAACAAAGGATGAAATTAGAAGAGGGTCAAAACATCCATGGAGGGGAATCAGATAACCTACAGGTAAGTCTAAGATATATGAAAAATCATGTTCCAAGTTCAGTTACCAGTTGGCCAGAGCCTTTTAAAAAATAATCCCTGTCTTTTATTGGGTTGCCTTCCTTGCCTTCTTATTCTCTCTCAGCCAGTAAACCTGCAGCCTTAGAAGCCGGCTCCTGGAGAAAACTAAAGCTCTTTCTGAAATAGACAAGCAGTTGCACCAAAAGGACATTCTCACGAGGACCTGGCATATTGATACTGGACACAACACAACTGTTTCGTTCTGCTAGATTTGGAACTTCTACTGGTCCCCACTCCACCTCCCTTCTTTTCTTATTTCTAGGGAAATTAACTGAAAAACTGTAAAATGAGCCACTTTAAAATGATTCAAACTGTGGCCTCATCTGACTCATCATCTGGGACAGAAACAATGATGTGGATGGATGTTCAAATAGATGTTTTTAGAAAGACATTTCTACATGAAAAAGATTTCAACAAACACAAAGCTTAAGGGTGTTGCCCAGAGGAAGGTGATACCCATGACTAAGTTTTGGAGAATCCCAGAATTTTAGGACTGCAAAATCTGAGGCTTATCCAGAATTTTTATTTTACAAGTGGGAAAACTGAGCTTTAGGTTTTCAGAGATCTGGCCGAGGTCATGAGTCGGTAAACATCAGCAAAAGACCCAGGCTTCTGGGTTCCCACTGCAGTGCTTCTTCCAGCAATTCTGAATAAGCTCACACATATCTAAAAAGACAACAGCAGAACAACAACAAAATATTGCTCTCCATTTTTAAAAAGATAGGTTTTTGGAAGTGAGAGTGTATAAATTAATCACAGCTGTCAGTGGGTACAAATTTAACAGTAGCTAAAAACATACAGCTGATAGGGCACTCTTTTAACCCCTAAAGGAAGGCAAAGTTTAAGGCATCCTATGGGAAGGATGCCTAGTTCCAAAGGGCTTACAGACTAACGGGGGCAGTGGGAAGCCTGGTTAGCTGATCTTACGCCAGGCCTTTACATCATGTGTGCTCACAAAACTTGTGAACTGGTACTTTTGTAGCAGAGTTACCTTCTAACTCTATCTGTGGCATAACGCTTTGTTTTTCCTCTCCAAATTCACTACCAGAGCATGTAATTTGGCTCTCAGTCACCAAACCCTGGTGGCATTCTAAAGAGCAAAGAGCAAATCTTAGATGTCTCTGAGTAGATTTGCCATGAACCCAAAGATCCAGTGAGAGACACGTTCTACTAACAACTAAATCCTCTAGCTAGTGGAGGAGGTGGTGGACAACAGGGGGAGCCTATTCGATTGGACAGGCTTTCAATCAATAGACAGCAGCTCAATGTACCAGGTTTCAAGCATTACGTAGATACAATTTTATTCTTACACCAAAATGCAAAGCTGTTGATGAGAAAATTGCACCTGTGCTGAATGATGGGCTTAATGTCAGACAGCCAGATGTCTTCACTCAGGGCTCTTCCCATTTCTGCCAGCAGGTGGAAGAGAAAAAAGAAGGCAATAGTGTTTTTCTAGACCAGGAGTTTCTTAAGAATAGGGAGTGGGAGGGTGTCAATTTTACATCATTACATCTTTAGCATCTACTACAGTGCCTGGCACATAATAGATGCTCTGTTTCTTAAATTCATATGATGGGACTCAAATCAGTTAATTTTCCTATTTCGTTTGCTGAAGAAAAAAACTGAAGACTATTGAAATTTTATGGTCTGTTAATTCTATTTATCCATATTATTCTGGGAAGACATCCTTGTGCACAACTGAGAATAGTCTTGGAAAACGGTTTGAGATTTTTTTTCCTTTCAAATTCAGCAAAGAAACTTGCTGCTATAAAGATGTCGTAAAGGTATTCTTTATTGGTAACTGCATGTGCCAAATGCAAATATAGTTTTACATTCTAGAATTTAACAGAAAAATATTTTGAAAATGTCCTAAAAACAAAATTTTCCAGTGTCTAAATTATTTTTTATGCAATTTCAGCCCCCCAAAAGGCAATTTTTAACATGCTCATATGTAAAACATATATACGGACTTTTTATTTAGTAAATCAGAAAGTGAGATATAAGGAACTAGTTTTCAAAGCCCAGTTCAATAGGACAGAAAGTTTCCTTGTTGGTGGGCATGAAAGCTCATGTCCATCATTTAAGCCAATGGGGCACTTGGACAAATGCTCAATTCAAATATTTCATGGAAAGTGTGAGCACACATTTATATGCCTATGAGCATACAAAATAACACACACATGTAAGTTTACAACGCAATTTAAGTATAAGGAAATGGACTCCCACTCCCAGGCATGGGGCATTAAAAAGGAAGCCATCCCACTGGGAAATGGAAGGATTAAGCACAGATTCCTGTGTGGCATCATTCATCTTGCTTGGTGCTCATGTGAAGACATAAAAACTCCATCTGTTCCCTAGGCATACTCAGTTTGTTGTTCAGATGGTTTGCTTTAAAGATTAATTTGTAATGGTTAAATTAGTTATTTCAACTGAAAAAGTGCACAAAATGGGGCTTGGCATCTGGTTTTGCTAAAAGTGTTAAGAGATATTTAAGCAGCTGAGTGTCATCCCTACTTAAAGGATAAAATGAACAGCAGTTAGATTCTGCTTCCAGATAGATGAGCCTCCATCAGCATATGAGTAGAAACAAAATAAAAAGAAGATAAGACTCTTTTTTCAACTCTAAGCTCATCCCCAAATACACTTAGACTTTTGACTTAGATGATTTAACCTTACCAGAAAATTTTCTTTAACTTGATCTGCTTTGATAGTACAACCTTAAATATTTCTGCCTATCAAGTTATACACTGAAATTTTCTAATTTCCTCAATGGTCATTGGAGTTGGAGGTAGTTGGGAAGAGTGCAGTAAGCTGGCCTCCATTTCCTCTTAAATGGCACTTTGTGTCCTCATTGTCAGGGTGTCAAACCTCATATATATGCTAATTATATTTTATTAAGTATAATTTTATGAGGAGAATTGAAAATATGTAATGTGAAATGTTTTCTTCGTTCACCTGTTTTTCTGCAAGTGATTATAGTTTCTATACACATCTGACCAAAGAAGGACCCTACTCAATCTGAGGAGTTTCCATGAAACTTGCTGAGAGACACCCATGGAGTGGAGAGGGTCAAGAGAAGACCCACCAAGTCAGCCACAGCAGTCTGCAGAGCCAAGGCACAGGGGAAGCCAGAGCCGGCACATCCAAGAAAATGATGTGACCCCACAGATCCGACGAGATCAGGTTTGTGCAAATATCCTTACACATGTGCATGTTAGAGGTTTACCTTTGGGGTTTTCCTAACATATCCAAAGCAAATAACTGAGACACTGGAAAGCAATTTTCTGTTACATTTTAGAGTGTAAAAATGTATTGCAGGGCTTCCCTGGTGGCGCCGTGGTTGAGAGTCCGCCTGCCGATGCAGGGGACACGAGTTCATGCCCCGGTCCGGGAGGATCCCACATGCCGTGGAGTGGCTGGGCCCGTGAGCCATGGCCGCTGAGCCTGCACGTCCGGAGCCTGTGCTCCGCAACGGAAGAGGCCATAACAGTGAGAGGCCCGCGTACCGCCAAAAAAAAAAGTATTGCATTTGGCATACGTGCTGAAATGTAAGGTACATCTTTCAAAGAGTCTTCATACATCAATATTCATTTTTGGATTTGAAACAAAAGAAAATCTCAAACCACTATCCAAAATTCATCCTGGTTGTCCATAAGGCTGTCTCACCAGTGTAGATTTCATATATTCTGCTTCTCAGAAAGTACTCATTCACTGATTATTACTTTATTTACCCTTGTTCTTACTACTATATAACTCATTTGCCTTTGTTCTCTCCGCTTTTTCTAACTCCCACTGGATTAGAAGCTGCAGATTAGAAGGGTACTAGGTAAGAAAGAATGGGGGAAATTCTCCAGAAAACCAAGGGATTACTGTTCTATTCATTTAAATCTAGTAGGCTTTATGGTCATATGTATCACCTTAAATGGTATCTCTACTTCGATATCAATTTATTACCTACAGTAATTTCCCTCTGTTCACAGCTATCCCATTCCAGGTAAGTGAGAAAAAGAGCAGCTCTACCACTGTTCACAGTCATAATCATCAAATTTTCATCTATGTTGAGAATATAATATTCAAGGTTTCTTTCTTCCAGTAAGAAATTAAACACTAAATAGTTAAAATTTTAAGAGGTCCTCTGCTTTACTGTCACTGTGTCAGGATCCAGATACCAATGTCAAGTATGTTTGATATTTACCTTTGTATGTGGTAAATCTTACAACAAAATAATTAATCATATTAGAAGAAAAAATAAACACATTACTAACAAATGTCTTGGTTTAAGTTCTCATCTATTTGTACCGTATTTAAGTTCTCTCTGGTGTTTTAAGTTCTTTCATTTTTTGAGGCAGCCATGTTTAAAGATTAAGAGCTTGAATTCTTGAAGCAAACTACCCTGGCTTTGATCCCAAGTCTGCCAGTAGTTAGCTGTGTGCCCTTGGACAAGTTACTTAACCTCGCTGTGCTTTAGTTGCCACATCTGTACAACTAGGACAATAATAATATGTATTTCCTAGTATTGTTATGAAGATTAAATGAATCATTATATGTAAAGTGCTCAGAATAGTGGCTGCACATAGTAAGCTCTCTATAAGTGTTTGTTATACAAATGAAATAAAAAGCTTAAAGACAATCATTGATTAGATTCCATTTGGACAATGCCAGATAAATGGCCAGCACTTTGCTTGTCTTAGATTATCATCAAAATGTGATCTCTCTCGTTTTACACTGATTTTTTCTCTGTGTGTTGACATCCATTTTAATATAATGACATCATTTCATTTCACTTTGTCCCCAGCTGTAAACAGTGCTATTGAACACTTGGTTGGGATTAATTTATCTTTCACATTCTCATATGGCTTTCTCAGTGTAAGAAAATCCTCATGATGTACTAACCAATTTTATTTCTAGAAAATTCAGTCTTGGAAATAAGTGATTACTTCTAAGAATTCCCATTATAAATTACAAGCTCAATTACAACTCATCTGGCATTTTCAATGTTTTCTTCTTTTGCCTAATTATGGAATCTATCTTGATCTTCTGGGTTTGAGCTCATAATATTCTGAATATAATCTGTACACTTTATCTGATCCCATTCTAGGTAAAGGTCTTCAAAAACTACATCACTTAGGAACCGGGATGCAATCATGATATAAAAGCACATGTCTGTACAAACTTGCGCTCTTAAAACCTGTGTCCACTTTACTTTGATCCTAAGTTGTATTTTGCTGCCATCTGAACACTGGACAGATAACAATTGAAGAATCAAGGTATAAAAAACAGGAGTAGAATAAAATCCCTAGCCATCATTTTTATTGGTGGCTAGGAACCCATCAGTCTAACAGGTAACTTCCAAAAGCCCAAACACTTGATATGCATATGCCGAATGGGCTTCCGGCTGAATAAAGTGAATACCAATATTGGTATTTAGAAGTGGGTTCTTCTCATAGAAGCCTTGGTGCACACCTTTGACCCTTAACTGGGGTGCTCAAACATTGCCTGTGATGATGACTCCCAGTGAAGGCTCTGTGCTCTGCTTGGCTGCATTTCTATCTGAGTGCCAACAGCAAGATAAATGAAAGACTGGTTCACTGGAGTACTGGTGGTTTGGGGGCTATTGATTTTTGGTCCATTCTCTTTAAAAGTGAGATCTAAAAAGTTGACAGAGGGTCATTAATTTCATCATATACTTGTCGTCTCATCCATAACCAATCCAGGGTCTGAGTGTGCTTGTCACTCTGTGTTTGCACTTTATTTGTTTAGGGTGTTCTTGGTGATTCCACTTTTTTTTTTTTTTTTTTGCTTTTTGCCCCTTTAAATAAAGAAAAAAAGACATTCCCATCTGTGGGCCTTTCCTGAAATTGATTTGAGGATGAGAAAATTATAAACATAGATATACGGAGAAGAGACTTGGATAATAGGAAACATTTAAAAGGCTCACAAAAGTCTCTGCCAACAGCCTTCTAACCTTGGTTTAAAAAAGAAAAACACATAAAATTCATCAATCATAATTATTCAATTAGCCTCCAATTGAATAAACACTTACAAAGGTGAACTGGTGGTTTGTTTTAATGAAATATTAAAATCCAAGTTGACAACATTCTTTTACGAAAAGCTTGTGGGTTCTTAATAAATGCTGTTGAAATGTATAAAAATAATTGATAGTAGTGACCATTAATTGAGTTTCTTTGGCTATAAGTTCTGAATAGGTCTACCAATCCTTCAAGAAACACCAAACTGAGTTTAAGATATCATGAAAACATCTTACTGTTGTGATTTTACTGTGTTATGATGGCGGGCTTATTTTTTGTTTCTTTTTTAACAGGGTAAAGAGAGTTTGGCAGCCTCCATAATTATTATTGAAATAACCATCAAATAAAATCTTTAAGCCTGGCTGAATATTCAATGAGCTGTGTAAATCTGGAGTGCATGAAACAATAGCACAGGGCAAGAGTAGAAATCCAGGGGAATAAGCACAGCATTTTAGATAATTCTGCAGCAGCCATCTGAGACAGCGCTGTCCTACCTGACTTGTGACCTGGTCAATTCTATGGTATCTGTTTTGAAACCCAATGCAAGACGGCAAGTAAGGAAAGCAAAAGAAAATATGATTAAGCTCATGGGCCAAGGCAAGGAAATCCAGTATTAACAATATCACAACCTGCCAATAAATCTCTATTTTATAGGTGAAGAAATATATTTCTACTTTAAAGTGTGTTTTTATATACCCTTGACTGCCCAACTAGTTAAACTACCAAGGGAGCTCTACATGATTTAGAAGTTAATCCTTCAAATGGCTAACAATTGAATGCCTCAGCTGTTTGTAGTTTCCTACCGCTGGCTAATTTCATTTTTGTTTCATATGTTTGGTGGTAAGCTTTCATTGCTCACTGACACTGAGGTTGTAAGTCTAGTTAATTTAGTTAAGATGAGGCTGGGAATGTTCAGTTTCCTGCCGGCTACAACTAGACCTGGGAGAACTTGGAGTGAACACCCCACAAAGAAACTCAATGTGGAAGAAAATTCAGATGACCCAGGTCAGGGTCAGCTTTAACAACCACAGAGCTAGGTAAATAAACATCTTTATTTTTTCAATACACCTTTACTGGAGTATAATTTCTTCACAATACTGTGTTAGTTTCTGTTGTACAACAAAGACAATCAGCCATATGCATACATGTATCCCCATATCCCCTCCCTCTTAAGCCTCCCTCCCACCCTCTCTATCCCACCCCTCTAGGTCATGGCAAAGCACCGAGCTGATCTCCCTGTGCTATGTGGCTGCTTCCCACTAGCTATCTATTTTACATTCGGTAGTGTATATATGTCCATGCCACTCTCACTTGGCCCCAGCTTCCGCCTCTCCCACCCACCATGTCCTCAAGGCCATTCTCTATGTCTGCATCTTTATTCCTGCCCTGCCACTAGGTTCATCAGTACCATTTTTTTTTTTTTTTTTTTTTAGAAATCAAAGAAGAAATAAAAAATACATAGAAACAAATGACAACGAAAACACAGCGACCCAAAACCTATGGGATGCAGCAAAAGCAGTTTTAAGAGGGAAGTTTATAGCAATTCAATCTCACGTCAAGAAACAAGAAAAATGTCAAATAAACAATCTCATCCTAGAGCTAAAGCAACTACAGAAAGAAGAACAAAGAAAACCCAAAGTCAGTAGAAGGAAACATCTTTAAATGTGTTAAGGCAACTGAGATCTGAAAATGTTTGATACTTTGCATTATCTCAGACTCTGAGGTTGCTTTCTTTGGCCAATTCACTCCTCCTCTTTTAAGTTCAAGTTATTTTCCCGCAAAGCCCTTGCTTGAAATTGTAGTAAAGGGCAAACCCAATGGCCTTCATGTGCTTCTTACCACAAAAATCCCTAGATTTTTTTGCATCTACCTATCCCTAATGACAGTCAGAAAGAATGGATTTCCCCAAGCACTTGCTCTATCTCCCTCCACTGTCCCAGGGCTCCCTACACTTCTTTTAGCTGCTTAAAGGCACAAGGCTCCTTCCCATGCTCCTTCCCATTGGTTCCTCTTTCCTCTTCACCAGATAACTCCTCCTTTTCCCTTTATCTGAACACAGGCATTGCTTGCTCAAGGCATCTTTGCTAACTCTTCACACCAAGTCTGGTCCACTGGTCCCATATTCTCTCTCTTATGCACCCCACTGCATACTTAATTCTTCATAGAACTAAACAAGACTGTAATTAAACAATTAATAATGCAATGATGGAATTAACTTTTTAATGTCTGTCTTTCTCATTAGAATGCAAACCTCTGTGTAGCAGGACAATAGCTGTCTCATTCACTTTCCTATGCTTCAGGGCCTAGCTATACACTCAAAATTTTGTTGAACGAATGAATCCAATCCAGGATCAGTTACTTCACTGGCAAAATGGAATAAAAAGGAATCCTTGTTTCTTAATGTTGTTGTTAGGATCAAATGATTGAACAAATATGTGAAAAACACTTTATATGTAATCAAACGTTATATGCAATTCTTGTAGTAGTTTTTGTTGTATACCTTTCTGACATATGGAAGCAATTTCTTGAAGGAATTTGTCAAATGATGACTACTCTGATCTTCCTTCATGCAGAAACAACCAACTACTAGCTGCAGAAGAGTCCCACAGTGTCCCTCATCTACCTCCACATGCCCTAAGCAGACCATACTGCCTAGGAATCTAATTTCAGACCTTCATCATTCCATATTAATCCTCGTCTTATTTAAGTTAAAAAAACATTTAGGGACACTGTAATAGATATTAAAATGTAAAGTTCTTCTAGGACAAAACAAGGTTCTGCCTAGAGGAATTTACATTCTAATAGCAGAGATGGACATAGAAATAGGTCATTATAATTCCAGCCAAATTCTGTAATAGAAGGAGCCACAGAGTTCTATCGGATCATAAGAGAAAGGCACTAAACCCAATCTGGAGCCTCAGGAAGGACTTCATGAAGTAAATGGTGACTGAGCTGACTCTTAAAGAATGAACAAGCTTCCCCAGATAAAGGTGGTAAGAGTGTTCCCAGCAGAACAAGCAGGATGTACAAGATACAAATGTGTGAAACAGTATGAGGTCCAAATGGCCAATTGGTGGACTATCTATAGGATCCAGTCTTTATCTACAACATCTCAGTATTCTAACAGTTGCGTAGGAATCTAAACCTGAGACGTGGTTTTATTAGCTAAAAGTAAAATTGCCAAAACTAGAATTGCCAAAGCCCAGCAAAATCAGCTATGAATGACTTAAAATCAAAATCCCTACTCTATCATACCTATTCTAGCATCAATTAAATGGAGCTGCTTTAAAAGAGCTTTTCTCCACAAAAATTTTCTTTCTGAAAAACCAATCATGTGAAAGTATGAAAAATGTACATTTCAATGCTTAAATATGTCTTTTCCTTCTCCTACACAGAAGCCCTCCTCCTTTTCTCCCCTCATGCAGCGCCCCCTTGCATTCATAAACTCTCTGTGTCCAGAGAGATACACATATTTTTTCTAAGAAGCCATTAATTTTTGAGTTTGAGAAATATGAAATAGACAACGTGGGTAAATTTTCACACTTAGAAGAATTTCCCCGTTATGTTTTGACTTCTTTTCTCACGCAGCTGAAAAGAGATTAATAAAATTTACTTTTGCCATTAATTGGCTTCACAGATTGCCATGGGAGATGGTACCCAACCAAGTCAAACAAAACAGAAAATGCCCAAAGCACACATTTACCCCCAACCAAGAATATATGGTCATCACAGCTGGCCTTCCCAAGAACCTGATAAAAGCCCAGGAGAAGTCAAACCTTACATAAATTGCTGAATTATCCTCTTCTCCAAAATGTACCCAAGCAGTAGAGAAAAATAAGTTTCCCTTTAAATTAAAAACATTATCATTCGCCAACATGTGCCAACAAGCATACGTTTATGTGATTATATCACTTGTCAAATCATTTCATTTTTTCCTCTCACTAGTTTTATTTTATTTATTTTTACATCTTTATTGGAGTATAGTTGCTTTAAAATGGTGTGTTAATTTCTGCTGTATAACAAAGTGAATCACCTGTACGTATACATATATCCTCATATCCCCTCCCTCTTGCGTCTCCCTCCCACCCTCCCTATCCCACCCCTCTAAGTGGGCACATAGCAGTTGGAGCAATTCTAGCTTATTGTGAAGCTCTTCTAACTAGAAGGTGGGGCTTTGGTAAGACACTAAGTCACAAAAGATGCACCCCAGCTACTGAAGAGACCTCCTTCTATTCACAGCCATAAGAAAAACCAAGGGAAAAAAAAAACTTTTTTTTAATCCTGAAAACCTGTGAGATTATATTTAAACTCTGAGGTCTAGGGAGCGCTTACTTTAACGTTCAGAAGAAATCCAAAGATTTGGATTTCGACTTATGGAAGAGAGGGGAGAAGGGGGTTCCTGATGACAACGAAAGCACAATCAGATCATCTGAGGTCCTCCTGACCAGTTATAAATGTATTCCTTTAATAACCTGTCGTTCCTGTTGAAGCTCACTGGTGGTGGGATAACACAGCCCTACAGCCACAGTCTCTACCATGGAGGGAGGGGTGTGGGTGTGGGTGTAGTGGGGGCGGGGCAAAAAGCGCTATTCATCACACTGGCCCCCTCTGCCGTCTATCCGTTCTATTCCCAGTCAGAGAAGAGAAATTCTGAGGGCTCGCGAGTCACGGCATTTGATGTGTAAGCTCAGTAAGTCACAAAGGAAGAAATACCTTGGGAATCCTCAAGGTCCTATTGCCAGAGTGTAAATTGTGATGAATCTGATGTACCTATCACCCAGGAACAGGGTGAAACTAAATATCACTTTTGGTTGTTCATCAGGGAACTTACGACCAGAGAAAAATGCCCATTTTAAAGATTTATATATTCAAATAGCTAAAGATGAGCCTAGGCCATTTATTTCTATTTACAATAAGAAAAGCCTTTAAATGCCCAACATTTAAAAAATTTGTTCATGTGTATTTTTGCTTCAAATTTTCTTAGTTTGCCTCAGAAGTAGAATAGGTCTCTGCTTTAAATTCCAGGCTCCTATTCTGTCCAACTCACACCTAGCAGGCTGTCAATAAATATATTTAAAGGGAAGTAGATGTACCACTTAATCAGATAATGGAGAGCACTGACAAAACCAACTCAAACTTCTCAGAAAAGTCATAAATTCTTTGGGCTCAGAATGAAACAAGGAGGAAAGTGCATCCCAACTGAGTAATAATTATTCTTTCTTGGATTCGTAAGCTCCCGTGGTACTGCAGCAAAGTGTCCAAGTTCTATATGTTAACCACTCTCCTTTTTTATGTGCCTCTAATTTCTCTTTTTTCTTTCCTCCTACCTCCTCATCAAAATACCTTGAGTCACATTTTTATAACCATTTAGGTGAACAAAGCGCTTCTGTGTCCCTTTTATTTCTGTCTTCTGTTTCTTCTCCCCTAATTTTCCATTTATACAATTCACTCTGTTTAGTGTTTTTCCTGACTGTTCCATTCATGTCGTCTACTTTCATGGTGGACTTCTGTTTACGCCCCCTTGGTTGTGGCAACCATGCTTTGTTGCCCATGTGTCAGGAACCTTCAGTTTAAGATCTTCAGCTGTGTAGTCTAGGGCTAGACTTCCTGTTCTCTGGAAGAAAAAAATGCAACAAAATACTGCCATGACTGCATGTGGAAGGGTTCTAATGGTTTTTCTCTCCCAATTCAAGAGATTAGATCACTTAAGGGCGCTCATAACATTGAATAAGAAAATAATGATAATAATATAAGCTGTAATGTTTATTTTTTTAATTGCTCAATTTATATGGAATCCTACTCCTTTTTCTTCAACCAACAAAAATTTCATGGGCAAGGTCAATGATAATGATTACAATTATGGTGAGGAAAATATGTCACATGTTCCCATATATCAATCAAAACATTTACTGGGCCCCTACTTTGTGACTGTCTGATAGCTATCAATATATAAAGACACCACCCAGATATCATGCCAACTGTCAAAGATTTTTAAATCATTGATGAAATGTAGGGAAGAGTTCATTAGGATCCAATAGTCAACTGGTTTTCAAAATGAGTTCCACAGCAGTAGTTCCAAATCTGTACAAGAATCAGAATAATCTTGGAAACTTTTTAAGAAATACAGAATCCAGGTTTCTGTCCTGAAACTTATGAATAAGGGTGTCTACAAGTAGACTCAAAAATCTGTATTTTTAAAACTTCCCTGGCGATCAGAATGATCACCCAATCTGTAAGTTGCTGTCTATCTGGTCTTCATTCTAATCCACCAGCTGGCCAAAAACGCAACACCAGATAGATGAGGTCCCTGGCCACTGAAAAGAGAGAAAAGAAAGACCACTGTCTCCAAATGTTTCAAAGCTGGAAGTTTACCAACACAATCTTGAGAACACTGAACAGTCACTACCTTTCTGTTGTCTTTCAAG
>NW_006770909.1:5084665-5089841 GCF_000442215.2 Lipotes vexillifer
CCTGACACTGTGGCATCTGACAAAGAGAGACATCCAATGACTCTGAAACTTTTCCTCATGCTCTGGAAGGCGCTTGGATTGTGGGGGTTTTTTTCTGAAAAGGATCTTGTGTGTATCATTAATGTCATTCAGTTTCCTTATAGAAGAGGAATGCCATTGACTACTACAGAAGAGATGATGCAGCCCAGGCAGAATTCAAAACGCAGTACAGTTTTTACAATGTGTACTCACTCCAGCTCCTTTTTGTAAATATTTGGTCCTATCTATCCTGGTGTCACAGCCACCTATAGTTGCTGGTCTGTCTACACTTTTTCCATTATTTGTTAATGGCTATTATGCAGATGAAATGTTTCAGAGCGATCAAATAGTTGAATCTCACCTATAGGCAGGCCTTTGACCTCAGCCAAGCACTCCCTACAACTCAAGGTATGACCGCTTCCAAGCAAAGCCACGATGGAGTCGTGTCCAGACAAAAAGTTTCACAAATTGCCAGCATTCAAGTTGTCCCCAAATTCCAAAGGCTTAACGACCCACAGAATAGTACCCAATGACTGCTACGTCCCTACGGTTGGTTGTGTTTATTGGGTTAGGATATTCAATAGACCTGAATCTTGTGGTATAAGATTCTGTACAGGAGAAGGGATGCCATCTCCTGAGCTGAGCCAGCTTCCTTTTTTGAACAGATACTTGCTCAGACCTTACTCTGTACAAACGGTTCATGTTGCCTCAGGCCCATGGTACCACACTGGGCCATTTTACAAGCTAGAGATCACAAACTAACCACACGTAGGCAACAGTCAGTGACGCTGAGCACAGTATTTCTGCATCTAGCATCATTCATTCAATGAATATTTGTTGATCCCCAATCACATGCGAGGCGCTGAGCTGAATGTGGGGGACAGAGTGATGACCAAAACAAACGTAGTCCCTGTCTTCACTGATGTTTTAGCCAGAAAGAAAGGCAGAAAGGAGCCAATACCTACCAGATAATTAATTAATCATAATTGTGATAAGTAGGAGGAAAGATGTTGAGAAAGCTTTAAAACAACATATCTAACCAAGGCTGGGGTCTCAGGCAGGAAGTGACAATTAATGTAAGATGTAAATAGGAATTAGGTAGGGATTAGCCAAATACATACGGTGTGTGTGTGCGTGTGCGTGTGTATAAAACAGAGATGGGGGAGACGCAAGAGGAAAGGAGGAGTCTAGTATTTCAAGCAGAGGTAAGAAGACCTTGAGGAGGAAAGGAGTTTGGGGTCTTGAAGCCAGTACGTTTGGAGCGTAGCCAATGGGGCAGAGAGTGACAAGGCCCAGACTCTGCTAAAGATGGTGGCCTTCACATACATCTGCAATTAGAGAAAGCACTGCGAGTAAAGCAAAGCAGACACAGACTAATATGTCTGAGCAGCAAGGATACGATGATGAATTAAAGGTCTCATTTTCAGATTTCCTCTTCCCTCAAAAAAAAAAAATGCTGCCTGATTCTAGGGAACAAATTTAGAAGGCAGGCGCATATGATAATACAACCACTAAAAATCTTATCATCCTAAATTTCTTCTTCTCAATTTTCATGGCCTTTTCCTTACAGGGACTTCAAAAGCTCTTCACATGGCGGATGGCAACTAACATAAATGAACACACAATTAAGTGTGTGCCAGGCAGTGAACTAGGCACTTTTTTAAATACATTTTTTTATTTTAATCCCCACAAAATTTTCAGATAAATCCCCCATTTTTCAACTGAGAAAACAGAAAGTAGGTAAATTCTGCAATATCAGAGAACTACCAAGAGCCTTGAACCTTGGTCCATCTGTCTCCAAAGTCTACACAGCTTCCACAGTAAAGACAAAGGCCTTTTTCCACATTGATCCACCCACCAGTCAAACTGGAGTCATCACTTTAAACTCTTGGTATGAAAAAATACGGTGATGGTTTTATGGAGGTTGCCAAAGACTAACACATTGAAATGTGAAGAATTCAAATCTAGTTATGGTTTTTTTCAGGCAAGCAAACACCTTCCTCTCTTTTTATTTTAACTGAAAGCGTTTCTTTGTCATATATACTGTTCCATGAATATCGCCCCCTATCCTGACCTCCACCCCAAACTACTGAGCTTTACCCTCTAGCTTACCTTCAACATGACAATTTGGATTCTTTAAGGACTACTAGAGTGAGTCTCAGTGGAAGGGAAGATCCTTTATCTTCAGGAGGATGGTTCTAAGGTGTGTACCAATCTGGCCCCTTCCACGCTCTCTCTTCACTGCTGTGCCTCTTTCTTACCTGCTCTCAGCCCACTGCTCACACCCTCCCCCTTCACCACTGCTTCTCCTGTCCTCCTCCAGCCCCTTCCCACTTTCTTTCCTTCTCATCTTTTTTTGGCGGTACGCGGGCCTCTCACTGTTGTGGCTTCTCCCGTTGCGGAGCACAGGCTCCAGACACACAGGCTCAGCAGCCATGGCTCACGGGCCCAGCCGCTCCGCGGCATGTGGGATCTTCCCGGACCGGGGCACGAACCCGCGTCCCCTGCATCGGCAGGCGGACTCTCAACCACTGCGCCACCAGGGAAGCCCCCTTCTCATCTTTTCAATCACTTTGTCCACACCTCTCAGGTTTATATAAATAAACTGGCCTTCCATAGACATCACCGGCTGTTTTCCTTCCACCAATTACAGCATAGGGCCCTCGGCGTTTCTCTGTTGTGCTTGTCGAGGCTGGTTGATGATAGGGCTTCTGTGCACCACAGAGGTGGATGATTCTTGTTCCTCAGAAAGGAGAGGAAGGAAGATGAGCTGTTTCTGAGACATGTGCAGGAAGCCTGTACTTTCCAGGAGGCTGCTCTGTGGAAGATGAAGGCGTGTATTTGTGTGCATGTGTTTTTCACTGCTGTGCCTGAAAAATGTCAAGGACAAGTAACTAGAAGGACTGCATCTTCTGGGTATTTAAGAATTCATGTGACTGGGATGGGGGTGGGGGAGAGGGAGAGATATTGTTTGTTATTTGGTGGTTTTCATTGTTTTGCTTTTTGCTTTGTTTTTGTTTTGCTTTTGCTGTCCTCATTAACAACACATAGTACAACTTCTTAAAAGGTTTTTCTGTACTTAGCAAGTTAACCCCCTCAAAAAAAATACACATTTCTATTATAACCAGGAAAAGCAACAAAATTTTACGAAAATAAGTAAATCCTCCCCCCCCGCAAAAAAATCATTACTTTAGGGTGGCAGAAAATATCAGTTAAAAGAAAAAGTTGGGGCTTCTCTGGTGGCGCAGTGGTTGAGAGTTCGCCTGCCGATGCAGGAGACACGGGTTCGTGCCCCGGTCCGGGAGGATCCCACGTGCCGTGGAGCGGCTGGACCCGTGAGCCATGGCCGCTGAGCCTGCGTGTCCGGAGCCTGTGCTCCGCAACAGGAGAGGCCACAACAGTGAGGCCCGCGTACCGCAAAAAAAAAAAAAAAAAGTTGAAAACTTAAAGCTGAGCACAAATTTACTAATGTGTTTGTTGTTCGTGGTTATTAGCAAATTTATGACTTTCTGCTATATATCAAGACATGTTATGTTGGGTGTTATAAACAATTCTGAAACAGTGTCAAGACTGGCCATTAAAAAAATTTGTTTAACCCTGAAAATTGTTCACAATGTCTGGAATACAATTTATCTCTTCCAAAAAGTTGTTATTAAATATGTTAAATTATCCCAATGGCAAATTAATTTATATATAATATTATATATCACATTACATAATTTATATATTATATCATGTAATTAATTTATATATAATATCATATATATCATCAATATCTTTCACTGTTTTTTTGGACATTTCCCTAAGTAAGGCAATCTCTGATCTCTACCTAATTGTTGCAATGAAGGCTGCAATGTGACATGTAAGCTTTTTATCTAAATTTATATAGCTAAGGCAGGTTTCATTCTTAACTGAGTAAAAGTCAATCACTCTAATACCATATCTTAAAGATCTACCTCAACTGTGATGTATTAATTGTTTCTGTTTGTTTGTTCTTCTTGTTACTTTTTGGGGGTTGGGGGGGAAGGAGAAAAATTTTTTTTTAATTTTTTAACTATTTTAGGGAGAGAAGAAATTTTAAGCACAGTTCTTGAGATCACATTCTGAATAGGGAATTTATTGACTAAAGAGAATATGCTCTCTCACTGGAAATTCAACTTTAATATTTCATACATACATGTCAAGTGCTTCATTACATTTTCAGTCATTGTAAAGTAGAAGTTTCTCTTACCTCCACCACTATTTTATTCCAAAAGAGAAGAAAAGAAAAACCCTAAGAATCAAAAGTCCAAATCTCACAGCCTGGGCTTCTCCCATTGGGAAGGGCTGCCTACAAAGGAAGCTCTCATGAAGAAACTAAGATACACTGGGGAGTTTTAATCACCAGTGTCATTCACCACCAGGAGAAGCACTGCAGAACTCTCTCATAGAAGAGTTTACCCCATCTGCTAACAAGATGAAGTCATTCATCGAGAACTCAGTACTGGTTGCCTTCTTGGCAGTTCCTATTACTAAAAAAGCATTAGCTGAAATGAAAAGAGGAATTCCCATTAATCTACTCTGAGAAGACTCTTGATTTCTTATTTCTGGAGAAGCACACTGTGATATTTTACATGTTTTAGTCCTTGATATCCAAAACATTTAAATTGATAGGTCTTTTAAATCTATGGCCATGAACGGGGGACTCGCCAATATTTCTAATGGAAGTCTCCAAAAGTATACTACAATACATATATCGACTTCTTGTTTCAGTGAGTATCAAGATTAATTGTCCCTGTAAAAGTAAATAAATATTGACAGAGGTTTCACTTTGGTCCATATTTTCCACTCAGGTCAATAAATCTTTGTATTCACCTCAACTGAAGTCAATATCAAATGATTATTAATTCATGGTATACTCAACTAGCAGCCAAAACTACAACTTAACATAGAGAAACATAGTTCCGCAGACCAATTTATATTCAAAATAAATACATGGAGTGAAAAATCACTGAATTGTTTCATACATTTAATGGAAATAAAAGGACAACCTATGGTCACCAGGAACGTGAAAGAATCTGTTGTTATTCTATTCTGTTTGGATTTGTCTAATACACAAAAAGTGATTCCTTTTATCTTACAATTTGACATTCTGCTTCTTTGCTTATAAATCTCATTC
>NW_006770909.1:5089862-5146875 GCF_000442215.2 Lipotes vexillifer
TTCCTGCTTCCACTTACCGGTGAGGTTTGCATATAGATAAATATTTATATAATAAAAAATAAAAGGAAGAATAAGAGAGAAAGGAAGGAGAAAAAGAAAAATTTTGAAGGAGAGGAAAAAGAGAGAAGGAAGAAAGGAAGAGGAAATAGAGCTGAAGGAGGAGGTGAAAGAAGAAATTGGTGAGAAGAACTGAGATATATAATAAAATAAGAAAGGAGAAGAAGGTAATAGAATCATGGAGAAAAAAATTAAAATCTCACCACTGATTAGCTGTGTATTTTCATAAATTTCAACAAAAAGAAATTTATTTCTTTCCAATATTCTTCTCCATTTATAAAGATGCTTCTACCCAACTCAAATGTCTTAAACATCATAAATATTCTAGTTTTTCATTCAAGATGTAATATGCAAAAAGCTATTAACTTATATAAATAACTCAAAGAAAATTTAGAGCAAATATTTTTTATACAGTAAATTTAGGACAAGTTCTTTAAAGTTTTCAGGGATTGAGTCACCGCAGCTAATTATGGGAAAAATAATTAAATGTCACTAGCAGGTGGATGGTTCATCAGAAATTATGGCACTTTTTATTTCCTATGAAGGCACACTAACATTTGAAGACAAGCTGCTTGAAAGAAATTGCTCATCAACACTGGAAATTGGCAAGCATATCAAAAGAGTTATTGATCTTTACAGTGTTCGAACCCAGATATATTTGTAGTAAAGCAAGCACGAACTAAGACTGAAAACATAAGCTAGTTGATATTACCCAGGGAGGGCTTTACCCATTAACTGGCTTTAAGTCCATATTACTGAAGCACTGCATTTCTGATCTTCATTGCTGCTCTTTTAAGTCAAAGCAAGGTTTAAAAATCTGTCTTTGCCTTCAAATTTTGATATTAGCCAAAACTTTCTGATTATTGCTTATATTAACTAAGTACTTTATATTCAATAAGGTATTTTTAATGTAAATTTACCTTAAACATTGTGTATTTTCTAAGAATTATGAGCCATTCATTAGCTGAATCTTACCAACCAAAAAGAATTGATGGTAACGTAGACAAGAGGGTTACAATACAATATTTCTAGATGTCTACGACACTTCTTGGAATCAGTAGGAGGATTTTGGAGGTGAAAGAAAACTTGCAGATCATCTCAACCAACATCTTCACTTTAATAAGAGGGAAACCGGGACTTCCCTGGTGGCACGATGGTTAAGAATCTGCCTGCCATTGCAGGGGACACGGGTTTGAGCCCTCGTCCGGGAAGATCCCACATGCCGTGGAGCAACTCAGCCCGTGCGCCACAACTACTGAGCCTGTGCTCTAGAGCCCATGAGCCACAACTACGGAGCCCGCGTGCCACAACTATTGAAACCTGTGCACCTAGAGCCTGTGCTCCGCAACAAGAGAAGCTACTGCAATGAGAAGCCTGCGCACCGCAACGAAGAGTAGCCCCCGATCGCCACAAAAAAAACCTGCATGCAGCAACAAAGCAAAAAACCTGCATGCAGCAACAAAGCAAAAAGCCTGCATGCAGCAACAAAGACCCAATGTAGCCAAAAATAAATTAGTTAATTAATTTAAATAAATAAAAATAAAAAGAGGGAAACCAGAACTTCCCTGGCGGTCCAGTTGTTAAGACTCCGCATTTCCAATGCAGGGGCGTGGGTTTGATCCCTGGTCGGTGAATAAGATCCCACATGCCATGTGGCATGGCCAAAAGATTAAAAAATAATAATAATAAATTTTTGGAATAAATAAATAAAAAGAAGGAAACCAAAGCAAGGAAGAAGATACTCAGCATATTAGTAGTAGAGACAAAATAAGCATCCAGTTCTTCTATTTTACTAAAAAGGCCACGTAAACAGATCCACTTCCTTTGTTTTTCAAAACCTTCCAAAAGGCAATTTGGCAATGAAATACACAATATTACAAACATGCAATTTTTCACTAATATCCCCCTACAGATATGACTTTGAAATATGTACGATTTTCAACTGAAGCATATGTTCAGTTCTTTCTCCAAATGTATATACTGTCCCAGAGGCACAGTTTGATTTGGTTTTAAGTGTGGAAATATGAAGAACTTAGGAATACAAAATGATAAACTCTCCTTTTGTTTTTTAATTATTCTTTAAAAGCAAACAAACCAACCAACAAACAAAAACAAGATGATATTGAGCTGAAGGTTGAAAGCACTTCTCTAAGATTCCTAATTTGTCTTAAATAATAGCAAAAGTTAACCAAGGAAAGGAGGGCAGTTAATGATGAAGCAGCATGTGCAAAAGCACTGAAACAAGACAGGTCACAATATATTCCAGAAATTATCAATTCTTCAGCTTAAACATGAAGTGTCAATGAGAGAAAAGCGAGCGCTGAGGTCAGAAATGACAAAGCAGGGGCCAGACCTCTTCAAGGGGCTGGAGTTTGTTCTACAGCTTCCTGGTAAGCCACCGAAGGATCAATATGATCTGAATCTTCTTTAAGAAAGATCATTTGACATCAGTGCTAAGGGTATGTGGAAGAAAATTATCCTGGATACATAAAGATCTGTTGGAAAAAAAGTGATCAACCAGGAGAGAAAAGAGAACACCTGGATAACTAACAGATTTGGGTTATAAAGAAGAAAAAAGTTATCTCCTGAAATTTAGGCTTGGAGTAGAGGATGAGAAATAGGCTTATGAGGTCATATATGAATTCAGTCTGGAATTCCCAAACTGCAGAAACAAACGCAAAACTGCTCTGAAGCAGCATAATCTAAGTGTAGGCTCTACCAGATCCCCTCAGATAAAGGCTTGTGAAAATGAGCTCATAGCCCCAAATTACAAACCATACAAAGAAATATTCCTTCAGAAGAGAAAATAAGCAGACACAAGGAACTTCAGGATTAGACATAAACCAGTAGATCCATAGAATAATTTGAGACTATAAAATAAATTTATTCATTAAAATGTAAAATAAGAATCTAAAACCAAAACAAAGAAACAAGATATTAGTTTTTTCATGACAGATTTTTTAAAGAAGCAAAGAGAATTTCTTGATTTTGAAAATATAGTTACTATAAGGAAAACATCAATAAATGAGCTAAACAGCAGACTGGAAACAAGTGAAGAGAGTAGAATGAAATGCAATGCAATATAGACCTCAGGAAATCCCCCCAAATGAATCATGAGTTGAAGAGAAAAATATAGAAGAAAAGCTAAGAGATATCAAGGATATAATAAAATGGTCTAACATAGGACTAGGACTTCTAAAATGGGTTAAAAGATATTGGAAGAGATGATGGCTAAGAATTTTCCAGAATTCATAAAAGACATGAATTGTCAGATTCAAGAATCAGTAGAAGACCCAAGTAGAAAAAGTCAAAATAATTCCAGATCTAAACACATTGTAGTAAAACTATGGAGCACCATAAACACAAAACATACAAAGACAAAGAGGAGTTATTAGGGAGAAGTCAAAAAGCAAATTACTACAGAGGAACTACAAAAACCTGACAGCAAAATCCTCAACAACAGCTTTAAAAAATGGAATAATACAGTCAGTGAACTGAGAGGAAATAACTGTTTATCTTGAATTGTCTGGTCCAAAAAACTATTATTTAGAAATGAGAGTAAAATATAGACATTTTCAGACAAAGGCAAAGGGAATTTACTACTCACAGAACATTGCTAAAAGAATACTAAAAAATATACTTCAAGAAAACTTATACTGAACCCCGGAGGAAGGAATAGAACACAAGAAGCAATAGTGAAAAAATAAATTGGCAAATAACATGTATAAATCTAAATCATCACTAACTGCATCAGTAAAAATGACTCATAAGTACAAGGTGAAGCTAAAATCCTGGACAGCAATTAGCACATAAACCGGGAGGCAGAGACAATCCAAGTTAACGTGTTCCACAGCTCTCATACATTTCAGAAAGGGGGTCAATATTACTTAATGTGAGACTTTATTAAATGTCCACATTAAATATTTATTAGTGACTATTAAAAGAACATAGGTAAAACACAGTAGAAGGGAAAAGAAAAAGAAAATTCAACAGGGAGCAAGAAAAAAAGTAGAGGGGGAAAAAAGAAACAAACCAAAAGCAGGGCAAATACAAAACAGAAAATAACATTTATCTTATTTAAATCCAAGCAGATCCCTAATCACAGTAGATATAAATGGACTAGAAGAAAGTGAAAGATAAATTTTATTTAAGTAAAAAAAATCCAGCTATATGTTGGATTTTACATATGTTCAGGAGAGATACATGCAAAACAAACAAACAAACAAAAACTCAGAAACTCTGGAAATAAGTGGATTAAAAAAAGACATAACCAAAAAGAAAGCTAAAGTGGCTATAGTAATATGGAACCAAGTAGACTTCAATGAAAACAAAAATATTCCCTAATTATTACAAAATGACAAAAGGAAAACTTTACCCAGAAAATACTCTATTCTGAATTTGTAGATATGTAATGTCTTAACCTCGAAAACTGTGAAGCAAAAATTGATAGAATTACAAGAAATAAATTGACAAGTTCACAATTTAATGACAAATTTCAGCACACCTCTCTTAGTAACTAATAAAGAAGAGACCAAATTTGTAACACATAAGATTTGAACAGCATAATTAACAAGTTTGATCTAATGAACATATATAGAGTCTGCATCCAAAAATTATTTTTCCAGCTCATATTAAGTATTTATAAAATTTGCCACATTTAACCATGAAAATCACAGCACAAGAAAAAATCAGTAACGAAAATATAGCCAAAGTCATAGGTTTAGAAATTTTTAAGCATATTAATAATATGTGGATCAAAAGGAAATCATGATAGAAATTATAAAATATTTTAAACTAAATAATATTGAGAACATTATATATCAAAACTTTTGGAAAGCAGGTAAACCAATATTAGAGGAAATTTAGAGACTTAAATGTTTATATTAGAAATGAAGCAAAATGTAAACCAATATATAAGGAGTTGGATCAAAAATTTAGAAAAAGACCAGCAAAATACACAAAATTTTTTAAAGAAAAAGGAAAACACCTATAAAAACTAATAAAGCAAACAAAATTTTGGCATTTTGATTAATAAAATCAAAGAGGCATAAGTGAAAATACTAGTAATTCAAAGGGAAACAGAGAAACACAAGAGATTTTAAATGCTTAAGCAAATGCTATGAACAAATTTATTCCAATAAGTTTGAAAACCTAGACAAAAGAATACTTTCCTAGAAGGAGAAAACTTACTAAAGTTGACTCAGGAAGAAAGAGCAGATCTGAATATAACTACTAAAAACTTGAATGTATGTATGCAATTGGATTGAATGCAATTTGTGACTAGTTCCCAAAATACTTCAACCTAGTATTAAATAGGATTTCTTAACAAACCACCAAGTAACCAGTAATCCCATCTTACAGAAACCATTCCAGAGAACAGATGGAGAAAGTGGCAAATCAAATCATTTTAAGTAAAAATATAGTGGGATATTTTATGAAGCTTGACAAACTAAAATCCTAAAATACATCTGGAGGAATAAATGACTAAGTACATTGTAAGGAAGGTGAAGGGAAGATTTGCCTTACTGATATCAAGACTTAATATAAAGCTGTGGCAATTTTAAAAATTAGTGTTAGTGGCATCAGGATAAAGAAAGAGACCAAATGATCAGAATAGAGATCCTGGAACAGATCCATATGTTTGTGGAAGCCTGGTGTAGGACAGAGTTGGCATTAAAAATGAGTGGAGGAGGTGACTGGTTCAAGATGGCAGAGTAGAAAGACGTGCACTCACTCCCTCTTGTGACAGCACCAAAATCACAACTAATTGCTGAACAATCATTAATAGGAAGACACTGGAACTCACCAAAAAAGATACCCCACATTCAAAGACAAAGGAGAAGCCTCAGTGAGCTGGTAGGAGGGGCTCAATCACAATAAAATCAAATCCCATAACTGCTGGGTGGGTGACTCACAAACTGGAGAACAATTATACCACAGAAGTCCACCCACTGGAGTGAAGGTTCTGAGCCCAAGTGAGGCTTCCCAACCTGGGGGTCCAGCAATGGGAGGAGGAATTCCTAGAGAATTAGACTTTGAAGGCTAGCGGGATTTGACTGCAGGGCTTCGACAGGTCTGGGTGAAACAAAGACTTCGCTCGGAGAGGGCACACACAAAGTAGTGTGCACATCAGGACCCAGGGGGAAGGAGCAGTGACCCCATAGGAGACTGAACCAGACCTACCTGCTAGTGTTGGAGGGTCTCCTGCAGAGGTGGGGACAAGGACACTGGCAGCAGAAGTTCTGGAAAGTACTCCCTGGTGTGAGCCCTCCTGGGGTCTGCCGTTAGCCCCACCAAAAGGCCTGTAGGCTCCAAGGCTTGGTTGCTTCAGGCTAAACAACCAACAGGGAGGGAACTCAGCCCCACCCATCAGCAGACAAGAGTATTAAAGTATTACTGATCTTTGCCCACCAGAGCAACACCTAACAATACCCAAGACCAGTCCCTCCCATCAGGATGCCTGCATAAGCCTCTTAGAAAGCCTCATCCACCAGAGGGCACACAGCAGAAGCAAGAACTACAATCCTGCAGCTTGTGGAACGAAAACCACATTCACAGAAAGATAGACAAAATGAAAAGGCAGAGGACTATGTACCAGATGAAGGAACAAAATAAAACCCCAGAAAACAACTAAATGAAGTGGACATAGGCAACCTTCCAGAAAAAGAATTCAGAATAATGATAGTGAAGATGATCCAGGACCTCGGGAAGAGAATGGAGGCAAAGATCGAAAAGATGCAAGAAATGCTTAACGAACACCTAGAAGAATTAAAGAACAAACAGAGATGAACAATACAATACTGAAATGAAAAATACACTAGAAGGAATCAATAGCAGAATAACTGAGGCAGAAGAACGGATAAGTGACCTGGAAGACAGAATGGTGGAATTCACTACTGTGGAACAGAATAAAGAAAAAAAGAATGAAAAGAAATGAAGACAGCCTAAGAGACCTCTGGGACAACATTAAACACAAAACATTCACATTATAGGGGTGCCGGAAGGAGAAGAGAGAGAGAAAGGACCCAAGAAAGTATATGAAGAGATTATAGTTGAAAACTTCCCTAACATGGGAAAGAAAATAGCCACCCAAGTCCAGGAAGCACAGAGAGTCCCAGGCAGGATAAATCCAAGGAGAAACATGTCAAGACACATAGTAATCAAATTGACAAAAATTAAAGACAAAGAGAAATTATTAAAAGCAACAAGGGAAAAACGACAAATAACATACAAGGGAACTCCCATAAGGTTAACAGCTGATTTCTCAGCAGAAACTCTACAAGCCAGAAGGGAGTGGCACGAGTATTTAAAGTGAGGAAAGGGAAGAACCTACAACCAAGATTACTCTACCCGGCAAGAATCTCATTCAGATTCGATGGAGAAATCAAAAGCTTTACAGACAAGAAAAGCTAAGAGAATTCAGCACCACCAAACCAGCTCTAAAACAAGTGCTGAAAGAACTTCTCTAAATGGGAAACACAAGACAAGAAAAGGACCTACAAAAACAAACCTAAAACAATTAAGAAAATGGGAATAAGAACATACATATCGATAATTACCTTAAATGTGAATGGATTAAATGCTCCAAGCAAAAGACACAGGCTTGCTGAATGGATACAAAAACAAGACCCATATATACGTTGTCTACAAGAGACCCACTTCTGACCTAGGGACATATACAGACTGAAAGTGAGGGGACGGAAAAAGATATTCCATGCAAATGGAAATCAAAAGAAAGCTGGAGTAGCAGTACTCATATCAGATAAAATAGACTTTAAAATAAAGAATGTTACAAGAGACAAGGAAGGACACTGCATAATGATCAAAGGATCAATCCAAGAAGAAGATATAACAATTATAAATATATAGGCACCCAACATAGGAGCACCACAACACATAAGGCAAATGCTAACAGCTATAAAAGAGGAAATCGACAGTAACACAATAATAGTGGGGGACATTAACACCTCACTTACACGAATGGACAGATCATGCAGACAGAAAATTCATAAGGAAACACAAGCTTTAAATGACACAATAGACCAGATACATTTAATTGATATTTATAGGATATTCCATCCATCCCAAAACAGCAGATTACACTTTCTTTTCAAGTGCACATGGAACATTCTCCAGGATAGATCACATCTTGGGTCACAAATCAAGCCTTGATAAATTTAAGAAAATTGAAATCATATCAAGCATCTTTTCTGACCACAACACTATGAGATTAGAAATAAATTACAGAGAAAAAAACGTAAAAAACACAAACACATGGAGGCTAAACAATATGTTACTTGGTTACAAATAACCAAGAGATCACTGAAGAAATCAAAGAGGAAATCAAAAAATACCTAGAGGCAAATGACAATGAAAACGCGATGATCCAAAACCTATGGGATTCAGCAAAAGCAGTTCTAAGAGGGAAGTTTATAGCAATACAATCCTACCCAAGAAACAAGAAAAATCTCAAATAAACAATCTAATCTTACACCTAAAGGAACTAGAGAAAGAAGAACAAACAAAACCCAAAGTTTACAGAAGGAAAGAAATCATAAAGATAACAGTAGAAATAAATGAAATAGAAATAAAGAAAACAATAGCAAACATCAACTAAAACTAAAATAGAAACAAAGAAAACAATAGCAAACATCAATAAAACTAAAAGCTGGTTCTCTGAGAAGATAAATAAAATTGATAAAACTTTAGCAAGACTCATCAAGAAAAAGAGGGAGAGGACTCAAATCAATAAAATTAGAAATGAAAAAGGAGAAGTTACAACGGACACCACAGAAATACAAAGCATCATAAGAGACTACTACAAGCAACTCTATGCCAATAACGTGGACAACCTGGAAGAAATGGACAAATTCTTAGAAAGGTATAAGCTTCCAAGACTGAACAAGGAAGAAATAGAAAATATGAACAGACCACTCACAAGTAATGAAATTGAAACTGTGATTAAAACTCTTCCAACAAACAAAAGTCCAAAAGATGGCTTCACAGGTGAATTCTATCAAACATTTAGAGAAGAGCTAACACCCATCTTTCTCAAACTCTTCCAAAAAATTTCCAAGGAAGTAACACTCCCAAACTCATTCTACAAGGCCACCATCACCCTGATACCAAAACCAGACAAAGATATTACAAAAAAAGAAAATTACAGACCAATATCACTGAAGACTGTAGATGAAAAATCCTCATCAAAATACTAGCAAACAGAATCCAACAACATATTAAAAGGATCACACACCATGATCAAGTGGGACTTATCCCAGGGATGCAAGGATTCTTCACTGTACAAAAATCGATCAATGTGATACACCATAGTAACAAACTGAAGAATAAAAACCATATGATCATCTCAATAGATGCAGAAAAAGCTTTTGACAAAATTCAACACCCATTTATGATAAAAATTCTGCAGAAAGTGGGCATAGAGGGAACCTACCTCAACATAATAAAGGCCATATATGACAAGCCCACAGCAAACATCATTCTCAATGGTAAAAAACTGAAAGCATTTCTTCTAAGATCAGGAAAAAGACAAGGGTGTCCACTCTTGTCACTATTATTCAACATGGTTTTGGAAGTCCCAGCCACAGCAATCAGAGAAGAAAAAGAAACAAAAAGAATACAAATTGGAAAAGAAGAAGTAAAACTGTCACTCTTTGCAAATGACATGATACTATATACAGAGAATCCTAAAGATGCCACCAGAAAACTACAAGAGCTAATCAATGAATCTGCTAAAGTTGCAGGATACAAAATTAATGCACAGAAATCTCTTGCATTCCTATACACTAACAATGAAAGATCAGAAGGAGAAATTAAGGAAACACTCCCATTCATCATTGCAACAGAAAGAATAAAATACCCAGGAATAAACCTACCTAAGGACGTAAAAGACCTGTATGCAGAAAACTATAAGACACTGATGAAAGAAATCAAAGATGACAAAAACAGATGGAGAAATATACCATGTTCTTGGATTAGAAGAATCAAATTGTGATAATGACTGTTCTACCAAAAGCAACCCTCAGATTCAATGCAATCTCCATCAAATTACCAAAGGCATTTTTTACAGAACTAGAACAAAAAATCTTTTTAAAAAATCTTAAAAACGTCTTTAAGAACTAGAACAAAAAATCTTAAAAATTTGTAAGGAGACGCAAAAGACCCCGAATAGCCAAAGCAATCTTGAGGGAAAAAAAGGATCTGGAGGAATCAGACTCCCTGACTTCAGACTATACTACAAAGCTACAGTAATCAAGACAATATGGTACTGGCACAAAACAGAAATATAGATGAATGGTACAGGATAGAAAGTCCAGAGGTAAACCCACACGCCTATGGTCAACTAATCTATGACAAAGGAGGCAAGGATTTACAATGGAGAAAAGACAGCCTCTTTCTCTGCTGAGAAAACTGGACAGCTTCATGTAAAAGAATGAATTTAGAACACTCCCTAACACCATACACAAAAATAAACTCATAGTGGATTGGAGACCTAATTGTAAGACCAGACACTATAAAATTCTTAGAGGAAAACATAGGAAGAGCACTCTTTGACATAAATCACAGCAGGATCTTTTTTGACCCACCTCCTAGAGTAATGGAAATAAAGTCAAAAATAAACAAATGGGACCTAATGAAACTTAAAAGTTTTTGCACACAATACAGCCACTATGGAGAACAGTATGGAGGTTCCTTTAAAAACTAAAAATAGAACTATATGCCCCAGCAATCCAGCTACTGGGCATACCCTGAGAAAACCATAATTCAAAAAGAATCACGTACCACAATGTTCATTGCAGCTCTATTTACAATAGCCGGGACATGGAAGCAACCTAAGAGTCCACAGACAGAGTAATGGATAAAGAAGATGTGGCATATATATACAGTGGAATATTACTCGGCCATAAAAAGAAATGAAATTGAGTTATTTGTAGTTAGGTGGACGGACCTAGAATCTGTCATACAGAGTGAAGTAAGTCAGAAAGAGAAAAACAAATATTGTATATTAGCACATATAAATGGAATCTAAAAAAAAAAAAAAAATGGTTCTGAAGAACCTAGGGGCAGGACAGGAATAAAGACTCAGACGTAGAAAATGGACTTGAGGACATGGGGAGGGCGAAAGGTAAAGATGGGACGAAGTGAGAGAATGGCATGGACATATATACACTACCAAATGTAAAATAGATAGCTAGTGGGAAGCAGCCGCATAGTACAGGGAGATCAGCTCGGTGCTTTGTGACCAGGTAGAAGGGTGGGATAGGGATGGTGGGAGGGAGATGCAAGAGGGAGGAGATATGGGGATATATGTATATGTATAGCTGATTCACTTTGTTATAAAGCAGAAACTAACACACCATTGTACAGCAATTATACTCCAATAGAGATGTTTAAAAAAAAGAAAAAAGCTTTTGCACAGCAAAGGAAACTATAAACAAGAAGAAAAGACAACCCTCAGAATGGGAGAAAATATTTGCAAATGAAGCAATGGACAAAGATTAATCTCCAAAATATATAAACAGCTCATGCAGCTCAATATTAAAAAACAAAAAACCCAATCAACAAATGGGCAGAAGGCTTAAACAGACATTTGTCCAACGAAGACATACAGATGGCCAAGAGGCACATGAAAAGACTCTCAACATCACTAATTATTAGAGAAATGCAAAACCAAACTACAGTGAGGTATCACCTCACACCAGTTAGAATGGGCATCGTTAGAAAATCTACAAACAGCAAATGCTGGAGAGGGTGTGGAGAAAAGGGAACCCTCTTGCAGTGTTGGTGGGAATGTAAATTGATAACAGCCACTATGGAGAACAGTATGGAGGTTCCTTAAAACACTAAAAATAGAATTACCATATGACCCAGCAATTCGACTACTGGGCATATACCTAAAAAAAACATAATTCAAAAAGACACATGCACCGTCCAGTGTTCATTGCAGCACTATTTACAATAGCCAGGTCATGGAAGCAACCTAAATGCCCATCGACAGATGAATGGATAAAGAAGTTGTGGTACACATATACAATGGAATATTACTCAGCCATAAAAAGGAACGAAATTGGGTCATTTGTAGAGACGTGGATGGACATAGAGACTGTCATACAGAATGAAGTAAGTCAGAAAGAGAAAAACAAATATTGTATATTAATGCACATACGTGGAATCTAACAATATGGTACAGATGAACTGGTTTACGAGGCAGAAATAGAGACACAGATGTAGAGAACAAATGTATGGACACCAAGGAGGGTGGAAAGTTCAGAGTCAGGGGGATGAATTGGGAGATTGGGATTGACATATATATGCTAATATGTATAAAATAGATAACTAAGAAGAACCTGTTGTATAAAAAAAAAAAATTAAATTCCAAAAAAAAAGGTAGATTAAAAAATAATTAAAACTGGAAAAAATGGTAAAAAAAAAATGAGTAGAGGAAAGATGAATTTTTTAATAAATAAAGCCAAAATACTTAGCTATCCATAAATAAGGAAAGAAATGGAGCCTCATATAGTAACCAAATTAAAAAAAAAAAACAGAAACTCATTCATTACCATTAGGAGTGTGAAAGGTAAAATTATAAGCTAGAATTAGCTGGCAAAGTTTAAAACACACATAAACCATTACCTGGCAATTTCCCTTCTAGGTATTTACCCTAGAAAAATTCTCATACCTGTGCATAAGGCAATCCAAAAGATATGTTCAGTACAGCGCAGTTTGTGATAGCAGAAAAGCAGAAACAACCCAGGTCTTTCTAAGAAGAGGGACAAATTAATCAACTGTGGTGTAGTCACAGAATAGAATGGAATATTATACTGCAGTTAAGATGAATAAATCTGTTGAACATTTATCAGCATGGATTAGTCTCAAATACAAAATGTTAAGTGAAAAAAGCAAACTGAAAAATGATATGCACAGTATAATACCATTCCTGTACATTTTAAAACATAGTAAAAGATCACATGTAGCTTACGGTGGATATATTCAGTAAAAGTACAAAAATGAATATGGAAATACTTCACCCAAGCTCCAGGATATCAGAGAAGTGGTCCTCTAACTATACCTCTAAATTTTTATTTCTTTTACAAAAGAGAGATCATTAGCAAATATGCAAAATGTTAATATCTGAATATATGATATTTTTATCCTATTCTTTTTTCATATATTTGAAACATAATTAAAATAAAATTAATTATTAGGAGTACATAACATGAAAAAAGAAGACAGATATTTCCATTTAAAAGTCCTGCCCAGACCTAAAAAGCTCTCATCACAAGAAAAAATTTTTTGTAATTATGTGTGGTGATGAATATTAACTAAACTTAATGTGGTAATCATTTCATAATGTACACATATATCAAATCCATGTTATATGTCAGTTATATATCAAGTTAAAAATTAAAATTAAAATTCTGCTCACATGAGGGTTTCCTGGATCAGGCCTAGAGTCACTCCAGAGACAATTGCTGACCAAACTGATCCACCAGGGCAAGTGTCCTAACCAAAATACCTGGTGTTTCCTCCAGGTTTTGTGGATATGGACCAGGAATGATGCTAGAAAAAGCATCAAAGGTGGTGATTTCCAGACCAGGATTTCAAGTATCAGTAGTTAAGTAAATTTTATACATACACACACACGCACATGCACACAGACACACACAAACCCACACAATTAACATCATTTCACAAAAGTAAAAGCATTATAACAAAAAATTTAAATAATCTCATAATAAACAACTCTTTCAAATGAAATCAATTTATCTTTATGAATAGCCTTATTTTTCTCATCTTTCTCATTTTGCCTCAGAATAATGAAAACTTTCCAATAGACTAAGAAGAGATCACAAACCAATGTTTGGGGACTGCTCATCTTGGGAACATACTTGGCATTCCGTTACCAGCTAGGGCCCAGATTACCAACAAAACTAGCATTAGGATAATACGCTTATAGCGACCCCAGGGGGATTTCAGGAATTACATGATACATTTTGCTTTTCTTCATCAATTCTTCCAGTCTCATGTCTCAGTGAGAAACACTGGCCATCCAAGACTAAATGTACAATATGCTATGAATCTCATGCTATTCATCTATTGTTAATTACAAAAAAAAAAAAAAAACTGTTTCTTTTGCTGGTTCAAGAGGTAATATAATCCCAAATGTTTTTGCTGTATCTTGCCTTGCTTATTTTTGTTTAAATCAGTAAAACGTGCACAGAACATATTGAAATATTAGGAAAACACTTTTATTTGGGACTAGCATCCTTAAAAATAAACACTTTTTAATCTTTCCAAGTTTGGTACATTACTAATATTGTCTTCAATTCTGCTCAGCACAGACATGCAGACAGTTTCCTGAGGTCAGTGACATGTGACCCCACTAACTTTGAAGAAGAGTTGGAAAGGAAGAGTTAATGCACAATGTTGAAAATAGATATGAGGCGACTTAGCTTTTGCAGCCACATGGGAGGTAAGAAGGAATTAGTTCTTCGTGAAAAGCAAAATACAGCTTAGTCAATCAATTCAGTGACAGCATCAGTGAGATCAACTGTGTGACAGGACAGACAACCTGTTGGCTAAATAGGTCACTTTTCCATTCACTCCTGTGCCCAATTCCAAATCGATATAGGTTTAGCCAATCTCAGGACTTGTCAACCACAGAAGTTCATTACGGAATTTCTACTCGGGAATGACATATAAAAATCTTTGCCTTCAATGCATTTTCAATTTAGGTAGGAAATATAAAATAACTACTTGTGATAAGCACAGGGAGACAAAATGAGATAAAAGATCAAGTTAAATATAGTTATTTAACACATATGTTTTTATTACTATGATTATATACTATGACCTACCTACAGTAATATTACTGGAGAAATAATAGTAAATAGAGTAACCACAGAAATTAATCCATATTTAGAAACATAAGCATATGTATTATATCTCTCTTTTCTTATTTAGTAGAATAGAAAGCTACAGTTAGAACAACGTGCAACCTTGCTGTTCAAGCATTGAAACTTATATGAATATCTGTTTAAGGCACTACTTTCTATAATTTTTCCCTTTGCCTCCAATTGCATGGTATGCCATGCAATTCATTCATTCATTCATTCATTCATTCAAAAAGATATTTGAGCGTTTGCTGGGTACCAAGCACTGGGGCTCAAAACAGAGTTCACAGTTAAAAATTAGAGTTTATTTGATCAAGTAGCATATGCCTTATAAAACTCTATTCTAAATATCTGTGCGACACTATGTCCTTCTATTTTCCTTGTTGAACTTTCAGTTCTCACAAAACCTGAATGGTGCCTCTCCCTCCTCAGGCAGCATCGGAGCTCCCACCAGCAACAGAGCCAAGAGTGGCCTCCTCCACTTTGCAGCTCCCTCAGACTCTGATGATGACACTGATCGCACCCCACTTCGAGCAGTACAACCTACTCTTAAAAAAATGTGTCCTGGGTAAGCTCCTCAGATGGAAAATGATTTAATCTGTAGTAGCATTTGACTGTGCATATAATGCTTGGTGAAGCAGGAGCAGCCCTGACATTTTATGAATAGGGAAATGAGAGAGCATGTTAAAGAAGGCTTGACAGCGAGAATGAAGGAATGAAGAGTCAACTTAAGCTGTTGAAAGCCTAACAAGATAAAGACAGGCAGGAAAGGATCTCCTTAAATGTGATGAAATAAGGCCTGAAGGGATGGAACGGTAGAGAGATTGACGAGTATACACTTTGAAACAGAAGATAAATGTGTTCAACCTGACAGTAACATGTGGTTAAATTAATCAAAGGACCCATAGCCTTAAACGGTAGGAAAGAATACAGATTTATGCCACGATCATCTGTGATGGTAGGTGCGAAATTTCAAATAGATCGAAGAGGTGGAGCTTTTGAGGGAAAACAGGTGTTAGGATTATACAGCATTCTCATAAGATGTAAACATGACCACTGACCATGACACGATCTTCTCTGCTTTCCTTGTGGTTCATTTCCTCCACTTTAAAATGTAAAACAGGAGATTAAGAACAGTTCTTATTACCCAAAGGGAATACTTAATTTTAAGCGATTTTGTTCTTGTGATTTCTAATGATGAATTTTCGAGGGGGAACATTTTCAGAGAGTAAGCCTATTGTTCAAATTAACAAGTTGACAGTTTACACTGCCCAGTTCTTCCTCTTGAGCTTCCAAGGGCATGATGCAGCCCCAAATACCAAGCCCACGCTTTGCCTGTCTTGATCCACGCTACTCTGCCCTGCAGAACTGTTTCTCATAAAGTCAGATGCCACAAGTTCTAACTGTTGAGGACACTATTAAAGCTGGGGACAGATAAAAATATTTTCAAAACTTTCTCAAGGATAAGCACTAAAATAAATTAGCCCTTAGCTAACTAAAATGACCAACTAATCAGAACACCACACTGAATATACTCATCACCAAAGTTTTATTATATACCATTGAGATCTTCCTCTTTTCGCCTACCTGCATTGACTAAGTGAGAGCATTAATGTTTAAGGCAGTTATTCTTCAAAGGAAGATAGAGGATAGTGATGGATCCTAGAGCATCTGCATTTTGTAAAGACTCCCCGTGTGCTGATTCTGGTTCCCCTTACTACTCCAAACTTCCAACTGAGAATCACTGCCTTACTGGGAAGAAAGCTTTTTATGTATATTAAACTGTTCTACTTAGGGTGCCGTTCATCGCCAACTTTCTCATTAAAAATAAATAATGATGAAAACATCAATAATGATGACAGAAGGAACGGAAGAGAGTCAATAAATGGCTATAATGAGGATGAATCCTCTTTGCAACTCATATGTAGGTTAAATCCTTCCTGTTCAGTGTAGTCGCCTTTCTCCTTCTATGAGACAGATTTGGAAGACTTGGTCACCAGGCTTCTCTTAAAAGTCCTTCATACAGTTGAGGACAGTTATTAGGTCACCTCTAAACCTCAATACCAGTAATCCTAATTCCATTCATCTTTTTTCATCAGTGCTGTTTTCCAACCCGTTAATCATTTTCATTGCTCTCCCCTGGACCCTATCCAAATTCGCCATGTATCTTTAAGCTTCTGTGAATTATGTGACCCGTTTATAGCTTTGATAAGCCTGGATGGTGGAAAAGGTAGAATCTCATCACTACAGAATATAAATGTATATGGGGGCGGGGCCAGGGATGGAGGAGCAGATAGTTCAATTGTATGGTAAATTTCAACAAAAATATGACGCTCACTTAAGTTTTTATGCCTTTGTGATTATTTCTAAACATACTATAATACAGTAAAATATTCTAAGTCACAATTAGAGTCTGTATTTTATATGGATGCCTTTTTAGCACAAACCAGTGTCCGATTCCTTTAGGGAATAGAAAGAAGGGACTACATTTTTCCAAAGGTTGGTTGTTTTCTTGAGTGGAAATAGCTTTTTAATTGTAGAGAAGTGCTACTAGGAATCAAGTACCTATGAAAGACGGAGAAGCCAGGGTATGTCCACTGTATCACCAATATTCACTTTTTCCATGGCTTTTCCAAAAGAAGCTAAGCAGCCCCATCCTGTCTATATTGGTAGTTTGAATACTGTTTTCACAGTCAGAACTCTAAACCAATCACTAGCAGAATCTCTTCAGTTTCAAAGCCATTAGGCAGCTTGTACTCATGGGAAGCAGTATGGCACAGTGGCAGTGATTGGTGGCCAACCACTTATAAGCTGGGAAATTTCAGCAAGGTGGGACTCCTCTTTAAGGCTCTGAGACAATAATAGAACTACATCATAGAAGTGATGTGAGTATTTGGTGAGAACAGCACCTGGCACATCGTAAGCATAAGCACACTATCAGAAAAGGAATTGACTACAGGTGCAAGTCATGAACATCAAAACCAAAGGGGGACACAAAAATCTGTTCCCTTGGATATGCAATTATTATGCGAGTGCCTCTTCAAACAAGATAAAGCACAGTGGTCATGGGAAAAGCAGAGAGCAAAGAAAATGCTGTCGTGGCCAATGGCCGAATATCTCATGGATGAAAACACATCGGGGATCTGCAGAGTCTAACAGGAGTCAATTGGAATTCAGCAGATAAGCAGTTGCCTCTACGCACCTTAAATATTCCCTTGAAGAGAGACACCACACCCATCTTTGGAAATATATTCCCATGTTAGAACCAGACGTGCATATGGAAATTATTATTATCCCTTGGCTGAGGGCTTCAGTTATAAAACATTTGTGGCGTTTGCAACCTAAAAGAGGGATTTTCTCAAATTTGCTAAAGCTGCCTCATTTTTTGTAGTATCACCATTAGCCATACCTCATTTGAGATCAAGTGAATTGTCAGATTAACGTGTTTTTGCAGGAAGGTGATCCTGTTACTTCCTTAAAGAGCATGTAGCTCTTCTGAGGGTTATCGGCAAGC
This sequence comes from Lipotes vexillifer, assembly GCF_000442215.2. NCBI lineage: Eukaryota > Metazoa > Chordata > Mammalia > Artiodactyla > Lipotidae > Lipotes > Lipotes vexillifer. Next base: position 5,108,346 of record NW_006770909.1, read on the forward strand.
TGCCACTCCAGCTTCTCATGCCAATGCCCTTCCTGACTGGTCATTTCCCCTCAGGCTGGAGATAACCCTGCAGTGACTCCAAATTCTTTCATTCAGTATCTGATTCCATCTCCATCATAAAGCCTCCCCCAGAACATGGCTGGACCTAAGTGTTTCCACGACTTGGTTCATTCCTAAAATCCCAATCTGACTTTTGGTTGAACTGCAGTGGAAAATCCAAATCATGTGACAGTCAGAAGGAAAATAATGGCTTTTTCTTGATTCCATTTTCTAAACATACAGTAATGAACAATAAATATTTACAGGCAACTGTGATGACAACGGAAAAATTTTCTTGGGGACCCACACAAAATAGACTATATTCCCTAAAACACAACCAATCATGCATAAGCTTTAAGAAAGGTTTTGGCCCTCCACCCATTAAAACTATTACACAATTTCTCTCCTTTTCACTGCCACTGATCGCCCCTAAAAAAGAGTCTATGAATTCACCTCACATTAAAATGAGCAGAATCTTTATTTCCTTGATCCCATGCAGTCTGATTTTGCAGCTCTTTCTCAGCAGCATTGTTCTCCCCATCCCCCAATTCATACCTTACATGTCTGCCTCCATATTTCCCACATACAGTCAGCAACCAAGTCCGCCTGATTCTTCCCTTGCTAAGCTGTTCTTTCTACTCCTACTGCCACAGCCTAGTCCATGTTCTTATTATTTACTTCCAATGTTTCTTTTGCAATAATAGCTCACTAACTAGTTCTCTAAATTTTCAGTGTTTCTCTGTTACAATTCATCTTGCATACCTTTGCCAAATTAAACATCCTACAGCATAATTCTGATTGTATCTCTTCACATTTTAGACATTCCAATGGCTCCCCATTATGCCTAAATAAAGTTTAACTTCAACTCATATGAGGCCAATGTGTTTGTTGAGTGAATGAGTAGAAAAATTTCACATGCAAGCTTTAGCAGCTAACTTGCTATTTACTGAATAAAGTCCAAAAGAGAGGTTTTGTTTTGTTCTGTTTTGTGTCTTACGCCAAGGTTCCCCATATATTGTTTGTGGCCTCTGAAATGTTTGAATCACTACTGGTAAATCAGCTGATAAAGAAGAGTTACTATTCTATGTCTTTTGCTGTCTAGATTTTAAAAATCTCTTTCAGATTTCAACTGAATATGCCCTTTATTTCTATTCCTTAAGATATTATAAAAGTTCTCTCTATTGATTCTTCTTCATGAATGTTTAATCTAAGGAAGTTTGAGGCTCAGGGTGCCAAAATATACAATTTGTCCCGATGATCCCAACTATTTCTTCTATTTCAGTTTAGTGTAAATTTGAACATATCATATCCTGAATTAAGAAAGAAGATTCAGTAAAAACATATTTTACCTTCGTGGAAAATGTCTATCCAAAATAAAATTTACCTTTAAATCCCATGAAAGATAACAGACCAAGATGGCAGTGTAAACACATGCTAAAATTGTTCCTGTTCAAATATGAGAAGTAATGGATAACTGTTTTTGAACTATTTGAAAGCACAGTCCTGTTCAAAAGCAAGAAAGAAAGTTTTCCATGGCCCATTTTTTTTTAAAAAAAAGGAAATCTACAACAATAAAGGGTCTTTGTCTGGGTTATGGCCAAAAATGAACTGTAAGGATTGTGCCTCAGCATTTAGGAAAGGGCCTGAACATGCTCCACACATGAACCAAGCACCCAGTTGAAGCCAGAGTTATAACTGCATTCGCAGCCTCTGAACAGAGGGTAAAATCATTTTATTCACAGTATCACAAGACCTGGTTCAACTGAGGCAACTGTGAATTTCCATATAGCAAGGAATGTGTTGAAGAAAATTCCCTCTCAGGATGAGCTCTTAAAAACTAAATTCTCAAGAGAAAATCAGCACCGAAAGAGACAATAAGCTCAATAGAAGGGACAACTTACACAAGTAAATAGAAATAAATAAGCAATGTGAAAAGAACTTTTAAATAATGATGCTTAAAATTCTCGAAGAGGAAAATGAGGATTGACATCAATGAAACAAAAGTAGGGTATGAAACAGAACAATAGCTATGAAAAACTATTCTCAATTGGAAATCCTGGAATGGAAGATATGAAATAAAAAGTCCAATATATGGGCTAAAATGTAAACTAGATAAAGCTGAAGAGAAAATTAGTGAACTCCATTATGAAACTGAATAAATCTCACAGACTGTAAAGAGATAGAGAATGAAATAAAAAGAAGTTAATAGGTATGAGAATATATATATGAATATATACACAAATATATATATGAATATATATACATTTAAACATATATATGTATATATACCAGAAAAAAGAGAACAGAAGGGAGGCAATATCTGAAGAGATAATGGCTGAAATTTTTCCAGAATCAAAAAAAGACATAGGGCTTCCCTGGTGGCGCAGTGGTTGAGAGTCCGCCTGCCGATGCAGGGGATACGGGTTCGTGCCCCGGTCTGGGAAGATCCCACATGCCGTGGAGCGGCTGGGCCCGTGAGCCATGGCCGCTGAGCCTGCTCGTCCGGAGCCTGTGCTCCACAATGGGAGAGGCCACAACAGTGACAGGCCCACATACCACAAAAAAAAAAAAAAAAAAAAGACATAAACACTTGAAAGAGTCACAAACAGTATCAAAAAAGAAAAATCCAAACCCAAAGACATTGTAGTGAAACTTCAAAAGATCAATGATAAAAAGAAAAATCTTACAAGTTTTCAGAGAGGAAAAGACAGATTACCCAAAAAAGAGAATAATCAGGATGACAGAATTGTCTCCTCAACAACCAGAGCTGCTAAAAGAGAATAGAGAAGCATTTTCAAAGTATCAAGACAAAATAACTGAACCAGGATTCCATATTCAGTCAAACCAACTTTCAAGGGAGAGGGCAAGAAAAAGATATTTCCAGACATACCAGAACTAAAATAGTTAACTATTCATGAATTATTGCTGAAAGAAGTATTAAATTACATACTTGAACCTAGGGAGGGGAAAAAGGAAAGAATGCGATGCAAAAAACAGTAGTGAGCAAATAAGTCAGCAAGACATGCTGATACATCTTTAAAAAAATACTACAACTAACTTTCTAGAAAATAATAACAAGAGAGCTGCAGGTTGATGGCTAGGCCATGAGAGAGATCAGAAGGATGTTCTAAAAAGTACAAAAGCCCTCATCTTTCATGGGAGAATGTTAGCAATACTAAATAGAGACTTCTTTAGAAAAATAAAAAATTATAATGTGTGTTAAGTATAGCATAGCCAGTAGAGGAAAAACAGGAATAAAAATACAGAGTTTTTCTAAGGTTCTCTCCCCTCTGATCTTCTAGGGCCATTTACTATATTCAGAAGAGACAAAACATCTTAAAACTACAGACTTGACTTTACTGTCAGTAAAGGGAACAGTGTAAAATTTTGAAATCAGACAGCACTGTAATCAATCATTCACAGTTTATAGTTTTTAAAATAATATTTAATAATTTGACAATAGATTAAGGACATGAGGCTTAAAATAACTAAATAAAAATATTAGGAAAAACTACTTATTAGATCACAAAGCTTACCAATGGAAACTGTTAGAAGACATATCTGAAAGTAAAATAAAACTAGATAAAGGACCACACAATAAAAGTTAATGATAACATTTGGCTGTGTATTCCATGACAGCAGTGAATTAGGCAATATAACAGGTTCACATTCCTCTATCTTCTCTAAGTTTGATGAGTATTTTCTAATCGTCCTTTTAAAAATGTCAACAAGTTGTTAACTATTCAGCTTCTGAATAATGTACACAGATGAGAGCTGTTCATGTCTAAACCAATAGACAAAACTATACTTTAAAAGTAAATACATATAGAGAAAAAACTCAATTCAAAATTAGAATTTTGAATACTTCAAAATAAAAATGGTATTTGCTTCTGAATGACATGATAGTGTATGACATTTTCTTTTCCAAACTTTCTAATACTCCCTATAATCAACATGTATTATTTTATATTGCTTTATCATCAGGCAAAATAAATGTTTTAAAATTATAAACTTTCCACATGAATCCATCTTTATAAGGATTCAATTGATAAGCATTATATAATTTTAAAGAAAGCTTCTAAAACCTATGTAATTCATCCAATATACAAGTAGTTTTAATTGTGTAGATATTATGTTTAATTATTCACCTAACCAAAAGTCAACATGTAGCATAATGTGAGATTATATAACATGTTGCTTATAAAAAACAGGGCTAAATCTGATTATATAAACTAATCTCTTCCACTCACACATAAAACATTTGGTAAAATAATAAAGGCCCAAAGGGACTAAAGAAAAGTTCTAATAGTCCAAGGAAAATCCATTTATTCTTCACTGAAACAAAAATTAAGTTAAATTTGGTCATTTTCCAGACTTTTATAAAATCAATGAATTTGTCCATGGAATCTTCAGGAGTATAATTTACTTCTCTTTCTGTTAAGGCCTATATTAAAGTACCTACACAATTAGGCCCCTCCTGATTCCATAAAAACACTCATTCAGAAGTGTTATTCTCAAATTTCCAACAATAACTGAGTAATCTGGAGGTTTGCTTAAAGTTTGAATATGCATGCCTGGGTTGAGTCAAGCATATTAATCATTCCATTCTACGTGACTCTGTATAATGTAATGAACATTAACAGACTTCCGATTTCCTGTATCTCATTTTTATTTTATTATACCACAAGGGCTAACAACCAGAAAAGAGACATCTAATTTTTAAAAAAAATATTGGAAAACATTGCTACTGAATTTCCTAATAAAATTACTAAAAGCATTTACACTCAAATTATAGTGATGATCTACTTAATATTTTTATCCTCACTAATTAAAAAAAAGAAAGAAAGAAAGAAAAGTCTCTTATTAAAGGCCATGTTTTTACCCAGTTCTGGAATACTCATTTGGACCCTGCAAATAAAAACTTTAAGTGGCATTTCTACAAATTCCTATTACCGTATCTGGTTCAAGAAGCAAGTCTATTGTTAACAAGATGAAAACATTCCCACTTATGCCACTGGCAAGATTTTTAATGACCAGACTGGTCATTTACCTACTTTCATTGTTTAAAAGCTAACAAAGGATTTACTCATTTTTGATGGATACCTTAGAACTCATTAGGGTTAGCTGGAGTTTCTCTGATCCTCAAAGAGACAATGAATTCAGGATTTTAATTAGAAAGACTGTTTTTCATGACTATCCTCAAACTTTTATTTTTTAATGTAAAATTATGTTTAAGGATATCATGCTATTCAGAAGTAACTAAATAGTATGATTGCTGGGTCAGCCACTTACAAATTCAAGGTCTGTATCACTAATATAATAACACTACCCAATAACAATAATACTACCAGGTGCATTAGACTTCACTAAGCATTACCACATATGTCACATAATGTAACATTCGCAAATTGTAGGAAAAGCAGCATCATTTATGATCCTCAGCTGACATCTGTTGTTTTCTTACAACCCAGGGCCTACTTCTCTTTCCTATACTGCTCTGATTTCCTTCTGAGGATTTACCTTTTACCCGTTGGACAGACATGGAACCGGACTCAGAAGCCCATTCCCTTCCTAGAAGTGGGCATGTTAGCCAAGTTAGGCCAAACTTTGGGGTCCCTCCTGTGAATCTGAATCTTGAGCAGAGGAACAAAGACAGATAACCCTGTTGCTTCCAACCAGAGAACCCTGAAATACCCTTTTACACATGAAGCATCTGAAATGGAGAAATGTTAAGTGATTTTCCCAGGTTGTTCAATAAGCAAGAGAGTGGTGACCTCATGACTCCTAATCCAGTGTTCTTTGCCACAAAGATCAAGACGATCATACAACACTTTCTTTATTGAAGTATAATTGAGTTAAAATATTATCAGTAATTTTAGGTGTACAGCAGTTATTCAGTATTTTTACAGATTATTACTCCATAAAAGTTATTTCAAGATAATTGCTATAATTTCCTGGTTTATACAGTATATCCTTGTTGCCTATCCATTTTATAGAGTAGTTTGTATCTCTTAATCTCATACCCCTATCCTGCCCCTCCCTCCTTCCCTCTTTCCACTGGTAACCACTAGTTTATTTTCTATATCTGTGAGTCTGTTTCAGTTTTGCTATATACCTTCATTTGTTTTATTTTTTAGATTCCACACACAAGTGATATCATATAGTATTTGTTTTTCTATGTCTGACATTTCACTAGGCATAATATTCTCTAGATCCATCCACGTTGCTGCAAATGGCAGAATTTCATTCTTTTTATGGCTAAGTAATATTCCATTGTACATAAACCACATCTTCTTTATCCATTCATCTGCTGATGGGCACTTGGGTCACTTATGTATCTTGACTATTGTAAATAGTGCTACTTATGAACACATTGATGAGAGTTTTTATCATGAATAACTGTTGACTTTTGTCAAATGCTTTTTCAGCATCTTTTGAGATTATCATGTGATTTTTTATTCTTCCTTTTGTTAACACGATGTATCACATTGATTGATTTGCAAATACTGAACCATTCTTGCAACCCTGGAATACATCCAACTTGATCATGGGGTATGATCCTTTTTATATATTGTTGCATTCAGTTTGCTGATATTTTGTTGAGGATTTTTGCATCTATATTCATCAGGGATATTGACTTGTAATTTTCTTTTTTATTTTTTTGGTAGTGTCTTTGTCTGGTTTTGGTATCAGGTAATGGACGCCTCTTAAAATGAATCTGAGAGTGTTCCATCCCGTTAAATTTTATAGGTATTAACTCTTTATATGTTTGGTAGAATTTCCCTGTGAAGCTGTCTAGTCCTGGACTTTTGTTGGTAGTTTTTTTTTTTTTATTATTACAAATTCAATTTCACTTCTAGTGATCAGTCTGTTCAAATTGTCTGTTTCTCCTTGATTCAGACTTGGCTGCTGTATGTTTCTAGAAATTTTTCCATTTCTTCTACATTGTCCTGTTTGTTGGCACATAACTGTTCATAGTATTCTCTTATGATTGTATCTCTGTGGTGTCAGTTATTTCTCCTCTTTCAATTCTTATTTTGTTTATTTAGGTCCTCTCTCTTTTCTTCTAGGTGAGCCTGGCTAAAGGTTTATCAATTTTATCTTTTAAAAAAAACAGCTCTTGGTTTCATTGATCTTTCCTATTGTTCTTTTAATCTCTGTCTTATTTATTTCCTCTCAGATCTCTATTATTTCCTTCCTTTGGCTGAATTTAGGATTTGTTTATTCTTTTTCTAATTCCTTTGGGTGGTAGGTTAGGTGGTTTATTTGAGATCTTTCTCATTTCTTGAGGAAGACCTGTATCTCTATGAACCTCCCTCTTAGAATAGCTTTTGCTGCATCCTATAGGCTTTTCAAGTGTGTTTCCATTTTCATTTGTCTCAAGGTATTTTCTGATTTCCTCTTTGATTTCTTCATTGACCCATTGGTCAATGAAATGGTCAACTGACCCATTTTTTAGTAGCATGTTGTTTCATCTCCACATGTTTGTTCTTTTTCCATTTTTCTTTCTGTAATTGATTTCTAGTTTCATACCACTGTGGTCAGAAAAATTGCTTGATAGAATTTCTATCCTCTTAAATTTCTTGAGATTTGTTTTGTGACCTAGCACGTGATTTATCCTGGAGAACGTTCAATATGCATTTGAAAAGAATATGTATTCTATTGTTTTTGGATTTCATGCTGTAGATATCTATTAAGACCATCTGGTCTATCGTGTCATTTAAAACCACAGTTGCCTTATTGATATTCTGTCTGGATGATCTGCTTAGTGATGTACGTGGGGTGTTAAGGTCCCCTACTCTTATTGTATTATTGTCAATTTCTCCCTTTACGTCTGTTAGTATTTGCTTTATATATTTAGGTGTTCCTGTATTGGGTACGTATATGTTAAGAAGTGTAATATCCTCTTGTTGTATTGATCCTTTTGTCATATAATGCCTTTCTTTGTTTTTTGTTATAGCCTTTGTTTTAAAGTCTACTTTGTCTGAAAAGTATACAAATATTGCTACCCCTGCTTTTTTGTCATTTCTGTTTGCATGAAATACCTTTTTCCATCCCCTCACTTTCAGTCTGTGTGTGTCTTTGTTCTGAAATGAATCTCTTCTCCTCCTCCTCCTCCTCCTCCTCTTCCTTTTTCTTCTTTCTTCCCGTGTGGTTTGATGGTTTTCTTTAGTAGTATGCTTATGCTCCTTTCTTTTTATTTTTGTGTATCTATTGTAGGTTTTTGATAAGTGGTTACCATGGTGTTCAGACACTTTGATCTATAACTACATCTGCTTGTCTTAAACTGGTAGTCATTTAAGTTCAAATGCTAAAAGATATACATTTTTTACTCTCTGCCCCCATACTTTGTGTTTTTCATGTCATATTCTACATCTTCATGTTTATCCCTGTCTATTGTAGTTATAGTTGTTTTATAACTTTGTGTCTTTTAACCTTTGCACTGGCTTATTTCAGTGGTTGATCCTCAGTTCTTATTGTATATTTGCCTTTCCTAGTGAGATTTTCCCTTCCCTAGAAATTCCTACTTCCTTTCCACTTAGAGAAGACCCTTCAACACCTCTTTTAGGGTAGGTTTACTATTGATTAACTCTTTTAGTTTTTGCTTGTCCAAGAAGCTCTTTATCTCTCTTTCAATTCTAAATGATAATCTTGCTGGGTAGAGTACCCTTGGTTGCAGATTTTGCCCTTTCAGCACATTCCTTTTGGCCTGCAAAGTTTCTGCAGAGAAATCAGCTGATAGCCTTATGGAGATTCACTTGTATATGACTCTTTGTTCTTCTCTTGCTGCCTTTAGAATTCTCTGTTTATCTTTACCTTTTGCCATTTTAATTATGATATGTCTTGGTGTGGGTCTGTTTGTGTTCATCTTGTTTGGGACCCTCCGTGCTTCCTGTGCTTAGATACCTATTTCCATCTTCAGATTTGGAGAGTTGACAGCCATAATTTCCTCAGATACATTTTCGAAACCTTCTCTCTCTTCTCCTTCTAGGACCCCTATAATGCAAAGGTTGGTACACTTAAAGTTATCCCTGAGATATCTTCTTAGACTGTTTTCATTTTTGTAATTTGTTTTCCCTTTTGCTGTTCCAATTGGGTGATTTCCATTATTCTATCTTCCAGACCACTTATGCCTTCTTCTGTATCACTTAGTCTGTTATTCATTACTTCTAGTGTGTTTTTATTTCAGCTATTGAATTCTTCATGTCTGATTGTGTCTTTTTTATATTTTCTAGTTCCTTGTTAAAATTTTCACTCTGTACATGTGTTCTTTTCCCTAATTCAGTTAAGATTTTTATTACTAGTGCTTTGAACTCTTTATCTGGTAAATTGTTTATTTCTGTTTCATTATTTATTTTTTCAGAGGTTCCCTCTTGCTCTTTCAAGTGAGAGCAGTTCCTTTTTTCATTTTGCTTAACTTTCTCTGCTTCTATGAATTTAGGTGAAACAGTTACCTATTGTGGTTTTAAAAGGGATATTCTTACAAGGGAGTGTCCCTATACAGACATTGCCCAATCCCCTTGATGGAGAGCTAGATTTGAGATGGACACAAGTCACATCTTTCCTCAGGGTGTGCTGGCAGCTATCACCTTGGTAGGGGGTGGGGCTGGAGATGGAGGGGGCCAGAGTGCTCACTCTACTTGGGCTGGGACACACACCTCAGCTGAGGCTGTTGCAGGAAACCCAGTAGCCTCTAGAGCAGTCCTTTCTCTACCCTGCCTCCAGGGCAAGCCAGCTCCTCATGAGTGGAGTACAGGCTTCTCATAGCCCTCCTGTTAGTCGCAGTGGTCCTTTAACCAGCCAGTGGTTCTCATCTCCCCCAGATAGGACCCCAGGACTGGGACACCCAATCTGTGGCTCTCATCCTTCATTCCCCAGGGTGGATGTCCACTCATATATTCTCCTCTTTCCTCTGAATCCCCTCCCAGGAGCATAGGTCCTGACTGGATTGCTTTTCTTCCCTGCCTACCCAATTACTTTGTATGTTTCTTATAGTCTTGGTTGTACAGGAGTCTTTCTGCCAGTTTCCAGTTAGTTTTCAGTAAGAATTGTTCCACATGTAGATTATTTTTTATGTGTTCATGAGGGGAGGTGAGCTCCATGTCCTCTTACTCTGCCACCTTGGTCAGTCTCCCATACAACACTTCTTTTAAATGGAGTTTCATTTTCCAATGGCTAAATTGCTTTAAAGTTTAAAAATCACTACAGGAATAACTTTAAAGCAAAGGATAATCTAATTTTGGATAGCCATAAGTATCTTCATAGAACTTTTAGAAGTTCTTCATAGAACTTCATAGCCATCTATTTCCTTCAGTAATACTTCCAGATTTTTATAAGGAACACCTTATATTGTACCCTGTATTTCAATATTGGGTTATAATGCCTACTACTCACTGACTTTTCCAAATACTTCTTTTCTGGATTCAAACGTCATATTAAAAAAAGCAAAAAGATACAGCAAATTAAGTGAATCAAGAACTCTAACAGTGATAATGGCTAGCATTTTTTGAGTGCCTACCACGTGTCAGGAAATTTATTGGCCACTTTATATATATTAAATGTTATTAAATTCTCACAACAGCATTGCAGGGTCAGTACCAATATCTCAGTTTAAAATGAGTGAACTGAGACTTAGAGATGTTAATAACTTGCCCAAGTTCATATAACTGAATAATGATAAAACTATCATCTGAAGCCCAAATTACTTCCATGAATACCATATATCCTCTTAGAAACACTGAAGTGAGACATTAGGATATAGTCTTACCCCTTCAAAGGCTTAGACAAAGAGAAGGTTGGTAATATCATAGACTCTGTGATAACTGGCACTGCATAAATCATAATCAATAGAAACACTAAATCTATACTCAGAATTTGGAAAATCACAAGATATCTATGTTAAATAGAGAATCTGAATACTGTGATAATTGAAAAGACAACATTTACCCCCATTCGATGTCAGAAAAGGCTTACATTTTGAAAAAGTCTAGAAATCTTGCTTTCAGGTTTACAAGGGAAAAGTGACCTTCACTTTCTCTCCTAGATTTCTTTGCCCTCCTACTACATTTCTCTCCAAAAAGTTTAGCTTATATCAATCAAAATTTCCCTTTTGGGCTTCCCTGGTGGCGCAGTGGTTGAGAGTCCGCCTGCCGATGCAGGGGAAACGGGTTCGTGCCCCGGTCCGGGAAGATCCCACGTGCCGCGGAGCGGCTGGGCCCGTGAGCCATGGCCGCTGAGCCTGCGCGTCCGGAGCCTGTGCTACGCAACGGGAGAGGCCACAACAGTGAGAGGCCCACGTACCGCAAAAAAAAAAAAAAAAATTTCCCTTTTAACAGATGTGCATCTCAAACTCAATATCCCACCCTTCACAATTACTGCATAACCCAATTGTGAAGGCAAAATGATTGCTACGTGGAATATGTCTTTAAAACCTTTAGCAGTTAAGAAAAAAGAGACACACCTAGGCTTATTTTTTCCATCTGGATCCAAAACTTTTCATGGGCAAACTATATGGTATTTGTATTGGCAAGGAGAAGTGTGTGATTTCAAAACACCATCTAGTAGTGCTGTAATGTAGGCCACAGTGCTAATGAGGCATGGTGGTGAATATCGTTCTTGTAATAGTATCAATTGTTTCAATATGTAAAAGTGTGTGTAAAGCTGTGTGTTGAACCTCTACTCATGTCTAGTCAACCTAAAATTGAATCCTACAAGTTACTAACAGACTTAAGCTTACAACCATCTCTGAAAATAGATCAAAAGGCACACCCTGCTCAAGATGGCTCAATAATGTCCTTTTCTGGAAAAAAGTGAGAGCAGTTCTCAAAAAAACACTTTTTTAATTGAATGATTGCACAACCTAATGGTGGGATTGTCCAGACTTGGTGTTTGGTGGGGGAAGATTCAACCGTGCTTGATTATCCTCACTTCATCTGGAGCTCTGTCCCCATAAGGATACTAAAATCAAACAACCAAGAATTGTATCAGTAAAGTGCTTAATGAAGATGTCCTATAGTGGAGTTTAAAGAAATGTGAATGTACTTATTTTTCCTATTTGATTAATTGCTATATTCCTCCTAAAGAAAAAGCTTTTCAGAAAGATTAGGTCATGGCTATTACATGCACATACCATAATTCATATAACACCATTGAAAAGAGCTCAGAAGCCAGATTCCACACTCACAAACTCAAATTTCTTTCATCACTTTTTTCAGTCCATCCCCAACAGAATGTTTCCCATCACCAACCAGCCTGGCTGCCTAAATAAGATCTGTAGGATCCTATCGGTGATGGTGATGGCGATGGCAAGTGAATGATGAGGCAAACATGTGTCAATTCTGCCTCTTAAGGTTTGGAGTGATCTTGTGTATCCAGAAATCAAGGGTTTCACGCTATTAATATTTATATTGTCTAAAGGAATGCCCCCATATAGTGATTTGTGGCCACAAAACTGCCATAACTACCACACTCTCAACAGGAGCATATAACAAAGACATGGAAGAACAGCTGGCCGACTGCACCTGCATTTCTGCAACTGCAACTAACAACTGGTCCAAATGGGACACCACACCCATAAGGTAGAGGTGTGGGGAGAAACTGGCCGACTGCTGAGTGTGCTGTAATATAGGTGAACCCCCTCTATGCTGTTAAATGAAAAGCAGAGATTAGACACAGGAAAGCAAAAATGTCCAACTTCCTCTATTAACAACCTCAGGGTTTATACCAGATCTGGCAATAAATTATCAAGTAAGATAAGATTCTATTGTATCCGAGGATAAGATACCCTGAGATTCTCAAAGAAGTTAAAACAAATTTAAATAAAGTCAAAATCCTTCCCTAATCCTAGAGCAACTGTTTTTCTTTTTGCCAATGGGGACTATTTCGTGCCCTTATCAAAGGCATGCCAGAGCATCACAGGGTCTAATTCCATTTTTCCATGTTTTACAACATGATCACCTTTTGCTGGAGGTGAGGAGGGAAGGAAGTCCATGACGCTCTCTGGAGGCTCCATGGAAGCCTGTTTTTGCTCTTCATCAAAACCTTCTGAAAACAAGGGCTCTTTCCCCTGTTTATCATGAAGGTAGAACTTCGGTTCTTGAAAGCCTCTTGCTGCCTTCTTTCCCGGCATTTCTCGCCTCCCATCAGTTACAGGACAGACTGCCTCCACAAGCCATCATTAACCTGCCAATTCTGCCTCCAAACGAGGAGGACAAGAGCTCACTAATTTGAGGATCAAAAAGCCACTTGTCCATTATATAATTGGAATGAAAGGCAAAATGTTGCCGTTCTGAAGAGCCCAGTAATTACTAGCTGTTAATTGCTCTCTCGTGGTGGCTCACTTGTAATTAAAAAGAACAGCTCGTTGCAGGCCGATAAGCAATGGTGGAGACCAGCGGTTTAATCAACAAAGCAGAAAAATTTGTTTCTGCCGCGGCCAACAACAGCTTGAGAAATCTTCAGATGTCCAATTGAGATTAAAAACTGTCTATTTAGTGCAGTCAGATTTTATTTTAACCAAGGAAATGACTATTTGAAGTCTTCCAACGTGAGTGTCTCTGCCACATCCCCGCTGGTGCCGTGGGGACTAATCACGGGCTGGGGTTGTGATCACTCAAGGAAAGAAATGTAGCGACTTTCCCCTTGACTTCATCATTCTTGGGTAATTGGCCTGTCTGAGGTGAGTACTCTTTTTTTTTTTCTTTTTAAAGAAAGCGCTTTAAAGTATGGAAGGCCCACAGACTGTGCATTTAATTACTGTTCATATTTCATGCAGTCAAACTGAATTTCATTTGAAAAGAAAATGATTTACCCATCTTAAAAAAGCCTTATATGCTCTGCTCTGCTTTTTTCTTTCAGGGGTTATATATTTACATGCCCCCCAAAAATGTATTTAGGGCATCGAAGCTAATTCGGTAAGCTGCTTCTCTGTCATTTCCTCTTTCATCTAATAGCCACAAATGACAGCTATCCTTAGGAGGGGTGGCTGAATACTCCCTGGGGAAATAATACTACATTTAGTTAAGAAGGTTCCTGGGTTAAGTGGGATTACTTGGTCCCAGTTTGGCTCGCGTTTCTCCGATTGTGAACGGTGTGCGTGCCCCCCCCCCATGCCTCTTTTCTTATCCTCCTTCTTCCAGGTTGTGGTAGTTGGAAAGCCATTTGTTTTTAAAATTTGCATGTGCTTCCACTTAACTGTTCCTCACATGGGTCTCAAGCTATGTTTAAGTCTAGTCTTTCATCAGGGAGGAAATAACTGCTGTCTTCGCTAATCATAAGAAACGCATCTCTTTGTTGTCTGGATTATATTAAAAATGGGCCTCAATCACAATGCCAGGGATACAAACTCTTGGTCAAATATCTACCATACAAACTGTGTAAGCGTTGGCACTAGTCATCCTGTACAAAATGGTTTATCACTCCAGCTCAAATGGTGCTTCTGAAAAGATCTGCCCCCTCGCCAGCCACTAAAGCAAACCGCTCTGTGCTCTTTCTCCTACACTAATGATGGTCTTAAGATATAGCCTACAAGTAAATGAGTAAGTTAATTCAGGGTAATGAAAAATTAACCTACTGTTAGCTTAATTTGTTAGTCCCTATCCTCCCTTTGAAAACACTGCTGACGTCAGGCTGAAGGAGACTGGTACCCACTACTTCACTCCATGCCAATCTACTTAAAGTTGTACAGGCCTCCCTCCTACTAGGGAACTCATCAGTTGAGTTCTAAGCTAACTTTCCTGCATTAAGATGTCTGCTTTCGGGAAGAAGAAGGAAGAAAGAAAAAGAGAAGTTTTACCGGGTTATTTTTTACCCTTCTTTTCATTTACATCTGAGAACCAATGGCCTACCATTATGCAAAGGGTAGAGTCCAATCTTAGTTTAAATCCCAACTTTATTGTTTCTTAATGAGTAACCATGAGAAAGTTATTTGGCCTCTTAAATCTCAGTTGAATCCATGGAGAAAATAACTCTTTTAAGGGACTGTTGCCAAAAATAAATGAAAGAATATTTTGAACATAATAGGTATTTGGTAAATGATAGCTGTTCCTAAGGAATGTTGGATACTAGTGATATGATATGCATGCTAATTCAAGAACTCCTCCCCGTGGAGTCCTCTGTATACTTTCAAATATGGCAGGAGGACCTGGAAAAGAGAACCCCAGAAGTGTTTTGTTGAGTATTCCCCATTTTCTCCCACTCCTACACTTCATCACTGTGTACATGCCATTAATTACTTCAACTACAGTAAAATCTGGCATGAGGGTGGGGTAGGACACAGTGAATCAATGAATGACCCAAAGAGGAATTTGATAGTAGATTCACTTTAACAAAAAAGTGGGAGGGCAAAAAAGAAGACAGAGAATTGTTTTCTGAAGTTTGTTTCTGAAACATTTCCTCAGGATGTTAATGAGCAAAAGAAGAGCGCGCGCACACACACACACACACACACACACACACACACACACACACACATTTCTCCTGACAACCCTTACCACACCTATCCATCCTATAAATAAGTTCAGTGCCCTAGGTGCAATAAACCTGAGAGGAAACCATTCATATGAGCAGCACCATCTTCTAATTTAAGAAAGCCATGCAACTGGAAAAAT
This sequence comes from Lipotes vexillifer, assembly GCF_000442215.2. NCBI lineage: Eukaryota > Metazoa > Chordata > Mammalia > Artiodactyla > Lipotidae > Lipotes > Lipotes vexillifer. The sequence goes on from NW_006770909.1 coordinate 5,123,993, forward strand.
AATGAAATCAAATTATTTTTTCCTAAAATATATATTCAAAAGTTGTGGCCTCTTTGATGTAACATTCCTTTCTGGCCTTTATTCTACTAGGACCTATTGTGTGGTCTTTTATGTCTCATTGATAATTAGGAAGCTTTTAAACCTATTACTGAAGCCAAGGAAAAATTCAATGCCTTAGGTGAAGAATCTTAGTCTTACTTTTAGTTACAAACTAAACTTGGACCTATAGTGATCCTTCCTGCATACAACCATGGAAACATCAAGTGACAGAGCTGAAAGAGATTTAGAAGAGTCTTTTGCAAATTTAGGCCTTTAAAAGTTACAAAATAAGTACAAATAGTCACTAAGTTCTACACTTAGATAAACCTCAAAGATGATAACTACTAATATGCCTCAGGGCTTCATCTTCCCCCAAAGGCTGAGTAGCAAAGGGTCACGGATATAGGAATAGAATTTGGTATTAGAAAGTGAATGGTCCGCTTGTCAGGAGCAGGCTCTACTACCAGCCCTGGCTTGACCCTGTGGATCCTCTCACCTCCCTGATGTGATAATTGAAGCAGAGAAGCCCTGAAGGCCCATCCAGCTTAAAGAGTCTATTTTTCTGTAACTACTTTTAAAAAAAATCTTGTGGTAAAATATACATAAAAATTTACCATTTTAACCATTCTTATGTGTACAATTTAATTGTAAACATTTTAAGTGTACATTGTGAAATGTACAAGTGTACATTTTAAAGTGTACAATTAGGTACATTTACATGTGCAACCATCACCACCATTCATCTCCAGAACTTTTTCATCATTCCAAACTGAAACTCTGTACCCATTAAACAATGACTTATCATTTTCTTCTCCCCACAGCTCCTGGTAACCACTATTCTCCCTTCTGTCTTGATGCATTTGCCTATTCTAGGTACCCCATATAAGTGGAATCATACTTTATTTGTCCTTTGATGGCTGGCTTATTTCACTTAGCGTATTGTTTCAAGGTGCACACATGCTGTAGCATGTGTCAAAATTTCATTCCTTTCTAAGGTTGAATAATATTCCACTGCATAGATAGACCACATTTTGTGTATCCATTCACCTGCTGATGGGCATTTAGGTTGTTTCTACCTTTTTAGCTATTGCTAATAATGCTACTCTGAACACTGGTGCACAAGTATCTGTGTGAGCCCCTACGTTCAATGGCAACTTTTGAGATTCAGGAAGAGTCCCAGCAGACTTAAAAGGCTATTGACAGTAGCCTGTCGGCATCGGGCTCATGTGCCCTGGTTAGAAAGTCAAGAAGATAGATGTGACATCTCTTGACTCACTTTGTACCATACCAACTACCAGAAGCTGCTCAACAAAGGTCTTCTAATAACAGAAAGCAGACTCAGCCTCTTTGGATCAATTACATGTTAAGCCTAAATCCTCTTACAGGGTGTGGGCAACCTCCTGCCCGCGCATCGTGCTGGTTAAGGGCAAAAGCCAAACAATATGTTTATGCACTGGCTTTTCTGAACACTCATCTTCCTGTGTCTACTCACGACACCCAGACCAGTAGGCCCCGGATGACTGTAGCCAATTCTGATCACACTGAACTCCTGCGTTCACTTCATGATTGGGATATGGAGGTGGCAGTCTGTTTTCCTACTTCCTGTTTCTATTTTTCAGGCAGCACCTGTCACCAGCAGTCTTGACTTTGACAGTTTTCTTTTGAGTCTCTTTGCTTTTTTTCTCATACTTGTTCTAAGGTTTATCAGAGGAAACACTTGCCCTCCCAAGGATGGCCTCCACGCTGTGACAGATTAATCCAAGTGGACTGAACTTCCTTCAGACAGAGGACACTAATTATTATGAAGGCACTTAGAACACAATGCGAGCTGACATCTGACAGACCATTCCCTGCCAGCTCTGCATTGTCTTAATGTCAGACCCTGTCAGTTCCCAGCCTTAATTACATCCTGTTTACAAACATTAGGCCTGACTTCAGATGAAGCCTTAACAAAGGTTGACAAAGGTCAGGGTCACATCGCGAGGATGTTATCTGTCTGGGCACTCCTCCCGATGAACCAGAGGTAGAGGGCTGATTCGGGAGATAGCTTTCAGAGCAGAAAAATGCACTGTGGTCACTGGACTATCTAATCTCTGCGGACACATGTTCATCCAATCTGCTAAGCACTGTGGCAGGGAGAGGGGGCGAAATTTAGAGGGCCAACTCGGTGCTGCCTGTTATCTGAAATCCCCTGAGGGCAGACATGGCAAAGGTGTTGGGAAAAACCTTCAGAAGGAAGGCGGTAGTCACCCTTTGCCACTGATTCAAGAAAAACAAATTCAAGCTTTAAAAAATGAACCCCGGTTAAAATAGAGACCTGTGTCAAAGATAACAAGCAAATCTTAAGGAGTATACATAAGCTGATTTTTTTTCAATCATTATTTTTGAAATGTTTTTATGCTAGGGTCAAGTAGCAGATTTTTTCTTAAGCAAAGTATTCTTTAGATTCATTTTATATGCTAGATTTGTAGGTATCACCTGAGACTTTCATTCAAAGCAATCAGACTTGATTATCTTTGAATGTTAATAGGTTACAACAGTAATTAATAGCATAACCTATTTTTGTTTGGTTGTTTGTTTTTTTAGGTTTTGGCCTTAGTGGTCATCTGCCAATCTCTGTATTTTACAAATAGGAAGAGAGAGGGTTGAATTATGTAACATAACTAGATCTTACAGCACACTGGTGGCAAGGCCAAGCCGGAACCAAAATCTCTCACACATAGTCTGGGGTTCCTTGGAAGTAAACACTTTATTTTTAGAATTCTTATGGAGTCTGGCACCTAGTTACTAGACATCTGTTTAACAACTTATTCATTCTGGCCCTTCAGCCTTCTTTACTAAAGATCTAAAGACCTTACAATTCTTTTCATCTTATAGGTTCCAACACATAAATCGTTTCAAATGTTCTTCCCTTTAAGTCTTGAAATTCCCATCGTGCCCACAAAAGCACTCGGTAGATTGTTTACATAACTGCTTGGGCACCACTTGGTTCTTCCACATTATCAAGACTTCTGCTGTGCTACCTCCAGATCATTTTCTCACTGAGTCCAGTGAGTTGCAATCTGTTCAACAGGCTTGCTTCCTAAATGTACACCTTGTAGAAGTGAGTTTAGGTGTATCTCTAACAACTTTGTCGGTTTTTTAGGTCGACAGCGTTTCAGAGAAATGGCCTCCTTTGGTGTCTAGTTCCTCCTTCGTCAGCTACACTGCCGCGCCGCACCACACACCCAATGCCACAGGGACTCACTTTCAGACCTACTGCTTAGCCCCTCTCCCAAGAAGCTCATCTAGCCCTAGAGTTCTTGCCACCAGTAGGTAACTCTGAATTTTTTTAGGCTTAGTCCTGACTCTTCACCTCTTTTCTTCCTCATCTCTGTGAGAGGCCTCTGTTCAAACACAGTAAGTCTAAGAACAAATCATTTCCAGGGTCCCTCTCCCAATCCTCCCATCTTGAAAGAAGAAACATCATTCTCATGATCCCTAATTTTTAACCTTTGAGAGTCCTTTCTCAGCCCTACCTACTTCCCTGTAGTGAAGAACCAAGCAATTGTTCATTGCTTTGTCCAACGTGCCTGCCGCAGTACCTCAAACATAGTAGGCACTTAGTAATGCATGGATAAATGAGCAAAAAAATGAAAAGATTGGGCTTCCCTGGTGGCGCAGTGGTTGAGAGTCCGCCTGCCGACGCAGGGGACGCGGGTTCGTGCCCCAGTCCGGGAAGATCCCACGTGCCGCGGAGCGGCTGCGCCCGTGAGCCATGGCCGCTGAGCCTGCGCGTCCGGAGCCTGTGCTCCGCAACGGGAGAGGCCACAACAGTGAGAGGCCCACGCACCGCAAAAAAGCGTATCGGCACAAAAAAAAAAAAAAAAAGAAAGGATCAATGTAGAAATGGATAAACTTGATGAAATCACTGAGTCTTTGATAATTTTTTCTTCACAGTATCCCAGCTCTTCTTTTCCACTTCCTCCTTCACAACCATCTCCATTTTCCAGGCTTCCTTCACCAGGGATCTGAATTACTACAAACCATTGTTGGTTCATCTGCCTTCGTTTCTCCACCAAACCCCTCCCAACTACGGCTGGGCACAGATAGTAGTGCTGTACAAAAACTGGTGCTTCACTCTTACCTAAAACACAGACCCCTTGCAACAATCCCGTCGAATATTCTAATTTGTTATATAAAAATGTCAAGTAGCTCTAGGCCCAGGTCCAACTCCTGACAAGTGTGACTTATTCCGTCCCCCCAGGATGACAATGAAATGCTGTTTAACTATCCTTTGACTACACTCCTCTGAACAGGTGTGTTCCCCATAACATTCTGTGGTCTAGACCAGATTTCCCAGCTTATGGGGGATTATGTCATTTGGGACTGAATCCAAGACTTGGCTTAAATAAAGATGTATTACTGCCTTGCTGCTCATGCGTTGACCATATTCACAGAGTGAAGGCAGATGAATCTGTCCGTCAAGTGTAATACGGAACTCTCTGACGACAAACTTGACTTACGGTAGTAAAATTGAGGTTACAGCGAAGCTGAACTAAAATCCCGAGGTGTTATACTACTTTAACTTGCTTCATTCACTGTGATGAGCTACATCGTTCAGAAGGCGGTAGTTACTGCAGGCTGAAAAGTTGTGTCCTAAGATATTTCCACCATAGCGCTGTAAAGTTTGTGTTTGTTATGTCTGCCAGCTAGTGGCTGGAACGTCTAGTAGGAATTTCTCCCAATTAGCAAAGGGAATAAACGTGGGTGGGGGCAATGGGGAAGGAGGAGGGCCAAGGGAAAAACGAATGAAAGGATGAATTCTTTCCTGTAAAACCTTGAGGACGTGTGATAAAGCTGGCCTTTTTGCATGCATTACATATACATTTTAGTGCTAAGTACAGTTTAAAGATGGACGATAATCATCTGTTATCTGGGTAACACTGACACATTAATGGTTCTATTTGTAAGTCTTAAGACAAGATCAATAATTGAGAGCTTTAAAAACATCAGGCACACCTGCACACTCTTCCCACCACTGAAAAATAACTGCTTGCTCTTTTTTCAGACGGTTGTTTTACTTTCGTTGCATTTGTAACGTCAGTCATATGCACAACTCACTCTCCCAACAGAATTGGGTTACAGCCAGTGGCTAGCGCCTCCGGAAATGGGACCTAATATTTCGCAATAGCTCTACGAGGGTGTGCAACCGCATGCTTTACTAACCCAAACAAGAAAATCTAATTTTAGAGGGAAAGGAGTTGAGAGGGTCAGAAGAAAACCATGTCACTAATCTAGTACATACCTTTATATTGGGGTGTATGCAAAAGTTCAGGGCTGAAGTGAACTCCCAAATTCCTAGTACGCTCACAATAAGCTGCTTAATTCAAGTGCAAGGAATCTTACCACAGGATTTCATAAGATGCAACTTTTCCAAACAGGAAAAGAGACACTGACACAACCAAAAATTCTACAGCTCTTAAGCAGAGAGTTGAAGAAAAGATATCACTTTACAAAAGAAGTCAGTTTGCCAGGCTGATTCTGCCTTCTTTGGTGGTGGATGGGGAGGGGTGGAGTGACTAAGAGGGTGGGTGTGCAAGGAGACTGGAGCATATGAAAGCAGAGGCTTTGAGGGTGCAACATTAAACGGGACTTCGCAGGGCCCACTAAAAAAAGAATCAGGGTGGCTGGAGGAGTAACTGTGCCCAAACTGACCCTAAAGCCTTGAATATCAAATCTTTCCTTTCATTCAGGTCTTTGGATCCAAAGCAAGATAATTTTTAATTTAAAGCAGTGCTACATTTGATTGTCAAACTGTACCGTGCACTGGACAGGTCCAGGGGCAGCGCTCACTCTCCTGTCCTCAGCACCCTGAGTGACACCCAGCACACGGCAGACACCCAATGATGTACATGGGACGGGCGAATCAGTGAGAGACTGAGATGGGGGCTCGAACATCGTCTTGGTGCCTCCGATGCATCATACTTTATAGCAATCCCTTTAAAGTACCTTAGAGCCAGTTTTTTTGTTTTGCGGTGCGCGGGCCTCTCGCTGTTGTGGCCTCTCCCGTTGCGGAGCACAGGCTCCGGACGCGCAGGCTCAGCGGCCATGGCTCACGGGCCCAGCCGCTCCGCGGCATGTGGGATCCTCCCGGACCGGGACACGAACCCGTGTCCCCTGCATCGGCAGGCGGACTCTCAACCACTGCATCACCAGGGAAGCCCCGAGCCAGTATATTTTTAAATCAACGGTTCCATAGGATACGATTCAACTCCGGAAATAAATAGAAATAAGGGATATAATTTTCTGACTCTCTGCTGAGCAATCAAAAACATTTTTTAGTCCCAATAGACACAGTGATGGACAATTCTGCCTTAAAAAAAGAATAGAGCTGTTCACAGCAGCATCACCCACATCTCACAACTGGGAGGGCAGTTGCCTCCTGAGAATGACGGGAGGGAGCGCCAAGTAAAGCTTCTGCCCAAAAGATCCAACCTCCCCTTTTACTGCACCACAGTGGCAGCTCTCCTGTGGGAGGGTGGAGACTATGGGAGGACAAAGAAGGAGGGATCTGCTAGGGGATGGTGCCATAGGCCAGACCCTAAGGCACAATATTATTTTATGCTCCTGTAACAATCCCAACTCATTCACTCCGTTATATCTACCCAAGTTTCTGAGCAGCTGGGAGCTGGCCAACTCCCATAGGGCGGGCAGCCTAGGCAAATAACAACCGTCATTGATTGATACAAAGTAAATATTCAGTACAACCATATAAAGTAAATATTATTATCACCATTTTACAGAAGAAAAATGTAAGGCGAATCTATTTAGCAGGTGATGAAGTTTGGATAGGAACCTCAGTTTGTCTGACTCTAAAACATGAGATTTTTTTTCCAACACATCATTTTGCCTCCTGGATCCAATCCCCATGTAAGCTCATACTCCCAATGAGAATGTCATTATATAAAGAGGCACTCTCTTCCATATTCAAACTAGGCATCACTTTTAGACAAAAATCCTTTATACACATGGGTCTAATAATTTAAGCCCAAATTTGAAAAAACTGAAATATCACAAAGTAACAAACATCATAGAAGTCTCTCATTCCACCGTATACGACAGAAGGAACCCTCTTTGTAAGACTATATTGCAAGCTTTACTTGCACTTGTGAAAATAAATATATTAGCATTACGTAGCACTTTTCCACTGAAAGAGTTCAAAGCATTTTTCGAATACCAATTTGGTATTTGCTTGAGAAAATAAAAGCTGAAATATTATAGACAAACTCTAGGTGGCATCCCTTAAATAAAATTTATCTTTCTTCTTCCCAGAAAAAGGTAGGCATCTCAAAACACGTATTGACACTAAAACTATTAAAATAGAATGCCAAAATTCATGAAATATAAAAAAATACCCTAGTATGGCTACTACCATTTGAGAACTGCATTTAGTGTTCAGCTTCTTAAAAAACAAGGTGAAGAGCAAAGAAATCATTTATATATAATTCTCATTGTCCAATAAAAGAACTTTCTGTGGATTGTGGTTTAAGAAGCTCTGAATAAGACATTGGATATCTTCTACCACTATTTTACAAAAAATACACAGATACTCTTCATGCGACATTACTTAAATTGACCCTCAAGAGAAGCTAAAGGAGAGTCATTTTTAAGAAAAGTCATTTGTTTCAGATGCAACTCTATTTTCCTTCTCCATAGATCATATCTAATTTTTACACCAATGAAGAGTACACTTGATTCCTTCCACCTCTTTTTCAAGATAAGTTAGTTGTCTGTACATTTTTAGCAATAAAAATCCATCTTTTTTTTTTTTTTTAAGGTAACACCTATGGACCATTTCGTGTTTAACCTAGCCCTGTGCTAAGCATGCATTCTTTGACTCAGCGACTCTGGGCTATTAAAGATCCCACCCTCAGTGTCAGAACCGCAAGTGGAAAGCCCGGGAGTCCAGCCTGGGTTAATCGGATTCCAGAATCAGAGCTCTTAATCATCCTGCTACAAATCCTATTCTGTTTGCCATAAGGGTATGTGACATTTTTATCTGTATTTCCAAAGTCAGGTAGATAAGAACATCTTCCTGGGGAAATAATATTTTCCTTAGGTCAGTCCTTTCAGGGCAGGCTCACAGAGGAAATCTGGACACTAGTTGCTTTTGATCAAGTGAAGAATTTGAAACCATAACCCAAATGTATTTTTAGACCTCAGCAACAACAGATAATAAATACTGCAATATGTGGGGAAATGAACAGAGTCGATATGGAAGCATATAGGAAGTTATATGCTTCATAGAATAGGTAATAGGAACTTTCTCTTCAGGTCACCAATCAACTCGAAGTCAGTTAAAAGTAACGAATTGTCATCATGGATAATGTTCTAGATGAAATAAGTTAGTGGTCAAAGCAAACACCTAAAACACCATGGACCACACTACAAAAACCCAGAAGCAATTATCACTCATCATTGCCCTGGCAGGAAGCTCCAGGGGGACCAAGGACTGAATGAGTAAAGGGACCACTATCACCTCTTAAATCTTGGGCCGACTGCTTCCAGATGAGCCGTTTGGCATAGTGAGGAAATGGAGTTCTGAAATCTTGCCCAGATGTTGCATTTCAGCTAGAAATTATCGATAGCTGGGTTCATAATCCTTTATTTTCATGTATAAGACAATAGATTTTTCCAAACATGGTAATTTTGCTACCACTTTTAAGCAGATTGTGTCTTTGGACTTTTTGAAGACTTACCCAATATGTGCTGAAGCATGTAGACATTTGAAATTATGAGAGGGGAAAAGGAAGATATTGGTAGCTTGTCCAAGGACAGTTATCCAGGAGAGGGAGTGTCCTTTAGGGCTTATACAAATAGACCCTTTCTCTCTCTTCAAATCAGCCTAACACATTCTCTGAACACCAAAGTTTTTCAATACTCTATTAAACGAAAACTCTAGAGTTACTGCTATTTTCAAAACATTACAGTAGAAGAATCCCTAAATCACAGTTGATGGCAGCTGTTTCTCATAACGACATGCCTAAAATAATGAGAGCCCAATTTGAACCCGAATATTTCCACCCATGGATTCAGTTAGGCTCTGTGCTAGGTACTAGGGATTCAACAAGAAAAAACACGGAAATAGCCCTTGCCCTCAAGGAGTTTACAGTCCAACAGAGAAGTAAGACACTGAACATCAAAACATGAATAACCTTCCAACTAAAAATAAAACGGCTGACAAATACAGTCCTGGTGCCCTCCAGTTTAGTTTAAAGGAGCCTAGATTCCTAAAACGTGGGTGAGTGAGGGGAGGGAAGCAACAGATGTCAGTTATCCAAAAGCGTTCCCGACAGAATGTTTTTTAAAGTAAAGTTTACAAACATTTTTCCTGGAATTCTGTACCAAACCTCCAATTTTGGCAACTGGACTCATTGTTGATTCTGGTTACCAAACGGAAATGGCAACCAGCCCCCATAAGTTAAAAGCCCTGGATATACAGATACATATGTACTATATGTTTTACTCTCTCCTAGAATCATATTATGTTGGACTTTGAATAAATCTTAGAATATGTCCCATCCAGCCTTTCATTTTACAAATGAGGGAAATGATCATGTCTACTGATTTATGAGGGCCTCAGTCATTTAACTCTTGAGACACTGAATGTGGCATATATCAAAGCCACATGAACTTTGACATCATTATGCTTCCTGTAGCAAACTTTTTCAAAGATAGTTGCTAAATATGTACAATGCAAAGATGAGTAAGATCAGAGTTGCTGATCTTAAGAAGCTCTGTTCCTTGGCTTAAGGCTCCAAAGGGTCACCTGCAGGTTAGGGCACCACCTATAACATGTCAGGCAGGACCCTAGATTGCCCTCTGGGGTGTATGTGAACTTCATAAGAATTTTACAACTATGTTGAGACCATTATGATATTATGATAGACTGAGCACCCATCTACTGAGTTTTGGGGCCAAAACTACTGCTCCAAAGTACAGTGGTCAATGTGTATTAAATTAACCCAGAAAAGTAAATCAGATCTTTCTGGCATCTCCAGGCATCTTAGTCCTGGACATTCAGAGAGTACATGTGACCACACAGATGTGAATGTAGGAGAAAAAGGTATGGTATCAGGAAAAGTATAGGTGTGGTTAGTATAAACCATTGTGGCAGAAGAAATACAAAAAGAAAGTGTAGGTTATGTAATCAGTCTTCTTCTGATGTGTGTGATAATTGCCTAGCATTTGGCCAGATCTTATAAGTAGTCCTCTGAAAGAGCGCATATTTTTAGTAATTAAAGTACACAAATGACCCCACACCTTTACACACACTTGTGAAGACCCAGCACTTCACGCCAGATCCAGCACTTGAAGATTTAAAAGGAGAAAACCCTGATTAACTGTATTCACAAGACTTTCCTAACATAACAGATGTCAGGAGACAAGTGTGACATCATATTATAGATAATTTTTTAATGGTCATCACTTTGAAAAATTGAAATTGAGATCAACCTAACTGAGCTCTTTTATCTTTTTTTATAAAAAATTAACAAACAAAATTTGATGATGAATGTACTAAGTGGAAAGGCATCCAAAACCAATTTGCCCTTCCAGAGAGGCCCAGACTACACAATCACCTGGGCGCTGGGTCCTGGGAACTGACTCTGCCCTCTAAAGAGAGGCCTCGCCCTTCTCCAGATTTTACAACCTGGTTCTGCTGGCTATAGGGGAAAAAATAATCCTCAAGAAGGACTGGTGCACTGCAGTGGCATTCCAGAGGAAATTCACTGTCAAAACTCAGCATTGTAGGTTTTTTTGTTTTTGTTTTTGTCTTTTTTGTGGAAGGGAGATGATCTCCCTCTAGAAAGAAGGGAGAACCAGGCTTAATTTGCCCTTTTTGCAAGTCAGAAACTACGTTCTGTATTGCAGATTTGTGGAATGTAAGACCAGACACTTGCAGATACCACATTGGGCTAAGTACTTAGGCATTAATTTGGAAGGATGAAGGGCCCTTGTATACCCACTTTCTAGCATCTTTAGTTTGCTATCTATACAGTGTAAGAAAATATTCCAACCAGAATCCTTAAGAAGGGTTGTCAGATTAGCAAATAAAAATTTAGGGCCCCCAGTTAAATTTGAATCTGAAATAAACAACAAATATAATTTGAGTACAAGTGTGTCCCAGATATCGCATGAAGATATACCTATGATAAATATATAGAGATATAGAGATATATACCCAGTTTCTCTGAAATTCAAATTTAACTGGCTATCCTGTATTTTATTTGGCAATCATATCCCTAAAGCTATCAACGAAGAATTTATCTCGGAGCTAAATATTAGCCCAGGTGGAAGGGAATATGGGGAAAGTGAATTCTGAGCTTTTTAATGTGTCCAGGGTCCTGCAGATTGCACTGTGCTTACTTTACAATTTCTCTGTGAGGTAGGACCAAAGTCCTTAATCCCTACTTTATGAGTGTAGACTCTGAGTTAAAGAATCGCACAAGGTTACAAAGCAAAGTAGAAGAGCTGGGATTCAAATTAAGATCCTCTGGCATTTTGTAGGGGGTTCTGTCAATCACTACACTAAACAAACATCAGAGAAGGAAGAATTTAAGAAACTGGCTGGAAAGCATTGCTTTAGCAAGCAAGAATACCTGGCGCAAGCATGGACACTCTTTTCTGTTTTCACGCCTAAGTAAGCAATCATCTGTCTGTGTTCTTTACAGGCTGAGAGTGGCCATTAAGAAATGAAAGCGAGTTTAGATTTCACCGGCATGTTTGGATTGGACGACATTTTGCATTTCAAGAAACCAAGGTCAGCTCAACCTTTTTAGCACTGAGACCCAGATACCACCATGATTTAAGCAAACAACTACCCTGGTGAATTTAAGAGTAAGTGATGGAATAACTGTTCACTGCCTCCCATGCTTTAATTTGCCAAGACTATCTTTACTTCTAAATCTATTAAGGAGAGCTCTATTTCACTCTGCAAAATACGAGCAATTTCTGAAATGAGGTAGAATTTATCCTTGTGAATACACTTAGGGAATAAAAACTGAGTAACATCAGTAAAAGGTAACCTTCCCAGCGTTAGCTGCCTGGAAGCATGCGCCTTATATTCTAACTCCAAGCAAAGCTATGGTTAGAAGAACTTTTTTGTTAGAAAACTGAACCTCATACTTTTTGTTAAAAAAAAAAAAAGACATAGTGTGGGATTAACCTACCACTGCTAAGACATTCCAAATTCAAATCTTTCTCTATTGTACCACAAAATAAAATGCTCAGCTATATTTACCACATCAAAAGAAATTAGTTGAGTTTCTAATATCTCAGAACCAAACTAATAGTTCTCACGTGGATATTCATGTTTAGAAACCATGCAAGGAGTAACAATTGCCTATGACAACTGTCTGTGAAGGATATTGTCAGAAATTCTGAACTGCCCCAGAGGTGTGGCAAGAAAGTCCAGAGATTATTATTGGGTAATGACATTGGAAATAAAAAAGTATATAGTATTACGGTATTGAGCTATTAGGGCAGGGAATCAATTCAAGGAGACAAGCAAAATTTATATACTTTATTGATTTTAAATTTTACATGCTCTGCTATATGAGTAAATCTTTTGTAGTAATTCTAAAGCTTTGAAACATTGTAAATAACAGGGACTGTGGGGGGTTCAGGGCAACCATTTTTTCATACCAAAAGTATATAGCCTTTAATGCATATTAGAAGAAATTGGGGTAATAAAATACCTTAAAGCTAACTTAAGTCAGGGCTGGTGTGGTTTTTTTTTTTTTTTTGGTCTCCAAAGAATGAGCATGTAACAGGTAGTGAAGTAATGCCAGGTAGCATTGTACTTAAGGAAAAGCATAATTAAATTGATCCTATTGTATTACACAAATCCAACATATCCTGTGTAAACTCAGAAACAGGTGGCTCTTTGTAGAAAAGTGGCTGGCTATTAACCAATGGAAGTAAAGTTTTCTCACACAAAAACAAATACACAGGAGGAAAACACTGAAACAATGGTTGACTCAGGATCCCATAATCAAGAAGCAGATTGAATTTGAAATCACCCCTGCCTGTTCAATGTACCTGAATCCAAAAGCCTCAATGCTGGGCATGGGGGGAGCCTGTTTCTAAACAGGAATTTGAGTAAGCCAGTCAGGTTCCGAGAGCCTGCCACCGTTACCAAAAACCACTGCAGTCTGGGTAGTTTGTAAGTTTCCATCATACACGCAATATAGAAAATGACAGACATGAAGGTGTTGGGAGGAGTTTTATATTTTTACCGCAGTGAGCCTGACTGACGCTTAAGAAAACGTTTTGACACATTTAAGTGTGAGCAACAAATCTGTCCACTGATTCATAAGCCACATGTTTACTTAAAGAAGCCTGGCCCAATAAATAGGGATCAAAATCCCAAGTGCTTAAGTCCATAAAATTCCCGGAGGCGAACTAGCACCAACAGAATATATTTGACCTTCTTTTTTTCTGTTTTTTTTGTTTTGTTTTTTTGTGTGTTTTTTGCGGTACGTGGGCCTCTCACCCTTGTGGCCTCTCCCGTTGCGGAGCACAGGCTCCGGACGCGCAGGCTCAGCGGCCATGGCTCACGGGCGCAGCTGCTCCGCAGCATGTGGGCTCTTCCCGGACCGGGGCACGAACCCGCGTCCCCTGCATCGGCAGGCGGACTCCCAACCACTGCGCCACCAGGGAAGCCCTGACCTTCTTAAAATGAGTACAGCTTTTCAAAAATACATAACTCGCTCTCTTTTTTGCATCTGTACACTATTCTTTTTTTTAATTCTGAGAAGCTACCTATCTGCCTTTCCAATATTTAAACTTCTGTGAGTATAAAAGTGAGAGCTGTACTCAAGTAATTAAAGCCCAGTGACTTTTTGCAGTTTTGACTTCTATTTATGTAGATCATATACAGTATACTTGTTCGGAAGCTCTATTAACTACAAAATTTGATTTTTGATTTTCTTTTTTTCTCCTTGTGGCACTCCTCTCACACATACAAAGCCGTTTGGCATAACGATTCCACACATTTACAAGAACCTAAAGGAAATGATGGCAATCCTCAAGCACATCAGATTCAGAAGAAAGAAAATAGACTCTATGATCATCAAAAAGGGACAAGAGTTTTATATTCTTCAAGTTTCTAATGTGAGCTATTGAGAATGGAAATCAAAATCACTGTAACTATTAACACTTAAATATTGGGCAGTGAGTGATTACAGTGTCTTAAAACCGGAAACCTCAAAACTGGGTATTTCTAACCAACCCACTGGCATAGGCAACCTTTGTGTGATGGAAGGAGGAAGGGGGAGTCCCTATGGGGGCTGTAAGTGAGTGGGAATGTAGGAGAGGAAAGGAAAGGAAAGAAATCTAACTCAAGGACCTAGAAAACTTAATTTGGAAACTTTGTTAGTGACTTTGGACTTCATTAAACTCCATGTATCACTCGAGCAGCATGATCTCAACAGTTTGAAAGGTATTTGTCATCAGTGAAAGAAAAACATTTTTAAAAGAGTAAAAAGATTGATGCATCACTGTGGACTACTCACGCCCCACGCAGTTCAGTTCTTAGTATTAATCTCAACGTGATGGCTTTTGCATACGGCGCATAATTAAACATTTTCTTTTCAGGGCTTTATAGAATCCCCATATGTTTTTAATGGCATCATCTGAATGTTTTTCTTAATAATTCTGGCAGCCTGCTCCTGAATCTACAAGTTTGTTTTTTGTTCCTAATATCTTTTCTACAGAGGCTGCATTGTGCCAGAGATTGAATCAAAGTCTGAGAGCCCCATGGTCAAGGAAGACACACACACAGAGACTCACACACTCTTACACTGCTTTCTCCTCACTCTTCACTTGCAATCTGTATTACTCTTGGCACCGGGAAAAGATGGGTGAGAAAGAGAAGGCAAGGGAAGAACGCAGGGCTCTGAGTCACAACCTCACTCTACCATGTGGCCCCTTTCTCTTCTACAGTAAGATGGCTAACTCATGTCATATGTCTGTCTGTCTGTCTCTCTATGAATGTTTGGTGAGTGCACTTAGGTGTGTGCGTGCACACAGGGCGGGATGACTTTGGCAGCTGCAACATATGGTCTGTTTGACATTCTGAGGCTGGACAAACCAAAATTTGCTGACTCAATACCTACCGCCTCATGGGAACAGGCTTTCTCCTTTTGAGCAGTGGTCCATTTTCTGAACCAAACCCCTTCAGACACAACCCATAAAACTGAAATAATGAAACGTTCGCCATTTGGCCTAGTCAGCCACATTTTGAGCTATAAATCAGAATCACTTCCATTTCAGGTGGTATAAATGCGACCCAGTGATCAAGCCTACATGCAGAAGGGGACATCAGGATACAATAATAATCTGAGATTCTAGTATCCATGTCTACTCAGGACTAGTGCCCATAGTCTCAAACAGAGAATGTAAGAGCCTCTGCTTGAAGAATAAGTAAATACGAAAGAAAAATGTACCCATTGTTGTTCAAATGTAGCTTTGCATTTGCTTTATCCCAACATAAATTTAAATTCTAGAAACTGACAAAGACAATAAATAACTCACTTTCGAATCGCAGGTCTCCTTTAGATTGAGTGTTTGAACTCAGATCCAAGTTTCAAAATATAATAGTTTTTTAAACGTGTTCTCACACTCTTTCCATATTTGTCATCTTGAAATCAGATGATGTGAATGAACAAAATAGAAACAGTAACCAAAACGGATTCCTTATGCTGTTTTCCCCATTGAACTTCATTTATTTACAGATGGCCAAGTGTCTATGAGGGCATTTGAAACTCTCCTATTATTAAGAGCTGAGCTTTATCAAAAATTTCAAAGAACTGGTATATATTTCAGAATTCTGCAGATGATGTGCCTTAAATAGAAACAACCACTCTGGAAAATCTTAAAACATATGCAGGCAAACAAGGACAGAAACAGATTATCCAGGAATGGGAATGCTATGGTTTTCAATGGTACTTCTAACATTTGTTGGTGAAACTTGACTGAAACAACAATAATCTTTAATAGCCTCTCTTATTAACGGTTTTCAGTAAACAAAAATAATTTCTTCTTAAAAACCCAAACCTTCCTTTTTCTTCCATGTAAATCGCTGTAGGTGAATTTATAACATGGTAAATATAATAATAATAAAAAAGAAGATTCTGGAAATGAAGTGATTGGGCAAAAATAAAAAGTAAGGTTTAAAACAAAAATCAGTTGACTTTCCTCCTTACCCAGATACCATTTCAGCATCTAGTCTCTTAGTCCAAGTCAAAGGAAGAAGCTGCCAGAGAACCAAAGCCACAGGGTCCAACAAGCTCACTATCCAGTAGAAACTGTCACAAACTGTACTTTTATCAGGCACCCACACAGCTGTGCAACCTTGGTTAAAACCCAGAAGACATTTCTTAAAAGGCTTTGAGTCATGAACATCATTGGTAGGACAATGGCACTTCTGAGCTTTGATCTAAAATTTGGATCGAAGGACCTTCCCTATCCTTCTAGAGAAAACTGCATATCTAAAAATAGCTTGGGGCTTCCTTGGTGGCTCAGTGGTTAAGAATCCGCCTGCCAATGCAGGGGACACAGGTTCGAGCCCTGGTCCAGGAAGATCACGGAGTTGTCACGGAGCAACTAAGCCGGTGCGCCACAACTACTGAGCCCGTGCGCCACAACTACTGAAGCCCGCACACCTAGAGCCCGTGCTCCGCAACAAGAGAAGCCACCACAATGAGAAGCCCGTGCACCGCAACGAAGAGCAGCCCCCGCTCGCCGCAACTAGAGAAAGCCCACGCACAGCAACGAAGACCCAACGCAGCCAAAAATAAATTAATTAAAAATAAAAACTTTAAAAATAGCTTGGTGGTAGCTCCATGTTTGAAACAACCCTCACCCAACTGGACAGCCACCACCAAGGCTTCCCACATTCAGATCTCAGAGCATTTATCACCACCAACTTAATCCATAGACGCTGAAGTGAGCACCAGTTGGTTCAGATGACCCCCACTTGTAGGTCTGAGAACAAGTCTACATCCAAGCAATGAGGAATTTTAAGGGTCCTAAGTTGGTAGATAGCAGGGTCTGATTTGCAGTGACTTTTCCTTTGGGTTTAGTTGCGGAGTACTAGCTTGAACAAAGCCGCAGTCTCATGCTCTGGGGCAAACAACTAGATCCCTGCTTTTGTACTTGCCCACTTACCCAAGTTCCTCTAGGAGTCAGGCCTGCCTTATCCTGTCTTCCTACACACAAATGTTTGGTGGGTACTACTTGATATCAGGCACTGTGCTGGGCACTGGGGAGAAGAATGAGAATAAACAGGGCACAGTCCCTGCTCTCAAAAAATACTCACAGTAGAGAGAAGGCTAGGGATGTATCTTAAGTACACTAAAAGATGAAAAGTGCTCTAAGAGGGGAAGAAACAAATTGGTAGGGAGAACAAAGGTGGGGATCACTGGGATGACGGGATAGAATCAAGAAAATTTCCTGAAAGAGGTGACATCTGAGGTAGCACTTAAAGGTATTCATGTGGTAGGAAAAGCAGAGGGACAGAAAACTACAAATGCAAGGAGAGTGCTCTAAGAAGGGAGCACAGCATGAACAAAGGCTGTGGTTCTTAAAATGTTCATCTTCAGACACATCACTTGGGTGTGCTTCTAAGAATGCAAATTGCTGGGCCTTACTCTCATATTCTGGTTCTGTCGGTCAAACACAGGTATCTGGAGCTTGCATTTTTAACAAGTAGGTAGAGTTCAGGTCACATTTTGAGAAACGCCTGTGCAGGATCATAACGGTACATGATATTTCAGGGATAAGAAGAAATTCAGTACGAACAGAGCATGGATAGGGGTGTGGGAGGTGGACTGAGAAATGAAGCTGGTCAACCAGATCTGAGAGTGATTGCCAAGTCTTCCAGGCACCTGGGAAGCCCTAAAAATTTGATTCCGGGAAGCTTCAGATACCAAGAGCCACCCTCAGAGCTGCACGAGGACTGGATCGTCTCTACAGCTGCAACTTCTTGGGTGTCCACAGCACAGCAGCAGGGAGAGGGGAAGGAGACTAGCCTAAGCCCAGACAGCCCAATGATCCAACCCCAGTTCTGCCACTTACTGACTATGTCCTCTTGGCAAGTGACTTAACCGTCTAGGGCCTCAGTTTTTCCTCTGCAAGATGAGAATAATAATACCAACCCAACGGGTCTAATATTCTGCAATAAAAGAAATGTTCTATACCTTCATTTGGTTGGTTGTTACACACTATACATATGTAAAAATTCACATGTAATTATCAAGCAGTATACTTGAGCTGTAATGAAATTATACATCAATATAATACCCATATGTGTATGTAAAAAAATAAATACCAACACGTCAAGGTCATTCTAAAGAGTAAATGGCATAATACACATGCAATGCCTATCTATCTCAGTACCTTACATTTAGTTTGTTTAATAAAAATTAGATTACAATATCTAACATTTATTGAAAATTCAGGTAAACAGAGAAAAAAAATAATAAAGAAAATTTCAAATTTACAGCCATAGTTTGCCTGCATGAAGAAGATGTAGAATTTCCCCATGACTGGGCTTCCCTGGTGGCACAGTGGTTGAGAATCTGCCTGCTGATGCAGGGGACACAGGTTCGAGCCCTGGTCTGGGATGATCCCACATGCCGCGGAGCAACTAGGCCCGTGAGCCACAACTCACTGAGCCTGCGCGTCTGGAGCCTGTGCTCTGCAACAAGAGAGGCCGCGGTAGTGAGAGGCCCGTGCACCGCGATGAAGAGTGGCCCCCACTTGCCACAACTAGAGAAAGCCCACGCACAGACACGGAGACCCAACACAGCCAAAAATAAATAAATAAATAAATAAACTCCTACCCCCAACATCTTAAAAAAAAAAAAAAGAATTTCCCCATGACTGAGTCTCCCCTGCAGGTGCCAGACCATCTGTGACAGGTTCCCCAGACTTGTTCTCCCACTTTCTGGGTCCCATCCCAGATGTCCAGCCTCTCTCAAGTTGGATGCTCCCTGGTCTCACATAGTTTACCTGCCCACGATCATCACCAGCCAGCTTAACCATTTTTCACAGGATCTGTTTCTCGTGATCTCACGCAATCCCAAACCACTCTCAGTGCTACAGTCATTATTTATGAGGGTGGGCCCTGTACCCGAAGACAATTAATTTATTTGCCAAAGATACACTTAACTAACTGTCCCACAAGGCTCCTGATCTCTATGGCATAAACAAACCAAAGCAGAGGAAGAGCATCCTGATACCAAGGATAGTGAATAACCGCCTCTTGAATCTTTCTCTCCTTGTTATGTTAACAGAAGCATGACTCTAAATTTAAAGGACCCTCTGGTAAGACCTTTTCCTCTACCTGCTCTCATTTGACCCTCTCCCTAACCTCATGAGAGAGGCAAGACATTCCACTCATTTTACAGATGGGAAAATATTGAGCTTCAGAGAAATTAGGTGACTTAGTCATACAGCCACTAAACCTTTTCAGCTACAAAGACTTGAACCCAGGCTCCCTGGCTCCTGATATACATGCTTTCCATTACTCTATTTCTGCTACCTCTCATTTTCTGGTTACTTTGGCCTTCGGCAAGAGAGCTAATGAATATTCATGGTTCTGGCCCTTCCACGTAAAAGATTATTAGTTTCAAATCACATGAAAATAAAGCCCATACAACCTAACAAATAGCTGTATTAATCTACTTCTTAAGAAGAGGCCATTAACTTTAAAGACACTGAAGAACCAACTGAATTCCTTTCTGTACCAATTAGGAGCAGATTGGAGCCATGGCTGTCATCAAGGTAGAGTACAAAAAAAGACAAAAAACAGGTTTTGGGTCAGAAGGATCTGGGTTCACAATTCTGACATTGCACGATCTTGAGCAAATTCCTGAAATTCCGAGTCTGGTTTTTCTCATCCTTAAAATGGGCTGATCACCTGTAAACTCAGGCATGATTGTACAACAATAAATACCACAAGCCTAGTTCAGTAACCACATAGAGGCCCTTAACAATTGTTAGCCCACTTCCCCTAGAAGGGTGTCCTAAACTCCAGCGTGCATGACAGCGTGTTAAAACACAGCCTGCTGAGTTGCCCCATCCTCCAAGTTTCTGATTCGGAGGCTGCTGCCGATGTAGCTGGGCCCTGGCATCACACTTTGAGAACCAATGCTCTCAAGCCAGAGGTGTCATGTAGACACAGAGATAGAGGTCACTGGGTAAAAATCTTTACCCTAGAATGGCCATGCCAAGCTCCTGGGTGTCAATCACTAACTCACAAGCAAAGCCAGCTCGGAAAACAGAAGGCCAAAAATGACCGTAATCCTGACCCCTTGATGGACTCAGTGTCAGGGACTCATTAGGGTCAGAAGACTCTGAGCTAAGTAAGCAGTTTGTCTAAAACTCCTTGTGATAACTGTTCTTCCACTTAAGACCTTCGGAAACTCCTACCCAAGGATCTTCCATCTCCACTCCTAGAAGCCTTGCTGCCTTATAAACAGTCCCTGAAAGTCCCTGAGATCAACCAGACCAGTGCTAATAAAATCCAGTGTTACAGTCTGATTGAGGCTGCTCAGCTAAACACCCACTAGCCCACAGTAAGATCTCTCCTCTGTCTCTCCATGCCCTATCTCATACACACACACAAATTTTCAGAATCTGAGGGTCTTTCAGGAGTACAATTAGGTCAATCTTTTAAGAAATGCACCAGCAATCGCTCAGTTTTACACCTAAGCTTTTTTCTTAAAGGGAGAGGCAGACTTTGCTTCTTGAAGTGAAGAAAACAATGACAAAACCCCAGAAAAT
Source organism: Lipotes vexillifer (assembly GCF_000442215.2). NCBI lineage: Eukaryota > Metazoa > Chordata > Mammalia > Artiodactyla > Lipotidae > Lipotes > Lipotes vexillifer. The sequence continues at coordinate 5,144,867 of NW_006770909.1, forward strand.
ATGTTAACCCTGTTTTATGAAGGCGGTATAGACAGTATATTCTCTTTTGTTTCCAGATATGAAGAATACATAAAAACGTGATGAACAGGCACTGGCATAAATATCGTTCTGTTCTTGTGCAGAAATTTGTAATATATCTCTATTTTGCTGCAGCCGGATTCCACTGAGTCATCAATTTCCACTGTATTATGCAATGTTCGGCTCAGTTGGAATATTAAGCAGCCATCAGATTCTGAACTTTGCATTTCCTCACATTTGGCCCTTCCCTGATCAAGCTTTCTTTCTCTGTGATTATATATATACATCAGACCCTGGAATCAACTTTCTTTGTTTTATCAAGACCTGGTGTGTAGTGATTCTGATTTATCATTTTTACAACAGTCTCTTCCCTGCGGGCTCCAGGTCGTGATGGTGGCATTGCTACGATTTATGGTGGGGATTGTTGACGGAAGATGTATGCTCTTTTTGATTTTCCTTCCTCCCAACACCTGGTTCTTATTTTCCCAACTCTAGCTTCTGCCATTTTAAGCATTATTTACCATTTGCTGAAATGCATCAGTTTATTTGGTGGGGACATGTAAGGTAGAGGATAGATTTTTACAGTTGGCTATGATTTTTCCTCTTATCAACCCAATGCTGAAATGCTTTTTACATTTTCTTATGTTGTTAGGAACCTGGAGTTCATATTCATTTCTCACTTGTTTCTCCTTATCTGCCATGACATATTAGTTCTCTCGGAAAGAAAAAGAAAATGCAGGCTGGGTAGGTTCCTTATGGAGGTTTCTGAATTTTCTGTGACTCACGCTGTAGGTGGTCACCTCCTTTCCCAGCCTGGATATGTTATTTATTACTTAGTGAAGGATCCTCTCTCTCAAAAGGCCCAGAGCAAGGCTAATTTTTCTTCAGAGTCTAAGATCACTTCAGAAGAGCTTGGCAAAAAGTAGAGTTTTTGAAGCCACTTAGGAATCCATTTGCCAATATTGAAGGTAACTTTAAAAAGCGGGGATGAAAAATACGAAGATGCCCACACCTGAAAAATGTTTGATTTTGAAGACTGACATGTAGGTTTTCTCTCCAAAGTGAATCACAAACCAACTGAGACCGGAAACCAAAAACACCCAGAGTGCTTTCTCCCTCTCTTGCCTCCCCTAAGGCACCCAGCAAAGTGTTGGACACTGAGAAGGCCTTGTCTAAATTGATGTCTACTGCCACTTTTAGCCAGGGCTTCTTTTGTTAATTTATATACTTTTCCAAGAGGTCAGGTAGTTCAGGGTGTCATTTAAATGGGATAAATAACTAACACTCCCTCCGCCTGCCCCTCCACTCACTCCTGAAAAGAGAAGTCAGCTTCTTGAATTGTCATTTTTAAATAAAAAATTTAGGTCAATCAGACATGCTCTGGTGGAGAGAGCTAATCACCTCCCAGGATTAGATGGCCAGACATAGCGATTTTCCAGGACAATTCCTGTTTATGCGTGTTATCGCAGTGTAATTATTAACAGTAGCATCCTTTCACTCTCAAAAGTACCCTATTTTAGATGAAAATTATATAGTCATGCTATCCTGTATTTATCCCCAATTTCTTCCTTTTAGTAACTATGCCCCTGCTGACTTTTATGTAACAGGATACTTGTCCAGCTTGACACTGCATTTTCCAGTTCTCTTTGCAGCTTGGTGTGGCCAATTATTTATATAATAAACAAGCACGTCATGCTGACTTTTTGCCAGGCACTGTTCTAGGTACTCCTCGAATTAAAACATTTAATTGTCATCCTAGGAGCTAGGTGCTATTTCATCATTCCCATTTTACAGATGCTGAAACTGAGAGGTTAAGTAACTTGCACAAGTAGCAGAGCTGGGATGTGAATCCCAGCAGTATGAGTCCAGAGTCTGTGCTCTTCATCTGCTACCTCCAAGCGTGACCAAGTGTTGGTCAACGGAACGTGGGAGGAAGTGATGCAGACAGCCTGGTCCTGAAAAAGGAATCTCATCCACCACTCTCTCCTCTT
>NW_006770909.1:5146885-5151678 GCF_000442215.2 Lipotes vexillifer
CTGGTGAACACACAGTCAGAGACAACAGTCCACGAGTTGGAGGAGCCACAAAACAAAGGGATGTGGATCCTCGGCCAACCTCAGAGAGCAAAGCTCCTTCCTCCCCTCAACTGCCTGCTACCTCGTGATGGTGTATGTGAGGGAAATCTGCCTGTACCCTAACTAATACCTATCCACATCCCCACCTCACGAAGACCCACTTTATGCAGATGTCATACATGAAGGAATATGTGACTATTCCATGCCAGTATCAAGGTGAATCTCCTTGATCAGATCCAAACATTTCCTGCGAATGGCCCCAAGATTCCTCTCTACTCAGATAGCTGCTCCCATACTGTTAGCAAGGAGGGTTTCACTTCCAGTTCTATATTTAAATCGTAGCACATAGAAAATTTCTATGGAAGGCAGACGTGAAAGAGAATGTAGCTAGAGATATGCAGTCCTTATTCTCAGCACCAACCTAAAGTCATTCCAGAGCAAAGGATTCATCAGCATGGCCTTCCTCTACCCCTGCATAGAGCAGCATAACCTCTACCCGCCCCTGGCACATCTCCTTCCCCTTCCCAAATATATTCTCCTCAATAGCATTCATCACGACCTAACATATGTTCATTTCTTTTTTTATTTATAGCCCATCCCATCTGGATGGTAATCTCATTGAGAGAGTGACTGTGTCTGCTTTGGTCATTGCTTTATCTCAAGCTCCAAACTGAACCCGAACTGCAGTAGGTACTCATTAAGCATTGACTGAATAAATGAATGGAGAATGAACAAACTTTGAACAGCTAAACCTATGTGACTTTGGGCAAGTTACTTAACCTCTCTGGGTTCCCTGATAATAGTATCTAATAGGATTGTTGTGAGAATTGAAAGAGATAATTCCTGTCAAATAGAGCCTAGCTCCCAGCACATGGTATAGGTCCAATACCATGGTAAGAGTGGTGAGTATTATAATGCTCATTATGTACAGGCCTTATGCCATGCAGTATCATTTCATTTAATAATAGGCCATGTGTTCAGAACTACCCACCTTCTGGTACCACAAAACGAGTCCTGGTTCATCCATCATACAGCTTTTGAATTGTTCTGGTCCTCTTTCTAGAATTTCCTTTGGAAAGCCAGACTGCAATTTCCTGGCTTGGTAGGACAGACCCCAACCTTCTCTAGTGAAATCCAGATCAAGAGTTGCTGGAACTGGTCTTACCTTTGATAAGGAAAGACAAAACAGTACTTATTTTAGGACTGGTACCATGGCTGGTGTAAGAGTTCCCTGGTTTGGAGTTGTTTGTTTGCTTTTTTGTTAAATATCTCTATTTTTTTTTCTTTTGTTTTTAAGATCATCAGTGGCCTTTCATCCACTAATAACCTGAGGAGGGGTCAACTTGCTCCTACTTTTAGGACTTTCCTTACAGCCTGCTGCTGCCTCTTTTTGATAGAAGCATCTAGAAAAACTCCTGAGTAGTACAAGCAGACTGTGAGGCTGAACTTTACACTCTGCAACAAAGCCATGCCTGACACCCAGCTACATAGTGAGACCTCTTTCCAAAAAATGAATTGAGCTAGAGTTCTGGGAGTAACAGAAGTCTTAAATATGTACATGCATTTTTTCATAAAGGTACCAGCACCACTTTCAGAGGGAAAAATCCACACCTGATACTTAAGTAGCTACTGCCATCCAATCTCTCAGAAACTTATCCTTGCCCATCCTCATGCTTCCAGCTCTTTCCAATTTTAACATCGACCAAACTAGAAATTATCTAGAAGATGATGAATAAAGGAGCAGAAGCAGCAGCTACAAATTTGAGTGATGACTATATGCAGAAACTATATGCCTTACATTTGCCATTTCTAAACTTATTTTTAAATCTCACAGTCCTAAGAGTAAGCTATTATTATGGTTGTCACTGTTATTTGCATTTTATAGATGGGAAGACTGAGGCTCTGAGAAGCTGTTGCTAGCATCCAAGGTCCCACAACTAATGAGAAGTGAAACAAGGATTCTAATGCAGATATTTGTAGCTCCAATACCACACTCTCTCCACTAGATCTTCCAACTTTTGGAAGTTTGCTATGTGCAGGACAGTTCAGGCAAATATTTCTGGAGACCTCAATATGAAGGATATAAAACAGTTGCTCAAACTTTACCCTAACCAAGAGAACTACTTCCCCATGGGCCACCCTCTGGGATAAGTTGTATGAGTCCGGGATTCCTCCAGCAAATAGGCCTGCAGTTAAAATTTCTTTCTGCAGAATGTTGGGGAACCCTGTTTGTACCTCTAATTTACGCATTACTGTTAGAAATGTCTTAATAGTGAGTTTCTCTTTGTGTTTCCTCATCTACGGGATGGATATTTTAGAACAGGTCGAAAGCAAACATTGTTGCCTCACCTTGACCCTCCATATGCGTGTCATCTGATTATACCCAGACCCGAACGGATGAAATCAGGGAGATAAGTAGATGCAACCTGAGGCTCCCTAATCTCATAAGTACTTTTTGTTGACAAAAGAGTTTTGCTAAGTGAGGTTTTCCCCTCATAGGGCCTGTCAATATGCTATTATTGATAGATGAAAGCTAGTCTATTCCAGGTCTGGACAATTTTGAGCCTCATCCCCTAACCCTGGTTTAATACAGAGCGCTAGAAAACAGGCCCCAAAATGGGCACCTTAGCTATATTGAGGTAGTATATTCAGTGGAACATTTTTTTAAAAACCTACACAAGGAATTAGCAAATTCAAATCCTGTCACAAATGTCCTTTTTTTACATTAAAAAGAAACTTAAAAATAAAGCTTGAGTGCAAAGATGTCCTAGGCATGGCTGACAGGACTAATAATATTTAAGGACATAATTGTTACAGACCTACTTCCATCAGTTTTGCGGCCCTAGCACAATTATCCCAAACTTTGTACAAGTATATCCTACCAGAGGCTCTCAACTGTGGCTGCACATTTGTATTACCTAGGGAGCTTTATTTTAAAATAATGATACCTGGAGCGCACCCCACCCACCAGAAATTCCAATTTAATTGGTCTAAGGTGGGGTCTGGCACCAGTACCGGTTTAAAAGCATCCCAGATGATTTTCTTGTGCGACCAGGGCTGGGAACTACCATTCCAGACAATTCCCCACTGAGATGCAGTAATTCCTCTGTCCCTAACTCATAGCTGTAACTGCCTCCGGCTGAATAACACTTCAGATGAATCACTTACTGCCAAATTTGTTTCTCATTTATTCTAACTGCTATATTCAATCCTTGTCTGATTATTCACTTAATCTCTTCTGATTCGACTCAAAGTGTAATTTTTTATGACAACCCCAAATTCTCTCAACACTCTGACACATTAGTTCAATGAATAATCCCTTAAAACATCACACGAGCCTTTTTGTTCATAAACAGTAGGTTAGAGAGATTCAGGATTCGCTTCTGGTGTGATGCGTAAGGCAAGTTACTACCAGTTCTCTACCCTCAACCTGCAGAGCGGACAGGCTGTAATATTTAATGTCACTGCAGTCCTCAGAAAGACTGTCATATACGCAATCTGCACTGGAATCCCAATTCTGCTGTCAACTGGCTAAGCAACTTTTGGCAAATCGTGATCCCTCTCTGAACCTAGGCTCACTCATCTATAGAACAATGGGAGAAATCAGACTTGTTGAGTCCAGGATTCTCTCTCAGTGTTGAAGACGTTCTATATCTAATTTTAAACTGATGAGCAACTAACTGCTGGTGGGTGCAGTGACATTAATTAATTGGTGGTATTTAAAATTCAAATGCTATTTGTCTCACTATCCCACTGAAAAAGCCCTTTTCAGTTTTTGGCCAAAGCAAGAGAATAGAGTTCCTATTAAAATGGAGCTTATGTTTTATAACCAGGAAAGAGCAGCTATGGCTACTCCTTTGAAACAGACAAATGCACTCCATAAATGTACTTATACTGTGGAGAAAATGCAAGTCTGGTAGATTAGACGTTTATCTCAATTTACATTTTCACTGAAGGAAATACTTTGTGTGGAGACTCACAAAACTCCAAAAATGGAGAATACCTTGAAGAATCACTTCATTTATTCCCCTATAACTCCTTCATTTATTCTCTAGGTTCCTCTATATAAACATAAAACTATACTGCTCAGGAAAGAAATAGTATAGCTCTCTGTTCTTTTGTTTTAATTGAAATATATTTGATTTACAATATTTTGTTAGTTTCAGGTGTTCAGCAAAGTGATTCAGTTTTATATAAATATATATATATATATATATTCCTTTTTTCGATTCTTTTCCATTATAGTTTATTACAAGATACTGATTATAATTCCCTGTGCTATACAGTAAATCCTTGTTGTTTGTTTTATATATGGTACTGTGCATAGCTCTCTGTTCTTTAAATCTATTAATAGACCTATTTTAACAATCCCTCTTGATCCATGGCCCCACTGTTGAGTAATCTTAACTTAAATCTATCAAATTCTGATTGTGCTAGTCTCGTCTCACAGATGCCTGTGATTCATTTGCTTATACATCTTCAAAAGATTTCTTGATACTAAATAGCCCTGATTCCTTTAGCCCTTCCCCATAAGATCTCAACTTCTATTCCATTGAACTTCCAATCATGCTCCACAAATTCTCAACACATTCTTCATGCTGTGGAGTCTCCTCTGAGCTCCAGCTCAACTGCCTGTTAGATATCTCCTCCTGGGCGTCAAATTAAACATGCTCCCGGGCTTCCCTGGTGGCGCAGTGGTTGAGGGTCCGCCTGCCGATGCAGGGGACACGGGTTCGTGCCCCGGTCCGCGAAGA
>NW_006770909.1:5151840-5194089 GCF_000442215.2 Lipotes vexillifer
GAGCCATGGCCGCTGAGCCTGCGCGTCCGGAGCCTGTGCTCCGCAACGGGAGAGGCCACAACAGTGAGGGGCCCACGTACTGCAAAAAAAACAAAAACAAAAACAAAAAACATGTTCCCACTGTGCTGGTCCTCTTCCAGTGATTTTTTTTTTAATATTCATAAATGGCACCACCATCGACCCATCTACAGTAGGCAGAAATTCAACCCTACATCTCCTTCACCCTAATTCTGTAATCAAACACTCACCAAGATTTTGTTCTCTAAAAATGTTGTGAATTCAGCCATTTCTCTCTATTTCCATTATCCCCAGTCCAAAGAGCCATCCATTCTCTTCTGGATACTGTAAGAGCCCCCAACAGGTCTTCCCCCCAGATCCATTCTCTATACAGCAGCCAGAGCGATCTCTTAAAAACATACCAGATCATAGAATTTTCTGGCATGAAACCCATCAGTGACTCCTCAGGGCTCTCAGAATAAATACCCACATCCTCAGTAAGGCCTTCAAGGTCCTGCACAACCAGGCCCTCTCCCCACCAGTCACATACTGAGCCGCTCTCCCTCTCACCTTCAGCTCCTTCTTTATTCTTCAGCTTCCTTTTTACTGTAGAGCTTTGCACATACTGTTCCCTCTGCTGGAAATGCTCTCCATCATCCCCATATCCTTCAGAGCTCACCTTGCTCACCTCCCAGACTGCTTCTACCCTTTCCATTACACTCTCACCCAGCACTCACCCTGCACTTGTCCTGCATTTCCCATACCAAGTCTCTTAGCATGCTTATAATAATTTGATTAATATTTCATATCTAGAGACCATGTCTGCCTTGTTCACTGCTCTATCACCAAGTGACTTGCACATAGTAGGCATTTTATGCTCTAACAACATTCTAGTAAATGGTTGACTTCTCTTGTCGTAAATTAGCTTATCCCCTCCACTCATTTCCTCCTCTCCCTTCACTGTCAAATTTCTTTAAAGACTGGTCTTTACTATCTGCCTCAGCTCCACCCCCATTCACTTACCAACCCACTAAAATTTGGGGTCCTCAGGCACCACTCCAGTAAAACTGTTAGTGCCAAAGTTCACCAATCAAAGCTCATGATGTTCTGGGCTTTTTCTAGATTTACTCCTACTAAACATTTCTGTGACATTTGACACTATGGACAATCCCCTCCTGTTTCCTTATGCAGAAAATGTGATGAGTAGCTCCTCTGTTCCTGGCCCTGGGATTAGAACAGGGTCCCTTCTCACATTGAGCCCAGTGAGAGAGTCAAATCGACAATCACAAATATGCAAGTACAGCTCTGTAAGTGCTACGAAGAAAACACAAAAAGCCAGAAGAGTGTAAAAGGCAGAGACTCTGAAATTGCCTCCTATTTCCCCCTGACTTGCTTTTTGCTTCCACAGCTGAGCTGTCCTCCCTGTGTCCCATAAACGCCTGCGTGCCAGGGTTCCTTCCTTATCACGCTGCCTCTCTCATGCACACTCTCTTCCTGTGCTTGGGGCCAAGAATTCCCAAATCTGTATCTTCAGGCTTAATTTTCCAAGCACCTCTTGGATATCTCCTGGATGTTCCCTAGGCACCTAAAACGGTGCATTCCGGAACAAATTCAACGTCTTTCCCCAGTCCTTCTGCTGTTTCCTCTCTCACAAGTCACCTAAACTAAAAAATAAACACCCCTGAGATTTTTCTTTCCATTTCCCTCACCCCACAGCAATCAGGGAGTTGTCACAATTCTGCCTTCTAAGCATCTTGTAATTTAAACTTCTCCATACCCAGTGCCACTACTTTTGATCAGACATTCATCATCTTTCTCCTGCATTACTGCTGTGGCCTCCTCCCTGGACCCTCGCCTCCAAGCTCCCCCTATCCTGATCATTCGCTCTGCTGCCACCCACATTTAATGTGGTCATGTCGTTGCCCTGTTTAAAAGCCTCCAGTGCCTTTAAGATATAGTACACATTTATTAACTTCATAATCAGATCCTGCCTACCTCTCCTGTCTCAGTCTTTTTCCATTCATTCATCCCACAGATATGCACTGAGCACCTAGTATGTATCAGGCACTATTTTAGGCACTGGTGATAAAGCAGAAAACACTGCTATGTCTTTACCAAGCCCCACACCCAGGTGCTACACACACAACTCTCTCTCTCTCTCTCTCTCTCTCTCTCTCTCTCTCTCTTTTGCACGCCTGCACGCACACACACACACACACACACACAGGCACATACACCTGGTTTCCAGCAACTTGAAATCTCTCATCATTTTCTACATGACCCATGTTCTTTCAGCCTTCATATAATACCTCCAGCGGCTGAAAGACTCTTTTCCTTCCTCTCAGACATATTTGCACTCCCTATAGACTCAACACTCACATTTAACCTCCATGAAGCCTGCAGGAATTCCTCAGGCAGATTTAGACATACTGCCTTCTTTCCAAGTCAAAACGCTTTGAACACACATCTTTCACATGTACTTGTTTTTTACATGTCTGTCTCCATCATTAAACACTGAGTTCTTTGAGAGCGGGGTCCCATCTCCTTCCAGGGCATAGCTTTAACAAATTTTTACTGATTATACAAATTGAAAAATAAATGAACAAATATGTTCCACTACGTCTTTAAAGGAACAGTCCACCAATTGTACCGTGCACTAGAATTCATTGGGCATCTTGTTTAAATGCCAATTCAGATTCAGTAGGTCTGGGGCGAGGCCTGAGACTCTGCATTTCTAACACACTCCCAGGGGATGCTGATGCAGCCAGACTAAGGACCACACTTTGAGGAGCAAGGCTTTAGAACTTCGTGATCACAAACCCCAGAAAGTGAGGTTGATGGAGAACTATTTTGTGGAAATTAAACAAACAAACAAATGATAGTTCTGCTCCACACCTTGTCAGTCATATCTGCATGATATCTTAACAGCAACCAACTTCCTGAAATACTGGAGGGAAACGTCATTGCCATTGCCGTATTGCCATAACCCTTCCCTAGTTGAACAGCCCACTCCGTGCTCTCCAGATCCTCTGAGAAGCCCTCACCCAGCTGGTTCACCAGCTTCCGCTTGTTGCAAGAATCCAAGCGTGTCTTTGTCTCCAACTCTGCAGATGGCTCCAGTGTGTCCCCTTGTCACCTCTAGCGTGGACACAGGCTCCCATACTTCCCTGCCAAGGGTCGGTGGCACAGGACGGTGCAGTCCCTCTTGCACTCTCCCTGTTCTAAGGCAACAGCCCTGGCTGCCATTCAGGGCATCACTTTTCAAGCTGTCCTGCCTCATTGACAGAAGGTTTGGCACTGCCTGGCTGCTCTGCGGCCAGCACACGTCTCCTCCTCCCAGCATCCTCCGCACTCTACCGGGAGCCGGCACGGACTCACAGGGGCCACCTGAAAGGTGATCCAAGTTCTAATATAAAATTTTCCTACCCTCAGAATTCTGAGATACTACTGGGATTTACAAGTTGTTTCAAGACTGTTTTAAAGACAAACCTATGGTATTTACGGAGATATATGGTCCTGTGTAAGCGCTGTGTGGTTCTTTATAGAAGGTGCAGTATAAATGTTCTTGTATTACTAGGAGGATTATATAAAAGATGTTAAAACATGTTTTGACCAACCAGTGGTATGGCCACAGAATATAATGTATCCATGGTCAAGAAATCCCCACCAGAGACCTCTGAAATCTTACATTGATTGAGTCGTGCTGGACTTGAAACACATTGAAAATTTTCCAAATGGCAAAATATAAAATATACTCTTTCTTTTTTTTTAGTATTTACCAGTTAAACACTAAAGTACTGTAGCTGGCTGACGTTTCACAGCAGTTTTTGTTCTACTTTTCCAAAAGCAGCCAAAAAGGGATTGTTTTCTTTTAATGCTTTGTTTTGTCTCTAAGAAAAGAAGAACCAACTTATTTTGAGCATTCTACTCCCCCCACCCCCGCCTATGCAATAACATCATAATGGCAGAATAATCGCTGTAAACAATGCCCTAGGGATTTAGTTGGCTACAGCGGGGGACTCTAAAAGCCAATTTCAGTGCTTTTCTTAACTACATCATTGCATTTTTGTCTGCAAGTGGATAAGAAGAGTCTCCTTTTACAGCAGGTTGATGGAAAGTGCTAATTGTTGACACATTAGCTAATTGTTATGATTAGCCTCTGACTTCTTTTTAATTCTCAAAAGTCAAGATCTCAACTGTGAAGTATGAAGATGCTTTATTACAACAATGCTATGAAAACATTCAAACAATGAGGGGCTAATCTTCAGAAGCATTTCAATCCAGTGGCCTCTAGACAGTCCTGCCTTTAAAGAATAGACATCAGGAAAAAAAAATATCCTAACTCAGTATTTCAGACATAAGTGTTCTGGGTTATCATTAATGATCTGCGTTTACAAATTCACTATGTCTTTGGAAAGTTGATGTAACTCCAAACCAAGTAAACCACATGCAAGCTGTAATGGTCTACGGACAATTGAGGCAGCTTGGAATCCACAACAATGTGAACCTGTAAGGTACCAGACTTAGATGTTTCTCAGTTTTCTAAAAATCAACAAGGGATATTTGAAACTGGGGTCATTCTCAGCTACAGTTCAACTTGGGAAAACAACTAGGTATGAGTACTAAAATGTGTGTGTTCTTTAATATTTAAAGAAAAGGAGGGAGAGGAAACCAAGCAAAGAAAGTAGCAAGAAACCAAATTGCAGGGTTCAATTCTTGGCTCTGGCCATTGAATGAGTCATTATTCTGTGCCTCATCCAGCTGACTTGTAAATGCAAGCAAATATTTACTATTTACTATAGGAATAACCTGCCTTCATATAAAAATATTATTTGACTGAATTTCAATTTTTAAAATTCAGACACATCTTAAGATCAATGCACAATTCTATCATGATAAAATGTAAAAAAAAAAATCTGAATAGACATTTTTCCAAAGAAGCCATACAGATGGCCAACAGGCACATGAAAAGATGTTCAACATCACTAATCACCAGGGAAATGCAAATCAAAACCGCAATGAAATATCACCCCATACCTGTCAGAATGGCTATCATCACAAAGATAAGAGGGCTTCCCTGGTGGCGCAGTGGTTGAGAGTCCGCCTGCCAACGCAGGGGACACGGGTTCGTGCCCCAGTCCGGGAAGATCCCACATGCCGCGAAGCGGCTGGGCCTGTGAGCCATGGCCGCTGAGCCTGTATGTCCAGAGCCTGTGCTCCGCAACAGAAGAGGTCACAACAGTGAGAGGCCCGTGCACCACAAAAAAAAAAAAAAAAAAAAAGACAAGAGAAAACAAGTGTTGGTGAGGTTGCGGAGAAAAGGGAACACTTGTGCACTGTTGGTGGGACTATAAATTGGTGCAGCCACTATGGAAAACAGTGTGGAGGTTCCTCAAAACATTAAAAATAGATACATGATCCAGCAATTCCACTTCTGGGTACTATTTATCGGAAGAAAATGAAAACAATAATTGAAAAAGATATATGCACCTCATTGTTTATTGCAGCATTGTTTACAATAGCCATGATATGGAAACAACTTACATGTCCATTGGTGGATGAATGGATAAAGAAGATGTGAGATAGATAGATAGATATAGATAGATAGATAGATGATAGATAGATAGGGAATTCAGCCATAAAAAAAGAACGAAGTTTGCCATTTACAACATGAATGGACCTTGAGGGTATTATGCTAAGTGAAATAAATCAGACAAAGACAAGTACTGTATAACCTCTGTGATATATGGAATCTAAACCAAAACCAAAAACAAGCTCTTAGATTCAGAGAACAGGTTGGTGATTGCAAAAAGAGCAGGGGGAGGGGGAAGTGTGAACAGTTGTGGGTTTTTTTAGTTTAAATAAATTGAAGAAAAAAATTTAAAACACGCAAAAAAACCATTTTCTGTGTCAACAAATCGAGAAAATACACTCTCCTTAAATTATTCTTGCTTACTAAATGCTCCCACCAAAAGGCACAGATTGGCTGAATGCATACAAAAACAAGACCCATATATATGCTGTCTACAAGAGACCCACTTCAGACCTAGAGACACATACAGACTGAAAGTAAGGGGGTGGAAAAAGATATTCCATGCAAATGGAAACCAAAAGAAAGCTGGAGTAGCAATTCTCATATCAGACAAAATAGACTTTAAAATAAGGACTATCAGAAGAGACAAAGAAGGACACTACATAATGATTAAGGGATCGATCCAAGAAGAAGATAACAATTGTAAATATTTATGCACCCAACATAGGAGCACCTCAATACATAAGGCAAAAACTAGCACCCATAAAAGGGGAAATCGACAGTAACACATTCATAGTAGGGGACTTCAACACCCCACTTTCACCAATGGACAGATCATCCAAAATGAAAATAAATAAGGAAACACAAGCTTTAAATGATACATTAAACAGGATGGACTTAATTGATATTTATAGGACACTCCATCCAAAAACAACAGAATACACATTTTTCTCAAGTGCTCATGGAACATTCTCCAGGATAGATCATATCTTGGGTCACAAATCAAGCCTTGGTAAATTTAAGAAAATTGAAATTATATCAAGTATCTTTTCCGACCACAACGCCATGAGATTAGATATCAATTATAGGAAAAGAGCAGTAAAAAATACAAACACATGGAGGCTAAACAATACACTACTTAGTAACGAAGTGATCACTGAAGAAATCAAAGAGGAAATTAAAAAATACCTAGAAACAAATGACAATGGAGATACAACGACCCAAAACCTATGGGATGCAGCAAAAGCAGTTCTAAGAGGGAAGTTTATAGCAATACAAGCCCACCTTAAGAAGCAGGAAACATCTCGAATAAACAACCTAACCTTGCACCTCAAGCAATTAGAGAAAGAAGAACAAAAAAACCCCAGAGTTAGCAGAAGGAAAGAAATCATAAAAATCAGATCAGAAATAAATGAAAAAGAAATGAAGGAAACAATAGCAAAGATCAATAAAACTAAAAGCTGGTTCTTTGAGAAGATTAACAAAATTGATAAACCATTAGCCAGACTCATCAAGAAAATAAGGGAGAAGACTCAAATCAATAGAATCAGAAATGAAAAAGGAGAAGTAACAACTGACACTGCAGAAATACAAAAAATCATGAGGGATTACTACAAGCAACTCTATGCCAATAAAATGGACAATCTGGAAGAAATGGACAAATTCTTAGAAATGCACAAACTGCCAAGACTGAATCAGGAAGAAATAGAAAATATGAACAGACCAATCACAAACACTGAAATTGAAACTGTGATTAAAAATCTTCCAACAAACAAAAGCCCAGGACCAGATGGCTTCACAGGCGAATTCTATCAAACATTTAGAGAAGAGCTAACACCTATTCTTCTCAAACTCTTCCAAAATATAGCAGAGGGAGGAACACTCCCAAACTCATTCTACGAGGCCACCATCACCTTGATACCAAAACCAGACAAGGATGTCACAAAGAAAGAAAACTACAGGCCAATATCACTGATGAACATAGATGCAAAAATCCTCAACAAAATACTAGCAAACAGAATCCAACAGCACATTAAAAGGATCATACACCATGATCAAGTGGGGTTTATTCCAGGAATGCAAGGATTCTTCAATATACGCAAATCTATCAATGTGATTAACCATATTAACAAATTGAAGGAGAAAAACCATATGATCATCTCAATAGATGCAGAGAAAGCTTTTGACAAAATTCAACACCCATTTATGATAAAAACCCTGCAGAAAGTAGGTGTAGAGGGAACTTTCCTCAATATAATAAAGGCCGTATATGACAAGCCCACAGCCAACATCATCCTCAATGGCGAAAAACTGAAAGCATTTCCACTAAGGTCAGGAACAAGACAAGGTTGCCCACTCTCACCACTCTTATTCAACATAGTTTTGGAAGTTTTAGCCACAGCAATCAGAGAAGAAAAGGAAATAAAAGGAATCCAAATCGGAAAAGAAGAAGTAAAGCTGTCACTGTTTGCAGATGACATGATACTATACATAGAGAATCCTAAAGATGCTACCAGAAAACTACTAGAGCTAATCAATGAATTTGGTAAAGTAGCAGGATACAAAATTAATGCACAGAAATCTCTGGCATTCCTATATACTAACGATGAAAAATCTGAAAGTGAAATCAAGAAAACACTCCCATTTACCATTGCAACAAAAAGAATAAAATATCTAGGAATAAACCTACCTAAGGAGACAAAAGACCTGTATGCAGAAAATTATAAGACACTGATGAAAGAAATTAAAGATGATACAAACAGATGGAGAGATATACCATGTTCTTGGATTGGAAGAATCAACATTGTGAAAATGACTCTACTCCCCAAAGCAATCTATAGATTCAATGCAATCCCTATCAAACTACCACTGGCATTTTTCACAGAACTAGAACAAAAAATTTCACAATTTGTATGGAAACACAAAAGACCCCGAATAGCCAAAGCAATCTTGAGAACAAAAAATGGAGCTGGAGGAATCAGGCTGCCTGACTTCAGACTATACTACAAAGCTACAGTAATCAAGACAGTATGGTACTGGCACAAAAACAGAAAGATAGATCAATGGAATAGGATAGAAAGCCCAGAGATAAACCCATGCACATATGGTCACCTTATCTTTGATAAAGGTGGCAGGAATATACAGTGGAGAAAGGACAGCCCCTTCAATAAGTGGTGCTGGGAAAACTGGACAGGTACATGTAAAAGTATGAGATTAGATCACTCCCTAACACCATACACAAAAATAAGCTCAAAATGGATTAAAGACCTAAATGTAAGGCCAGAAACTATCAAACTCTTAGAGGAAAACATAGGCAGAACACTCTATGACATAAATCACAGCAAGATCCTTCTTGACCCATCTCCTAGAGTAATGGAGATAAAAACAAAAATAAACAAATGGGACCTAATGAAACTTCAAAGCTTTTGCACAGCAAAGGAAACCATAAACAAGACCAAAAGACAGCCCTCAGAATGGGAGAAAATATTTGCAAATGAATCAACTGACAAAGGATTAATCTCTAAAATTTACAGGCAGCTCATGCAGCTCAATAACAAAAAAATAAACAACCCAATCCAAAAATGGGCAGAAGACCTAAATAGACATTTCTCCAAAGAAGATATACAGACTGCCAACAAACACATGAAAGAATGCTCAACATCATTAATCATTAGAGAAATGCAAATCAAAACTACAATGAGATATCATCTCACACCAGTCAGAATGGCCATCATC
Source organism: Lipotes vexillifer (assembly GCF_000442215.2). Classification (NCBI taxonomy): domain Eukaryota; kingdom Metazoa; phylum Chordata; class Mammalia; order Artiodactyla; family Lipotidae; genus Lipotes; species Lipotes vexillifer. Next base: position 5,161,106 of record NW_006770909.1, read on the forward strand.
AAAAAATCTAGAAACAATAAATGCTGGAGAGGGTGTGGAGAAAAGGGAACACTCTTGCACTGCTGGTGGGAATGTGAATTGGTTCAGCCACTATGGAGAACAGTATGGAGGTTCCTTAAAAAACTACAAATAGAACTACCATATGACCCAGCAATCCCACTACTGGGCATATACCCTGAGAAACCAAAATTCAAAAAGAGTCACGTACCAAAATGTTCATTGCAGCTCTATTTACAATAGCCCGGAGATGGAAACAACCTAAGTGCCCATCATCGGATGACTGGATAAAGAAGATGTGGCACATATATACAATGGAATATTACTCAGCCATAAAAAGAAACGAAATTGAGCTATTTGTAATGAGGTGGATAGACCTAGAGTCTGTCATACTGAGTGAAGTAAGTCAGAAAGAGAAGGACAAATACCGTATGCTAACACATATATATGGAATTCAAGGGAAAAAAAATGTCACGAAGAACCTAGGGGTAAAACAGGAATAAAGACACAGACCTACTGGATAACGGACTTGAGAATATGGGGGGGGGAGGGGTGAGCTGTGATAGGGCGAGAGAGAGACATGGACATATATATACTAACAAACGTAAGGTAGATAGCCAGTGGGAAGCAGCCGCATGGCACAGGGATACCGGCTCAGCGCTTTGTGACTGCCTGGAGGGGTGGGATAGGGAGGGTGGGAGGGAGGGAGACACAAGAGGGAAGAGATATGGGAACATATGTATATGTATAACTGATTCACTTTGTTATAAAGCAGAAACTAACACACCATTGTAAAGCAATTATACTCCAATAAAGATGTTAAAAAAAAATTATTCTTGCTTATAATCTTCCCTAAATAAGATAATCCTATTTACAACCCATCCATTAGTCAAAATATTTACATTTTCTTCCTATGGTGACATTCATTTTAAACTTTAAATATCTACATTCTTAAGAAAAATATTTATATCAGTTTTAAACAAGTCACACTTTATTTTGTACGTAGTTTGACTATTCTCAGTGACTTAACTGGTTACTAACTAGTTAACCCAGTTAGAGTTGTTTATAAGATTGAATGTGATAATAATTTAATGTGGCTAAAGCAGCTTGGCACATAGTGAGCACCTAATAAATGTTAGCTACCATCATCATCATCAAAGTGACAAGTAACTGACCAAATAGTCAGACTTTCATTTATAGAAAATGGTGTAGATGTCCCCACTTTAAGCAAGATGTAACACAGCATCGTGCAGGAAAGAAAGTGTTATGAGTAAGAGCTATGAAATTTTGGGAGGTAGCACATGACAAGTCAACACTTTACTGAACTTTTATTACATGGTAGGAACTCTGCTATGCGGCTAACAGTAGGACTTTGCCTACATACACAAAATGAACTGACCAAACAAAGAAAAAAAAAACTTGAGTAGTCTCTCCTCCATTTAAATGCCCCAGGGATAGAATCTTTAGATTCTAAAGAGAAAGTGAGGTTAGAAAAACCAAAGGTAAGAGGGAAAACTTAGAAAAGACACATGCAAGTTCTTATAAAGTTTTACCTTTACTAAACAAAAAAACTGTCAGTACATAAATCTAAGAAAATCAACAAAATCTTTCTACCCTAAATTTGTAATCATTAAGTGAATAATTTCTCTTTCCTTTGTTCAAAACCTTTCAGGCCCTTTCTTCTCCACAATTTCAACCAGACATTTAAGAATTCACTTTGCATTGCTGCGAAGACCATAAGAAGGCAACGTCTATCCTTGTTCCAGTCCTCTACTAACAGGAGTGCCATCTGGCTGAGACTCAGTACCAGCTCCCAAGTCTGTGCTAGAGACACAGCCTGAAAACACCTCCTTTCCTCTTCCCTCACACCAATCTCCCACCACCCACCCCGCTCATCTTACCCAGGGTTTCATCACAAACCCCACCTCCAGCTCTATAAACCACTTGACTTTTAGTTTCTTTTCCCAATCTCCTATTTTTCTTTTTTAAGTTACCCTAGGAATTTTTGAAATTTACAATATATATATGGAGATTCTCACCGCAGTGAAAATGTGTCCAAAGTAAAGCGTCAGGGCAAGGAAGCTCTAGGTTGAGGAGGGATTACTGTGGGTGAATTAAGTGCAGCTACTGTTTCAATAAAAAATGCATTACTGAACTGAGTCAATCATTTACTTTCTAGTTGAATTAAACTTGTTTTCCTACCAAAATACAGATCCATACTAACTTCTACGTGTGTCATTGCTCTAACGTTTTTATTCCTAATTCTGTTAAAACGTTATACATAAGAAACTAGCTATATCTCACGATATATTTTTTCTTCTGCATTTTTGGCAATTTTATATAAGGACTGGTGTCCTTATAAGAGAAAGGAGGGAAGATTTGAGATCCAGAGGCGTGGGCCCAGAGGGGATGAGAGGCAGAGATGGGGGTCATACAGTTCCAGGCTAAGGGACGGATGACAAGGCTTGCCTGCAGCCAACAGAAGCTGAGAGAGGGGTATGGAACAGACTCTCCCTCAGAGTCTCCAGAGGGAACCAACCCTGCAAACACCTGGATTTGGGCCTCCAGAACCAGGAGACAGGAAGTTTCTGTTGTTTTAGGCCACCAAGTTTGTGGTAATTTATTAGGGCCATCTTAGGAAACGAATACACTCATACTTAGGATTTACCTCAGGGTTGCTGTGAAAATAGAGGACATGATGGGAGGCAGCTAGCACAGTGCCCGCTCAGTAAAAGCTAGCTCCTTCATTCACCCCTTGCCTCCTGGGCAGTGAGAAGGGGCAGAGGGTAGGTTTTCTGCTGCTGAGGATTCAGGCAGGCTACTGATCATCCTTATGGGGTGGGAACTCTAGAAGGTCATCTCTGGGACTCCTACCTCGTTCCTCTTACTGGGAAGTGCCAGACCTCTCTCTGATGACAAAATGTCAGTGCCAACCTGTTTGGTGCAGGCTTTTCTTCCTGTCTGCCTCACTGCCTGTCTCTACCTCTGGGTAGAGCTTCGTCCTTGCTTACTAAGCTGCCAATAGAGAAATAGGCTCTACAAGAACAGCTGGGCTGGACTGCAGGACCCTTGTTCTTATGGTCCCAGGTCATCACTGTCTCTCTGGATGACCACTACAGTCCCCACTGTGGCCTGACACATAAAGCCAAAGATTCTGCAAATTCAGCATCTTTTTCCCCTTGGGCTCATTTACTCTTCGTTGACTGTTTTCTTTGATGGAGAGGTCAATACCAAGGTCTTAGAGCCTTTCCAACCCAGTTTCATTATCTTGTTTCTCCTTTTAGAGAAGAGAAGACATATCATTTATTATTCTTTTTTTTTTTAATTTCATCTGGAAGATGCATCATTTAATGCAGAGAAAAGTAAAAAAAACAAAACAAAAAACAGACCTTGTTCAAGCCCTAGGTCACCTACTAACTAACAATATGACCACACACCAAAGCAAGACACACAAAAAAAAAAAATGGAAAAAATTTTTAAATACTGTGAAATTGATTTTGGTAATTGAAAACCTACTTTGAAGTCATTTCTTTTTAGAATTCTACCTTTTTCTCAATTTAGTTAATCAAGGAAGAACTTGCGTCCAAGTAGACACAGCCAGATTGCTATAGGCAGTGGTCTGTTTCCTCGCATTCCCCTAATCCGTTTGCAAAGTAAAGAAAAGCAGCAGATATATAAATAAATAAATCATATATCATATATGTCATATATATGTTTCATAAATATTTCATATACATGCTTCATATACTCTGTGTGTGTGTGTGTGTGTGTGTGTGTGTGTGTATACACATCCCTATTTAATTCATTGGGATGCAATTAATGGATACAGAAAAGGCAAAGCATTTTTAGTTCCTTGGAAGACAAGCTTTAAAAATTAAGGTGGTATTAAAAGCTTCATTCTCCCCTTTGCAGAAAAGAATAAACCTTCTCTACTTTCCTCCTTGTTTTTCCCTTGATTCGCGTAGATAATCTGAAAACTTGACAGCCACACCGCAGTTATATGAAAAGGACAGCAGAGAAGTATCTCCTGTGAATGCAGACACGCAGATGCAAAAGGAGACCAGGTTTACGTCCTGCTCGCTGCAGCACTCTCTCTAACATGGGTATAGTCAACTTTCAGCATTCAGGCCAAAGGAAAGGAGAAGAGAGAGGAAGCATCATTAATTAGACACTCTTTCATTACATGCTCTATTATAGATGCTTTACATGCATTACAGCATTTCATCCTCACAATAACTGTAAGAGGTGGATGTTGTTATCTCCATTTTATAAATGCGGTAACTGAGGCTTAGAAAGCTTAAATAATGTGGGGCATGCATAACTGAGAGATAAATAAATAAAACTGATACCTCCCTACTTATAACTTCCCCCACCCACTTGGAGAGGCACTCTAGAAGAAAGGATACAGGAGCAACGAAGAAAACTGGAGATGGTTGCTTAGATTTAGGTGACCAAACAGCCTTTAAGAGAGATAGCTTGAATGTCAGTACAGGAAAAAACTTCCTGTGCTTAAATCTGATTACAACATCATTTAAATCCACTGAAACTTATCCTGGTATCAAAAGACATGCTTTGCTTACACCAGTTTTGAAAGCTTTGATACCCTAGTCATGAAGCAGCAGGTGTGGGCTGCCTTAAATCGTTCTGGAGGATAGCCACACTCCCCCAGTGCCACTCCCTTGCCTGGATTTTCCTTGTGCCCTCTATTCTTCATCTACTAAAATCACAGAAAACATCACAGTAAAGCCTAGAAGTTTTCCAGCATCGTTTTCTGACACTAAGTGTTCTCATGAGAATCAATAGCTCCTAGGCTGGCCCTTGTAGGCTCATTCACCCAACCAGTGGCTACTGACTGAGGAAGCCCTCTGGATGGGGCACAGTCTTGAAGCAGATTCAAAACTAGCATAAGAAATAACTTTTGCCTTTAGAGAGTTTGCAATCTAGTGCGCAGACACGTCAATCCATTAGAAAGCAATTACAATTTAACTCCCGCCATTCTGAAGTCTGTGCAGAGAAGAGAAATCGGTATAGGCTGGAGATTGAGGGAAAATAGGAAGGAGGAGTGCAGCAGGAAGGGGATTTGGGACGGTGAAAAGTAGGGTGCTGGGGGGACAAGTGGTATTGAAGAACGAGCATAAAATTAGTATAGTTGATATGCTGGGCAGAGAAGGAAATACCAAACAAAACCAGTAAATTCACAGAGTTGTTGCTCCTGGTTCTTTCCCAGGCCAGGATGCCCTGCTTACATCCTGTGCTTAACTCACCTCCACCTTGACAGGCTCCTGAGAAGAAAGTCTCTGACATGGGACCATTAAAGCCTCACTTTACTTTCCACAAACACATTTGCCTACTTTCACAGCTATTTACACAGAGAGTAAACAACCTTTTGCTTCAAGACGAAATGTAATTGTCACCTACTTCAGTGCAGTGAAACAGTGGTCGAAAGCTACTGGCAGAGTATGTCTATTAGACCTCCTAGTGAAGGAACAGAACCAGGCTGCCCCAAGACAAGAAGCTCAAGATGGGTCCTGGTAAATTTCTGCATTCTACCTAGGAAAGTGCCATCTGCTTGTCCTTAAGAAATATACATTTAAGTAGGCAATAACTGAACAAAATCCTTGGAAACTTGCTTCTTAAACCAGAGATCTGTGGATACAATCATACATACAATTCGCCACAGCTCACAAAATTTTATGACTACATAGACCCTGAACCAAAACAAGGGGGTAATTCTGTGAAAAGGAAAGTTTCCACCAGATTCTTGGCATGAAAAACAAACGTAGACTCTATAAATAAGATATAGCTTTCTTTTACTTTTTAAATTATGTCTATGATGGAGTAGAAGGCCACCATCCATCATGGAACTAGTTGACAATTGGTTACACTCAAATCATCCCCGACTGGGGATTTTCTTGGTCTTGTACACCTTGGCTTCCTACCCAATGTCTACCTCATCATGCCCCCTCCTGCCCTCTGGTCCTGACACATATAATAGCCCAGTAAGAGTCTTCCCTAAAAGCTAGATGGTGGTGGCCAGATGAGAAGAAAAATAACAACCTATACTTTTTTTAAAAGGGTGGGGGAGTCAACTTTGAAATGCCACAAATTTTTATCAACTCCTTCAAGTGATAAACTATGACTCATCTATCTTGGTTTACACAGTGTTCATCACAGTAGCTGAGACACAGGCTCTCAAAAGTTTGTAAACAACAGCAAGTCTTTACCATGAATGGTGAGTTCGAATGATTCCTTTTTCACTTTCAACTTAAAAAGATCAAATTCATCATCAAATGTTGTATCTTAAATATCTGGGAATGGTTGAGCCACTTGGAAAAGAGCTTGGCAGTTTTTCAAAAAGTTAAACCTAGAATTACTATACGACCCAACAATTCCACTCCTAGGTACATAGCCAAGAGAATTGAAACCAGATGCCCACACAAAACTCATTCACAAATGTTCATAGCAGCATTATTTATGATAGCCAAAAAATGGAAACAACCTAAATGTCCATCAACTGATGAATGGATAAACAAAATGTGGTGTATCCATGCAATGGAAAATTATTCAGCCATGAAATGCAATGAGGTTCTGATACATGCCACAGTATGAGTGAACCTTGAAAGCACCATGCTATGTAAAAGAAGCTAGACTCAAAAGGCCACATACAGTATGATTAGATTTTATTTGGAATGTCCAGAATAGGAGAATCCATAAAGACAGAAAGTAGATTAGTGGTTGCCAGGAGCTAGGGGAAGAGAGAACAGGAAGTGACTGCTAATAGTTATGGGGTTTCTTTTGGGAGGTGAAATGTTCTGAAATCAGATAGTGGTGATGGTTGCACAACCTTGTGACTATACTAAAAACCACTGAATGGTATACTTTAAAAGGGCGAATTTTATGAGATGTCAATTATATCGCAGTAAAAAAATATTTGGAAAACCTCTTGATGAAGAAACTATAGTTAGGATTTATGTTTAGTTCTTTAGGTGCGATGAAAACTACTAATATTCCATGTATTATTTCTTTGTCAATAAATATTAGACAACATATCAGAATTCTTCATATACTTACAGTAGACACCTGAAAGTTCTTTAAACATTTGTTACATTACATTAAAGTAGCAATCATACTAATAATGACTACCGTTTACTGAATGCTTACCAGGTACCAAGCACTAGTCTAAGTACTGCACATGTATTAACGCTTAAAAGAGTTAAAAGAACTTTATAAGGTGAGTGCTATTCTTATCCCCATTTTATATAGGAAAGTGAGTCACAGAGAGATTATCCAAGGTCACAGACAGCTGATGGTGGAGCCAGGATCCAAGCCCAGGCAGCCTGGTCCAGAGCTGGCACCCGTAACAACCATTCAATTCCACCTTTAATGAAAAGGAAAAGGATTAGTGTTGTAGAAAGAGTGCCAGATACGTCACTGCAGGGCCTAATCTGGAGATTTGGTCTAAACTGTACCACAGGCAAGCTCTGCAAGCCTGGGGCCCCTTGGCCTGCTTCTTCTAACCTCTAAAGTGAGCGTCTGGGTTAGCACCATCTCCAAGTCCCCAACCACCCAAGACTCTGCCACTAAGTCAATGGCAAACCAAGACATATTCAGAGGTAGATATTCAATCATTTAGTATATTGTGCACATCAGGAACTTTGAACTCATAATATTCTATAGACAACAACTAGTAATTTTAAAACTAACCCCCCTGAAAAGACCTCAGGGTCTAAGGGACAAGGTTGGCTAGAAGGCACTTTTTTGTAATGCAAAAAATGGAAATTCTGTTACTCTCCCTTATAATCAAGAAATCAGGGCTTCCCTGGTGGCGCAGTGGTTGAGAGTCCGCCTGCCGATGCAGGGGACACGGGTTCGTGCCCCCAGTCCGGGAAGATACCACATGCCGCAGAGAGGCTAGGCCTGTGAGCCATGGCCGCTGAGCCTGCGCATCCGGAGCCTGTGCTCCGCAACGGGAGAGGCCACAACTGTGAAAGGCCCGCGTACCACAAAAAAAAAAAAAAGAAATCATTCATTACATTTTTTCTTCCTGAAATTTAATTCCGTGATATCACTTTTTTAAAATGCCAAACTATCACTTAGTTTTTGAGGCACTAAGGACACAATAAGAAATAAGGCCAAAAGAGGGTTCCAGCTCATTTTTAAAGGGGAGGGGGGAGATAATAAGCAAGCCAACAGATCCATAAATGAGATAATGTCAGATAGTGATAAGTTCTATGAAGAAAATAAAAGCAGGGTGATAATGATGGTAATTGGTTGCTTTATTTTATTTTATTTTTTTAATTTAAGATCTAGTCTCTTAGCAACTTTGAAGTACATAGCTCAGTATTGTTAACTATAATCACTATGCTGTGCATTAGATCTCCAGAACTTATATATCTTCTAACTGCAATGTTGTACACTTTGGCCAATATCTCCCCAATTCCCACACCTCCCTGCCTCTGATTGACTATCATTATACCGTTTCTACGAGTTCAGCTTTTTTAGATTCCACATATAAGTGATATCATACAGTATTTGTTTTTCTCTGTCTGATTTATCTCACTTAGCATAACACCCTCAAGGTCCATCTATGTTGTCCCAAATGGCAGGATTTCCTTCTTTGTCATGGTTGAATAATACTTGACTATATATATATATATATATATATATATATATATATATATATACACCACATATTCTTTGCCCATTCATTTGTTGACAGAAAGTAATTGGATTCTTTAACAACCAATAAAACCTTAGGTATCATAGAGCAGAGATTTTGGTCTATTTCATCCATTTTATCCAAGTGCCTAGAAGAACACTCAATAACTACTGAATGAATGAATGAGCAAATGAACAAACTAATGAACAAACAATGGGTAAATGGTGCTTTCCACATTGTAGCAAAGACTGCTAGCTAACCACTAAGGCAGTTTATACTTTTTCTGTGCTCCTGGACTACACTAATATGTATTAGTTTGCTAGGGCTACCATAAAAATATAACTCGGACTGAGTGGCCTAAACAACAGAAATTTATTTTCTCACAGTTCTGGAGGCTAGATGTCCAAGACGGAGGTGTCTGCAGGTGTGATTTCTCCTGAGTCCTCTCTTCTTGGCTTGCAGACAGCAGCCTTCTTGCTGTGTCCTTACATGGCCTTTCCTCTGTGTGCATGCACATCCCTGTTGTCGCTTTGTGTGTCCTAATATCTTCTTATAAGGACACAGACAGACTGAATTAGGGTCCACCCTAACAGATTCCTTTTAACTTAATTATGTCTTAAAGGCCCTGTCTCCACATAGAGTCACATTCTGAGGTATTGAGGGGGAGGACTTCAACATACGAATTTGGGGAGTCACAATTCTGTCCATCACTCTATATTTCCCAGCCTTTATTGCAGATAGAAAGAAACCAGTGACATGGCTGCAGTCAGTGGAATCTGAGCAGATCGAACCATAAAACCTCCTGACCTGATCCATAAAAACCTCCACACATAATCCTCCATGCTGTTTCTCCATCTGTTGGCAGGATATTGACCCACAAGGTGACATTGGAAGCTACAAGGTAAAGATGACAAAGCCTCCAGTAGCCTGGGTCCCTGAAAATGGTGGAGCAGAATCTCCCCTGGCACCACTGACAGAGGCATACACTGGACTACTACATGAGAGAAAAATAGACATATGCTGAGACGTGTTTTTTATGGCAGTGAGCCTACCTTAGCCAACACAACCTCCATTACACCTTCAAGTTTCTTTACTCTTCCCTAATAACTTTCTGTTATTCAAGCAAAAGTGTCCTTTTTTTAAGATTTCCTGCAGTATTATGACTTCAGTCATTTCTTTTGGTACTCCTCTCTTCCTAATCTCTTTACTCTCATCCTAAAATATAGAGCCCTAAAGCAGACAGAGGCCTCTTAGAGCAAGTTTTCACGGTAACACATTGGCACATCACAGACTGAGGTCTTAAACATACTATGTATCCTGAGATAATACAAAGACACAAAAACTGGAGTTTCCCAATATTCTTAAATCTATGGCTCAACCTCACAGAAAAAAAAATTAGCCTTTATGGGCCAACTCAGAATTGCCAGCTGCTGCTGTGGTTCATATGCTAAAAATAACAGGGCACCAAGGAGCAGCTTGCCAGGCCAAATCTGGGCTGCACTGCTCCCTGGCCCAGGAACAACAAACAAGGTGAAGGAGGTAGTGAGGGGAGGGACCATTCTTCGCTGCAGTGATCCCAAGAGCAATGGGGAATCGAAAAATAAACACTGGTTGACTCCAGTGCCCTTGAACAAGTATGCAAAGTCACTAAATAACAGAGCCAGCTAATCTAAATGCCAATCTAAAGTTCTCCATCTGAGCTGCTAATGCAGGTGGCCAGAACTTTAACTTCTAAATAAATTTACCATGAGAAATATGATGATTTTATATCATTTATATCAGTAACAGATGCATCTGACCAATTCTAAAACGTGTAGGCTTTCTTTTAGAGCCCAGAAATATAACTCAGAGCTTGAGTGATGAAATACAAGCCTCAGTCTGACTATTCCTTTCTTCATTCCTTCCTTCCTTCCTTCATTCATTTATTCAACATCATTATTCATGCCTAATAAGTGCCACGCACTCAGCTGAGGACTAGAGATGAATTAACTAGTAAAATCCAATTTTTTCCTTCAAGGACTTCACAATCTTGGATGTGGGTGAGGAACTGAGAGGAAAGCACAAATAAAAATGTGATCATCGTTATACTGGCATTACGGCCAGGTACTCTAGGAACACAGAGAAGGAAATGATCAGTGGAAAATGGAGATGCAAATGAAAATACTGGCAAGACCCCTAAATAAGTGTCTACTACGTAGATGTCATTTGCACTTGGTTCGGAAAAAAAAGCTTTTATCCAATTGGGGGTGTAACAAGTAAAATAACTGCACAGCAGACTAAAAAGTACAAAAGAAAAATCAAGTCTCGGAGTCACAGGAGGAAGTCCTGGGCATGCTCACTGGCCCTCCTGACCTGGACTCCTGCCTGTGTCCGTAATTCTGTCCAGAGAATGAAGCCAAGCCACCGCCCGGCTTGCTGCCATGTATCATACCCTGGGGGACCTTATGGGAGCGAAATTAGAGGGAGGGCTGCTGCTGACATAGAAGAGACCTGAAAACAATGACTTATATTGGCTTCTGACCCAGTTTTATTTCCTAAGAAAGTGTCACCCAAGTTTCTGGAGCACTATTTTTCTCTAGTTTCCTCCAGCTTTCCCCAGCTAAATCGGATCCCAAGATCCTCACTGAATCACAAAAACACAAATCCCTTCATGTGGCCCCTCTTCTGAGATATCTGATCCCGGGCTCCATGAATAGACTTCAATATGTTGGATCACATTGTATGGAAACAATTCATTGCTATCTCCTCTCAACTACACAGCCAGAATCTTCACCCTGGCTGGTTGGCATTTCCAGTTCAGTGGGGTTTGAATGACCTCTGAAAATAGTGGGCTGTTTTTAAAAGAAAATAAAATGAGAGACTAAGTCATGAACATCAGTGGCCTAAACCATATATGCTATTTGCTGTTTTAATCTTTCAACCAGACTTACTCAAAGCAAGTATCTTTTACAACTGGGAAAATGAGAATGAGGATTATAGGTGTAATTATTTTTGGTTAGTGAAATGACAGATTCTCCAAATTCCCTTCAGAGGAGTGACCCTGTCCCAGATTGAGAATGTCATGTTCATGAATGTCCTTTCTCCTTGTCACCTTCCTCAGATGGTCAATTAAAGCTACTAGTGCTTTCTCCTATGACAAGGACACGTATCCAGTGGGAACTGGACTGAAGCCAACACATTAATTTCATGTAATTCAGCTGAATGATTTTATTTCCTCCCAAGGCTGACCCGGGGCTCACAGCCAGTGGATGGTGGCAGTGATGATGATGTTTCCAATAAGACCCTCCACTGGCCTGCTGGATTCGGGCTATGACAGATCCTCATATGACTTTGCTGGAGGTGAACTGAAGGTGAGTTAAAGTTCCTATAATGAAAATAGTTCAAGCAGATCTTCAGAATCTCTTGAGGCATGGGATAACTAAACAAAAATCACATCATGAAAGGGAGAATTGTAGCCAGACTCTAAGGTAGCCCCAGTGATCCCTGCTTCCTGGCCTTCACGCTCTGGTAGAATCCCCTCTTGTTGAGTGTGGGCTGCACTCCAGGACTCGCTTCTAATAAGGAGAAGTGAGACTGTGTAAGTCAGAGACAAGACCATAACAGGCAGTGTGTGCCACCACCCTCACACTGCCTCTGGGGGAAACCGGTGAACAACCCCAAGGAAAGGACCAAGTGGCAAGGACCTGAGGGCCCCTGCACAGTCTCCATGATGAGCTTGTAAACAGATGTTCCCCAGCCTTCAGATGACTGCAGCCCAGGGCAACTTTTGACTGCAACCTCCTGACAGACGCTGAGCCAGAACTACCCTGCCATGTCCCACAGAATCTAGAAGAGATAACAAGTGTTTGCTGTTTAAAGCTGCTAAATGTGGGGGAAATACTGTTACAATAATTAATGGAATATTATTAATTAGCAGTAATTAATACAGGGGCTAAAACCTGTCCACCTCCAAACAATGGTGTGTGGGGTGCTAAGAACGTGCCCATACCTGTGCAGTTACCTCCCCCGCTGTGTCTCTCAAGCCCGAGTGCCTGAAGTGTACACAGTTACTCACAGAGCACACATTGAGTGGCCTCTGTGTGCAGTCAGGATACCAAGGGTTTCCCTTCTGAAAACCTTATTTTCCTTCACCTTCAGAACCAGCCAGTTTCCTCGTGGAAAACAGTTTTCAAGGCCACTAAAAATGGAGGCCAACCATTGAACCCCAATCCCAGCTAGGAGTCTGATGTCTCCCACTATGAAGGAAAAACAGGGGCTGAAGTGGAACTTCATGGAATGTGGTCACCCTCCCTCCAGTTCCCCCTAAGTTTAAATAGAAGCATTCCACCCTGCCCTCTTAAAATTAAGTGCTCTCACAAAGCAGACACTGGAGCATAAAATACCTTCTTACTTCATCAATTTGAATAGCAGAGATTTGCCTTAAAGGGCCAGGCAACCTGAAACTTTTCAACCAAAACAAGGCACCAGATTACTGCAGGCAGATGATATTTCATGGTGGACCTCAGGTATATTGTCCTTACCATCAGGAATTCTCACAGGATTAGCAGTAAGTAGTGCCTATTATTATATTAATGATAAACCATTTGCATGCCATTAACATTTCATCCAGGTAGGGCTAATCCCTCAGTTTATTTTATTTGTTTAACAGCCAACAGGTTCCTTATTCACTGAAGTAAAAGACAGGAAACTCAGACTTTTTCTTCAATCCAGTCGGCTGAGCCAAATGCTTATATATATTTTTTTCCCACCATTATTCCCATCATGCAGCTTATAGGACAATATATTATTTTTGACATAAAAATATTAAACAGGAAAGCTTTCAATTAGTCAAATGTAAAAACAAAGAGACACATGCCTAAGGCTTGCCTTGGCTATTGTGAAATGAAGTCATAAGCTGGTCATATAAACACACATTTTCAATAACAGAATTTTTTTAAGATGTTTTTAAATTAATTCATACCTTTGTTGATTCCACATGTGCCATTTGTAATTTAACATCAGAAAATAATCACTCCAAATGGTTCTCCCTGCTATGATTCACCACAGTGAACGATTCTGCCACTCACAGCAAATCAGAGAATGATTTGGAATGGCTTATTTTCCTGCTCCAATAAACTATGACTAGGCATTCAGCAGATTTTTCTTTTGTTTCTTATTATTTTGCAGAGTCGAGAAAAATATGAAAAATAAAGAAAATAACTGAATGGGCCACTGCTTTCAAAACTTATTTCGTCTTGCTCATTTATGTCAACCCTGTTATAATTCACCTCCATTCTCCCGTTTTTCTGATGGGTTTTCCATGTAATGGAACCCTTACCACTAGACGTTCCTTCTCTTTTGGATCTCAAGGCACGGTTTACCTTTCCACATAAAACTCTAAGTAAGTGCCCACTGCTAAAATGGATGTGTGTGATAAAACTGAAGTATTTCATTGGCTTTTTATTCTGGAAATAATTGGCAGAAATCTCCTTTGTTGCAATAATTTTGTATCATTAAATCTATCCAGTAAGTATCTCAGCACCCACTTAGCCATTCTGGGTCCCAGCCCAGAAAGTTGACTTACATGAAATAACAATGAGGCCCTTTGACAGTTTTCAACATACCGCTTTGATTAACAGATTTTTTAATTGTATGCTTTTCCTAATTCAGTAGTCTAAAGTTATTAACTACTAAGAAACAGCTACCACAATCCCTTTCTCCTCCTACTCTCATCCTTCGGACTCCAGGAATCATCCGTAAGAAGTATTTAATTTGCCAATGCTTAAACCTACGGGGGGAAAGCATCCAGTGTCCCTCCCAACCTAAACTTCCAGGAAGAAAAATAGTGAATGACAGACCCAGTCATTTTTCATGCCAATGTAGAGAGGTATTGATATCCTACAATCCTCTCTCTTTCCAAAGCATCTCTTTCCAAAGCATCCTTCTCTCTCTCTCTCTCTCTCTCTCTCTCTCTCTCTCTCTCTCTCTCTGTCTCCCTCTCCCTCTCTCCACACACACACACACACACACACACACACACACACACACACACACACACAAGCATATTACCTAGAGCTTCCAAAGCTAGGAATGCCAATATCCCACCCACAGGAGCTAAGTTAGGAAGCAGAAAGACACTGTGTTGTCTAAGCTGGGGTTACATAAGGTACATTTTGCATAGAAATAATATTATAAATGAAGATTATCAGTTTATCTAATTAACTGGCATCACCTTCCATATGCCCTCCGTTCCGTAGGGTAAAGATATGAATAGACTAGTGGGCTCCAAACTGTTTTGGTCAAATAATAAATTGTTTTTAATTATGAGCATATCCATCATTTTATATATAGATAATCCACTGTGATGTGCACTCACAAAAATAAAAGTAGGAGAAGAAATATATACAAAGACATTCTAGTATATGCCTGCTACACCCCAACAGATCACCTGCACACCTCCTGGGATTTACACTCCCCACTTACTCTCCCCAGTGTTTTTCATACAGGATAATCTGACCATTCTATCCTGCCCCAGTGCCAAAGAGTAAATCATATAAACATAAAAGCCCATCCAAGCAGTGAGGAGATGCCCATGTTCTATAAGACTATCAGCTAGTCAAGGCAGCATTTCTTCCTTTAGATAATCTCTTTACTTGTATATCCAATTTCAGATCCTAAAATAAACGGACCACTTTCCTTTATCAGTGTTTAAGAATCAGTAAAAATTCATTTATAAGTTTTAACCTTGTAAGCATTAAGCTTCAGCCCTGGAAAATTCTCTTTTTTTTTTTCAAAGTCAAATTGTTGCAAAAGCAGGATAGAAAATGTCTGTAATGAGTGGTGCTTTGGGTCAGGAAGGTGGCTGGAAAAACCAAAGTCTTGTGAGTTTTCCTTCTGCCAAGGAAGGTGAGTCAGACACTTAGCTGGGTTCCCTTGAGTCTTCTTAAACACTGTTTTGTTTAGATTGTTAGCACTGATTAAATCATATTTTTGCAAAAATGCATTTTACTTTTTTAAATGCATATCCTCTTTGACCTAGTAATCTGACTCCTGCAAATCTATTCTAAGAAAATAATTTAAAATATCCAAAACTTTTTAGGCATAAGTATTCATCATAATGTTATTTATAAAAAACAATAAAAAGCAACCTGAAAGTCCAACAATAAGGAAATGACAGTATACTCAATGATATATCATGCATCTACTTAAATCGATGGCTACAAAAGCCATACAACTGCATCCAAAAAAAGCTTATGATAATTAACTGAGAAATTCAGAATATAAGCTGCATATACACTGTAATTATAACTACATAAAAATATCATAAGAAAAAAAAACAGGCTAGCAGTAAATAGGACAAAATGAATCAACATTTTGGTTGGGGTAGTGACATTACTGGTGACTTCTTTATTTTCTATATTTTTCAGTATTCTCTGGTGTGGGTATATTATTTTTTATAATAGAAGTGGGGTTTTCTAAAAACCATCAAATAATTTATAAAGAATCCCCACAAATAAGAAAAATACAAATGACTCTAATTTTTGAAAAGGAAAATAATATTACAGATAATTCAGAAAAAGAAACCCAAATAGCAATAAAATGAAAAAATGTTCAGTCTTCCCTAGTCATCACAGAAAATTAAAGTAAGATAAGAAAACATAATTGTATATCATAATAGTAACAAAAATGTAAGTTTTATACATTTTGTTGTGAGGATGTGTGAATGTTAGAACTTTCATACATAACTGATAAAAGTAAAAATTGGTACAATCACTTTAAAGAGCAACTTGAAAACATCTAATAAAACTGAAAAATGTGATATATATTTAAACTACATGCATGCACATGAAAATTGCAATAATGTCCATCGTGACATTGTTCATAATAGTGAAAAATTAAAAAGAATTTACATTTCCATCAATGAGGAAATAAATTGTGCTGCTTTCATATGACAGGATATTATAAAGCAATAAAAATGAATGGATTTGACCTATCTGGAACATCATAGATAAATCACAGAAGCATAATATTGGGTGAGGAAAGGATCTCAGGATAATATAAACAGTTGGTTCCATTTAAATAAACTTTTAAGACATGCAAAACAATGGTATATTACAGCCACATACAGGGCAGCAATAGTATGAAAACAGGCATGGGATAGCTAAACACCAAATTCAAGACAATGACAACTCTGGAGAGAAAGAGAAATGAATAGGGTTGGGGATTGGTATTCCAGAAAAACCTCATTTTAATCCACAATGATCAAAAAAAAAAAATGCATGATTAGCAAAGCATTATTAGAGACAACTGGATGCATATCTACAGATACATAGGTATCCATCATTATTGTCTTTTTTTTTTTTTGCTTAATATTTAACATAAAACATTGTAAAGAAACAATGAGCACCTAAAACTGACTCTTCATTCAAAAGAATGAGAGAGAACTGCCTTGCAAGGGTTCAAAATCTTAGTTCTAAAGAAAATAAGCAGAGCTTGGAATCAACATAGATTCAGAGCATGATCCAGCTAAGGAAAGCCATTTGCATGCTCTTGGGTGCTGCTTCTGCCTGCTCTGTGGTGTCAGGCATGGCATGAAAGCAACCTAAATGTCCATTGACAGATGAATGTGGTACACATATACAATGGAATATTACTCAACCATAGAAAATAATGAAACAATGCCATTTGCAGCAACATGGATGGACCTAGGTATTAGGTCTGAAACTAACACAACATTGTAAGTCAACTATATTTCAATAAAAATTAAAAATAAAATTTTTTAAAAAGAAAAGTTGCTTCTGCCTTTGTATGTGGTTGGGGAAGAGGGCAGGGGACGACCCACCAGGAAAGGTTGTAGTTAACTGTGCTGGGGAGTTCATTCTCAAAAACACTAATGCCATTTAAAGTGCTTCAGCCACATGTGTTGCTGTTTAGCTGTATAGCACCATGAGTCTGGTGCTTTAAACCTCCCTGCATGCCTGAAGATACTGACTTGTCCAACCCAGAGAGGGTTGGAGACTCTCAATGTTTCCAGAAACCCCAAAGTTCTCCATAGAGGAGCTGCGTTTGGAGGGACCAGGTGCTTTAATGTCCCAGAAAGACCTCCTTCCACACCCTGGGAGCTGTGCTTATCTCACAGGCCTGCAGTTAAGGAAGAAGAAATGATTGCTTTGAAAGGGGCCAAATTCTAAGTCCCTGCCTGTTCTTAGAGGCAATTGATTATTCTTTTGTTCCAGCAGAGGGGACACCCTGGCAGATAAACCTGAATCTGAAGGTAACCAGCACAGATGTCATCACCTGCACAACAGCCCTGACCTGGCAGACGTCTCTGGCAATCAGGCGAGCCGGCCCGGTGGATGACCAGGTTGGTGATGCCAACCCCACCTGCTCAAGACACTACCGCCACGTGCAACAGCAACCGGCCACTCTGTCTACAAACATCAAAGCAGCAGGTGATCCGTTCAAACTAACAATCTGAGTAATAGAAAGACTGAGGTATTGACATATCCCATGCTTTGATCTACCACTCCCTGGAAAACATCTTTTGAGAACAAGTAGCCCAAAACTGGTCAAGGCAAATTAGTCCAAAATGTGTGTTGTCTGACCTCTTGGACATCGAGTCTGCATCTGGAGGCACATTGGGAATGTGGAGCAAATCACACTGAAAGATTGTGCCCCCTCCTTCCTGAATATTTCAGGAGCTGTTCAGAATTCAGCCTGCAAGTCATGCTTCATTCAGGGCGGTTGATTAGTTCCAGTGGGGAGGGTACTGGACAGGACAATGAGTGGACAACAGACAGTGATTCATAGATTCCTCTGCTAAGAGTCGCAGTTGGTTTTAGGAGAGAAAGAAAAGGAGGCTTAGTCCGTTCTCAAATCTGTCCTCCTGTCATAAGATTAACCAGAATTACTCGAAGTTATCATAGTCATTCTCAGAAATGTCAAGTGCAGATGCTCTTCTGGGCATTCAGATGCTTCTCCCTCTTTCAATCTCCCTCCTTTCTTTGGAGTGGCCCAGAAAAACAACAGACTGGTCATGAGCCCCAAAATCAACGTTGTTCACTTAAAACTGGTTACCATAATGCACTAAAATGTCTTATCTGGAATGAGCTCTTTAAATATTTCAAAGAAAAAGAAATGTAGGTTTTTCCAATAAAAGGAAGTAACTGGTAGCATTAGAAAAATTGAAGAAAAGCTGGGGAGTGAAGTGTAGTGATGCTGGCCAGGAGGTGCTTAACTTTTTTAAAAAAAAGAAAAAGCTGATTTCAATTGCTAAGGCAACCCAAACGTACAAGAAATCTACTTGTGTGCATGAAACAGAATGTTACATACATAAAACAGCCAAGACTAACCAACATTTGAGAGTTAAACATTAAGAGAACAAAATTCTTGAGCTTAATTTCCTAGTCTGTATTTACCTAAAATTAACTTAGTAAAGAATCAGAATAGAGGAAAAAACAGTTAAAATACTGTTAAAGAAAAACAATGCACATATGCTTATTAGGATATAAAATTATCCCAATAAGCATATTTATATTGGGACATAAAACTAAAAAAATATATATATATTTCTCACATGTAAATAAGCTATATATATGAGAAATATGTTCCCAAACTCTATTATATATTTAAATTCCATAATCCAGGTTTCCACGGTAGGTCTTAGGTTAGCCAAATGGCGATAACAATAATTCAGGTGCCCCCAAAAAATACTTTAGCAAGAGCTGCAAAAGCAAAAGCTACAAAAAGAGTATTGCTCAAGTAAGTCAAACAAAACAAGTTTTCTATTTGAATTATCATATTAATTGCCAAATACTCCACTTTTTTTCCTCTGAAGACTAAAAGGTTCGATGTAATAAGGTTTAGTAAAAGAACTCTCGGGAATTCCCTGGATGTCCAGCGGTTAGGACTCTGCACTTTCACTGCTGAGGGAGCAGGTTTGATCCCTGGTCAGGGAACTAAGATCCCGGAAGCCATAAGGCGAGGCAAAAAAAAACCTCTCTCCACTACATCTGAATTTCACCTCATTTAAAAACCATCACACTTCAGATGTCCAAACCATGGAAATGATACCTGGACACACACACAGCCCACACTCCGGGGAACATTCACCTAAAGACCTCTCTGTTTAGGCAGGCGGACTCTGCTAGAAAGGAATATTAAAGAGAACTTTGAAGAAGATTGAAACAGCAGAATGGGTGGAACAAAGGAAACATATTGAAATCTTTTATGTGCCTCTCTTTTAAGCACCTCTCCTTTAAGCTTCGTGTCATACAGTTCTTACAACAGTCCAGGAGGTACACGCAATTGTCCCCACTGGACGGAGGAAGAAGTGGAGCTCAGCTGGGCTAAGTGGGACCCAGAGGTTACACAGTGAGGCAGGGGAGCCAGGGTTTGAACTCTTGGCGGGTAGGACCACCCTTCACTTCTGAACACCTGTGCCTAGCACAACACCAGGAACAGGGTAGGCATTTGGTGAATGTTTGTTGAATTGAATCGAACTGTAAGGCCTGCCCACTTAGGTGCACGTGGAGACTGGCATCAGAAGGCCAATATGCAGTCTGAGGGGTGGCAAGGATGAGCGCTCAGCCCAGTCTGGGGTGAACTGAGTAATTTCATCACTCAGATCTCCTATAGCTCCGCCTGCCCCCTCTCCTTCGGTTCTGTCCTCTTCTCAGCATTATCTCTCCCCAGCTCCAGCCACCTGTCCACCAGGGGTTTGTTCTTCCAACCTGGCAGCCAGCCTTGACGGGGCCTAAGGCTACTTGCCCCTCACCCCACTTCCTGAGGGAGCTGGTAGCCGTGAAAACAGTGGCCCAACGTCAGAGTTGTGGAGCAGCCATGGCTTGCTTTTGGGGATTATCCAGGCCCTGAGGAATCCCAGCTCCCCGCTGACGATGTTGTTCCAAAATTCCACCAATTTGCAGGTGAACACTGGGAATGGAGCCTCAGATGGGTCCCGTGGGTCGGGGACTCTTGCGCTGCTTTCTTATCCGGGTTTTAGGCAGAGGGTTGGAATCTAGGTATTAGAAATATCAGTAAAGTGTTGTGTTCCCTAACATGGGAAGGGAAGACTCAGAGATTTGGTAGCCCCTGGCACGCATGCCACAGGTAGCCCGAGGAAGGGTTTTAAGAGGGAAAGACACCAAGACTGTGGAAAGAGGTATCCGGGCATGTCCCTGGTGGCAGAGCCTGAACACCATCCAGCCTCTACCACGGGGTCCTGCACGGCACCTTTCCCCTGCTGGGAGCTTTAGGGAGCACTTTCTCATGTGCCCCTTCTGAGTATCCGCCCAGTTTTAAAATAATAATAGCAAAAACTACAACCACAGTTTGCTGATAGCTACTAATTGCCCGGTACCATGCAAGGTTCTTTACCTATTCCAACCCGCATCAGTGGTATTGTTACTGCCCCCATTTTGCAGATGAGAGTATGGGATGGAGGTTTAATAACCTGTCTGAGCCTCAGCCAGCGAAAAGAGTCAATCCGGATTCCACGCCACCACGCACCAGCCCACAGGTCACCCTGGCTGCTCAGGAGGATGGACCCAGGTTGATGCCATGGTCCACCTTCTTAAGAGCTTTTGATCTCAGCGGAAAGTTACTTGGATTCCAAATCCCCCTACATCCCCTCCCCTTGGCCACCTACGCAGGAATGAATACATGAAAACCTGGCCAATCACTCTTCCTAGGTACAACTTCTATACCGCGAGTTTCTTAGGTTTTCATCCAACGTGGTAAGGAAAAAGGACTTAAACCCTAAGTCACATTAGAAGCTGGCTCTGCCTTCCCTTCCTGGCCTGCCCTGAAATCAGCTAAATTTCTCTGGACTCAGTTTCCACATATTCGACACGGGTCAGAGTGGGCCTCTCATCTTCTAGTATGCAACTGTGTCTTGTGTCTCTGCCTCAGTTTTCAGGTTCATCTGGCCGTGAGGATGAATAGAGTCAAACTCCCAACCAAGCTTGGACCACTTTTCAGAGATACAGACACTAAAAAAAAGTGCCACTGGGATCCTTCCAGTGCTCAAATACTTCACAAATCCTAGAAACATACATCTGGAAAGAATCTCAGGAAAAGTTCTAGTCAACCCTTCATTTTCCATAAACAGGCTCAGAGAACACCCTGGCCGTTTCCCAGCACGTGGCCCCGCCCCTGCAGGTAGCATATAGCAGGAGTTGGATTCAGATCAAAGACTCTCTTAATCCAAAATTCCCATGTCAAGCTGCACATATCACCTCCTCTGATTTTGTTATTTTAGCCATTAAAATATTCACATTTGGTAATATTGTCCTGAATAGCAGAAAGCGGGGAATAAAGCAACCCAATCTTCACGGAATGTCAGATACAGGAAGACCCTTGAAAATCATCATTAATAAAGAAATTGAGGCACATAAATATGAAAATGTTTTCCTAGTAAAGTCCAACTAGCTGATGGCAGGCAGAGGCTCCAATTCTGCAGACTTTCAGCCCAGGGCTCTTTTCATGATGCCCTGATGAAAATGGCAGAGAGGTGGCCATTTGGTCTTGTTTTCTCAAGTTATTCATTGCCATAGTACACTTCATATTTCTTACATATTTCAGACAGTTAAACCATGCACAGCTATGAAAAGTCCTGTATTCAGAGACCACTCCGCCAAAAATCAGAGGAAACACCTAGAACGTGGGTCAAAGTAAAAAAAAAAAAGAAAGAAAGAAAAATGCAACCACATATACAGTCATTTTCAGCCAGGAGATCAAAACTGGACAATGTAGACACTTTCATGCCACAAGCTGAAACAGAGCTGAAAGGCCCACGGCCCAGGACAAGGCTCTCAGGCTGGACACCAGCTCCCGCTTCTAAGCCTTCTCCCCTTAGCCCTCCGCTTTCACAGACCTCTTCCAGGTCAGAGGTCATGGGGCAGGAGGGAGGAGCTTGTTTTGTTTTCTGTATAATGAAGCTTTCAAAAGGCCGAGAAATGGAACTTGTATGCCTTGTTCTGCAGAAGCTCATTTCTTAATATTATTAAGAAACGTATAAACAAACAAAAATAAATTTGCAAATGTCCACAAAGCCCCCTTGTGGAAGTATATTTAAAAACCATTTTGAGGAATTCAGTGTTATGGGGGAGGAACCATGGCATTCAGGGTGTTTTAGGCTCCCTGTGGGCTGGTGGTGGTGAGAAGAATACACGCAGGTATCTGCCTTGAGCGGCCCCAGCAGAGCCCCCCAGCCAAACAGCCTGCCTCCTGGACTATCTTTGTATAACTACAGAATCCTTTTTTCTTTTCCTGGGAGCCACCAAAACATAAAGCCCAACATAAATCTTAGCAGATTTTATCCCACTTTAATTCTACATGGCTTTTATCTGTCTTTAATCAAAGAAAATCAAGCAGCCTAACTTGGCTTACCTTTTTCTTTTCCTTTTCTTTCCTTTTTTTTTTTTTAAAACTTTCTGGAAGAAAATACCTTTGCATCTCCCAAGACAACAGAATCTTTTGAACTAATAAAAGCCATACAGGTTCCAAGCTATAAGTTTTTCCTAGGGAAGATTTTTAATTTCCTTCTAGGAAAAATTAACAATTAAAAACTTCCCTGAAAGTATGTTAAAGACCACAGTGAGATGGAAATGAAATAAAATGCTGCTTGTTCTGTATTTTTTTTAACTCAAAGAAAAACTTTTTTGACTTTCATGATGTGCATATGGCCATTAATTTCAATGTCATATTATGGTTTTTGGCTGAACAGACAGTATGTATGTATGTATGTAAGCAAACAAAACAAATGCATTTTGTATTCAAATTTATACAACTCCATACATTTTTATGCTGTTTATTTGAAAATTAATTTTGGCTTAGGCCTCAGAGACAGCAAATGTTGTCAAGATTTGAGGGCTACCTGAAAAGCCTTGGGGACAGCATTACCCTTATGCATAAGAAACAGCAAAATAAAATAAAAATAAATGAATTTCCAAATACGTCATGGCTAATCCCTTGAGCTGACCTACAAATGAATTGTGGAGGTTTTGCTACAGGACTGAGTAGATCTGGTGATTTCACTGAGAGATTTATCTTATTTTCCGACTTATTTTCATATCTTATTTCCTTTTCTTTTAGAATTAGACTGTAAATAAAATGGCTAAGACCGAATGAAGCTCCCTTTCACAGAACTCATATTGGATTGATAAATTAAAACAGTGAGATGAGTTTTGTATGACCCATCCTCTAGGATTTGGGAAATTTAGCCGATGCAAAACAAGGCATTAATTTGGAGAGGCCTAGCTACTTACAATGCTTAGTGTTCTGACAATGATGAATGGCATCATTCCAAGCAAATGGTAATTTCACTTTTTGTGACAGTACTTTAGAGCAAAACCGACTTTCTTCACACAAAGAATTTGCAATCCTATTGAACAGAGGCAGTACCTGAATATCAGAAATCCTTCATTGTTTAAGTATCATCTGATATTCTTGATTGGCTTCAGACTGAAGTTGGAGTTGAATTAGGGAGAACGGAGGTTAAGTCCTAACCTTGAAAGACTTAGCAGCCATTGAAACACTGCCTTTGGGCACTTATTGGCCTGTATTTATCAAAAAAACTTTTCAATTCAATGAGGGGAGGGAGAAAACACAAAACTTGTCACATTCATCAAGTGAAGCCACTGGAAAGACATCTACAGAACACCCAAAAAGCATAATCTTTCCGAAGCGCTGATAGAAATGGTAATTGGATGGGTCAGAGAATAATACAACCAAAGCAGGGGCAAGCAGAATATGGTGGAAAAATCAAGGTCAAAAATAAAAGAACAGATCCTTTTTAACTTTCAAACAACTTACACTTGGCCTTTGTACTAAGGGAAAATATCCCTGTTGCTACCGTAATTTATATCCTCACAAAAGCCCCTCAAAAAGAACCTCGAACATAAAAGGCATTAAAGACCCTCATTCTCCACAGCCCATAAGAAAGATTCACCTTAATATTGACTCTTCCAAAATATGTTTTCTGAAGGCAAAAAAAAAAAAAAAAAAAAAATTTTTTTTTTTTTTTAAAGAACAACTAAGAGACTCCCTTTCAGAATCTAACCCATCCACCTTTCAGAAGGAAAGGTATGTTCTAGGGAGGACTGAGGGCAGGATATATTGAATATATTTTAACTCTTCCCTGAGAGACTGCAAAAAGCACAACAAAACAAAGCAAAACTCAGACTCTTGGAGGACTGGAAGAGAATATCAACATTGTATCCCAAAAGGGGAACAGACCTGATAAGTCATAGAGTCTCGATCGCATGTCTTCCTGCCTTCTTTGCTGATGAGCTAACCTCAGGGCAGAGCCAAATGACACATGTAAACAGATGAGCGTCTGGGGATGCCACATTTTCCCGTTTTTATCTTTTTACACAAACACCTCTGCACTGGACTTGGAAGGACTTTTGGCACAACATGGAGAGCTGATATTCTGGGGTACGTTCAGCTCAGCTCGAAAAGCAAGGGATCTGGTAAAGTGGTGTGTAGCTCAGCTTGGTGGAAGTATGCGGATGCAGGTGTCTCCTTGCTGACAAAGATATCGGCTAAGGGGGAAATCGTCCCTAAAAAGCCAGGATCTGGAGTCCCTCCTCTTCATCCCAGGGAATAAAGCAGAACACCCACAAAACCTCCATAGATGGGGTTCCCAGAAGAGGTAAAAAGAAACAATCCAGAGCTCACCCTGGTATTTTGCTGGAAACTGTACAAATTTACTGATGTGCAAGAAAAGACAGTGTCATTTGTTAATTTGCAAAATTCTAAAGTGCCTGGATACCCATTTCTATTAATCCAGAGATTCCACTTCCCACATTAGAGTTCTACAGTGATGTAAGGAAGGAGATGGGGTTTCTGATTTGTGCTGACAGAGCCACATCATATTTTAGGGAGATGACATCGCTCTTGACGGGTCCCTCTAATCTATTCCCAGTAATATGTTCATCTGTACGTTTTCCCCGGGCACCAGAAGAACAACCTTAGATCCCTAAAACAGTATGTCATTTCTTTCCACAAATCTCATATGCACATATATTATTATTATTTAACGTTTATTAAGTACCAACAGTATGCTAGGCACAACAGACATAAGGGGCCATAAAAACATATTTAACGCATCAAAAACCACAATAAAAGGACGCTGTGTTTGTGCCAGAAGACAATAAAAATCTTTGCAATTCACAGTTCAAGATGAAATGCATCCCAGGTCCCAGAGCAGCCTTAGTACAGCGTGGCATATCAACAAAGGTATTAGAATTTTCACTCAGCCGGAGTAAGGAAGGTTGTGCATACCTTACGATTAAACGTGGCCTTCCTCAACCTGATGACATTCTGCAACAAATAATGAATTCTCTAATGGCAAAGCATTAATTACTTAACCATCTAGTTAAACCTCAGCCCTCTGCATCACCTCCAGTCACCTCTGTACCAAGCACTATGGTAGGCATTTAAAATGCATTTCTCTGTATAACAGTGGGGTATGCAGTTATTTATTTTACTGAAATTTGGAAAGGTTAAGTGAGTCACCCAGGGTCCGTGCTCAGGAATCAATGTCAGTTTTCCTAGAGTTGCATCTAACACACACAAACACACACACACACACACACACACACACACACACACACACACACACTTGAAGAAAAATAAATGTCATCGGCAAGCTTAGGGATTTGGAGTTAATTTAACATCAAACAACCAATTTGGACCTATGTAAACACAGCATTAGCCTGGCCAAGGTAGAATTTTATGCTAAAAGGTGTCAGCTTTTTCACTTGCTAAAGCTTCTTTTGTCAAGGTTTAGAGTAGGGTTAATAGCATGAACTCAGGAGCCAGATTTTATGGGTTCAAATCCTGATTCTGACAGATGTGTGCCTCTAAGCAAGTTAATTAAGATTTCTCTGCCTCAGGTTCCTCATCTGTTCAAAAGATATGAGGAAAATAATAGTAGCTTATTTCACAGACTGGTTGTGAGGGTAAAATGAGTTAATACACAGAAAAATCTTAGTAAAT
The DNA here is from genome assembly GCF_000442215.2 of Lipotes vexillifer. Lineage (NCBI taxonomy): Eukaryota > Metazoa > Chordata > Mammalia > Artiodactyla > Lipotidae > Lipotes > Lipotes vexillifer. The sequence continues at coordinate 5,187,747 of NW_006770909.1, forward strand.
GCCCAGCACATAGTAAGTCCTTCAAAAGCTATTATTTTGCCAGAGCCTAGCACTGAAAAGCAGACACTGTGCTGCTTTTTAGATAAAAAGACAATATTACTGAGGCTCCTTGAGCCTCACATGCTACAAGTTGCTTTGCTATCAGTAAAAACGATTTACTCTAGCCGTCCAACTAACTCTCTTCCCTTCAGCCCTTCTTGAACTTAGTGAATCTACAAGACAACTGGCTAAGACCCCACAAAGTTGGCTTTTCCATGGTCACCTTCACTGAACGTTAGACAGATGGGTGGAGGGTTCACAAAAGACCAGACCCACAGTGTGCGGCCTTTTGGAGGTGCTACGAATGAATGAACGATCAGACAGTGCTTAGAAGCTCACAGAATCCACCCGAGGATTCAGTCTATAGATGCAGGACCTTCTTTAAAATCATGCAACTCTCAACAATGTGCAGACTAATTTGTCTGTTTTCCAGGTACTTTCCACTTCGTCTCCATTCCGTTGTACATCTTCTCAAAATTTCTCTGCTTGTTATTTCGACAGAGGACTTAGAGAAGACAGGAGAAGTAAACTTCAAATCAGTTGAAGTTTGGGTAGTAAACTACCCAAAGGATAGTTTTAGTCGGAGAAAACATCAAAGTTAGTGACTAAATTAAAACTTTTGTATTACCAGTCAACATCAACAGATATGCATTCCTCAGCCAAGTTGGGATGAATAATAAAAGTTGCAGCAAGTGGGAAAAAAATCAGAGCTGATGCTTGGTACAAAGAAAGGAGGATTATTATTTTTATTAATTGTTAATTGTTAATATTGCTTTTACTGTCACAAACATCAAGGGGCTAGACAATTAACTGCTATAAATTAAGGGCAGTCTAAATTATAAGACTTGCCCACTAACAATTATAAAATAATTGCTTTTAAAAAATGTAAAAGTATATGATTTAGACTTGAAGTCACAAAATAGAGGTTTTTAAAATGATTTTACTGCCAATATTTCCTTGAAGCTCAGTTACCCAATGGGAATTAAAAGCCCATCAGGACTACTTAGGTGATACGACTCAAGATATCATTCTTAAGGAAATTACCATGGAGCACAGAAGTTTTTTAGGCTTTCACACCTTTCCAAACTACTTTTTTTGGAAGGATATGGCCTCCTTTTTGTAGCTCTAAGCTTAAAATTAGTGCCTTTTAATTATACACAGACTAATAAAGCAAGACTTATTTAAATGTAATTTTGTAACTTGTACACACAAACTCAAGCCAGTGGATGATGAAATGCTGTTAAAATTATCCTTATCCAGTAAAATTTATTGCAGTGATGAAAGTCTTGACATCTATTCCAAAGTTCAAATTAAACTTTAGCATAATACAGTAGCCTGAGCTGGACCAAAGTAAATAAGCAATTATTTATAGTAATTGTATGTGTTCATATTGCGTGTATTTAACTTTCCAGAAAAAGTCAGTGAACCCACGCTGTGGGGACCGCTGAATTAATTACGAGCGTACACAAAGGGGTATACTCTTCAATGACCTCAGCATCCATCTGCCTAATACCCACCTGTCTCGCGGCCCTCTGATTTAACCACATATTATGGCATCAATAAAAACTTTCGGATTCAAGGAAAACCATTGCCGTTTCCCAAGATATTTGCCTCCTAATAAACACAGACTGAAGGGGAAGTGTTGAAAGCCACGGCCATATTTTTTCTGTAACATTTGATACGAATCCCAGCTGCACAACATTGTATGTTAATAACCATTATGTAACGAACAGATGAAGAAGCCCTTTTGAGCCGCTCTGGCAGATTTTGAACTTGATCTTCTATCATTTGATGTCATGCAAGACCAGATAAATGACCCGTCTTTCGAGAGTCTGCAGAGCCCCTTTGGAACAGCTGCACAGTTTTCCCCTCTTCTTTGCTGCAGGTTTCTCACTTCAGAAAAAAACACGCTTCATTACATCGCCTCTTACTTGAGCTGCAAGGGTCTATTCAAGGAAGATAAGCCTCTTAGAAATGAAGTAACGTTGAATTTAGGTTTTGAGTGACAGCAGGAAGATTTATCCATTCAACAGACAATACCGCTTTCTCTGCATTAATCTAGGAGGCGGACAATGATCTGTTTTTTAGGCCTCATCTCATCTCTTTCCCACAGCAGAAGGTGATTAAAGTTAGGAAACGGGGACTGTGAAAGAAAACTTGAGCGCTATCTCTCTAGCCCTCCTGTTTCCTGAAGGGAGGGGGGCGGAGAGGGAGCCCCCAGGCCAAGGGCATCAATCACAGATTCACAACAAGGATACAACGCTTCCTGCTTGGGAAACCGATAGGCCGCAGGTAAAGGGGTGAGCCCCAGAACCCAAAGAGTATACCACTGTTGTTAATTTCCCAAAGAGAGAAGAAAGCACAAAGTAGCCCTTCATAAGCGAAAGCCCTTTCATTCTTCCTGGGGCTCCCAGATGAAAACGTCAGGAATCTTTTGACTTCACGTGATATTCCACCACTATCCACAGGTAAGGGTCAACGAAGTCCCAAATTAGCTGGTCTGCAAACAGCAACATAGACAGGAGGCAGAGGCTCTGCTCAACGCACGCTACGAGGCCGTACAAAATTTGAGCAAATGTTCACACAGTACAACCATTTCATCTGACCTTTTATATCCATCTGCTGCTCAACAGACGCTTCCACAAAAATCCCCGTGGCCCGATTATTAACGTAAAGTGTCCCTCTCTGCCAAGCGCTGAGCAGAGCCCTCTGTGAGCACCTTACAGAGCACTAGTGACCTACAGGATGGTAAACTGGAGTCCAACATCAGAATCCCATTTTACAGGCAACATCTGGCACTATCCTTAGGAGACTTGCCACTTTATTAGTAGAGTCTTTGCTTGGACTGTGTGGCACATAAATTGATGAATGGACTTGAGAGTGAATGTGGAGGCTTAAAACCACGCTTCCCGGTTAGGACATATATATTTTTATTTGGGTTGCAATCATAAGACTGTTGCTGTCACATCACAATAGCCAGAGATGCATTTTGTAGACTGCTCACAAACTTGCGTCTTTTTCCTTTAGCTCACCATGAAGATATCTAAATACCACACATAAAATATAGATACATGAAATAAAATGTTCATCTCCTGTTACCCTAAAAGTACCCCTGCATCAAAATAATCAAAGATGAGTCCAAGAAAATTTATAAACCAGATTCTGGAAAACAAGGATGAGGCAAAATGCTTTCACAAGGTACCTATTTCCCTGAAAAGACAGCTCACGGAGGCTGGGAGTCTCATTCAAGTGCGAATAGTGAATTAAGTTAGTGAGTAAGCAGAGGGAAAGTCACAGGCATTACTACAGAATTAGATCAAGTTGCCCCAAATGACTTCTGAATTTGAGAGCAGATTGTGTGTTTTCTAAAAATCAATATAGAGTCATCACAATTTGACATTTCCTATTGTTAAATTGCATTGTGTTTTGCTTTTGCAAAATATATTGACAATGGAAGCCTTCCTTGATATTCACCCTATGTGATGCTAGAAATATCTGTTTGTCGATCTTAAAGCTACTGTAACCAGCCAAATATGGTAGTGGCAGGATGTAATCCATTTTCAGGTCTCCTAAGAACCCAGATCCAACACCCGTGCTGGCCAGAAGAAGATGCTGAAGGGAAAAAAAAAAAACAAAAAAAACCACCTGAGCCCTTTGGAAATGGCACACAGCATGACAGCACATGACTATGCTCACTCAGTGGGCAGCTCTTCAGAAAAGCAGTCATGATTCAAAACAAAACAAACCCCAAAAAACAGTACCAAGTCGCTGTTATGCTCATATTAATGCAATTGAGCCTCAGGAAGGACGGTTTTATTCTTATTAACGCTGGGTCTCAAATTCCTTAAAACTCACAGCACTGTTACAGGTAACTTCTTTTTACCTACTGCTTCCATGATCAAAAATTTAGCTCCCAGGTGGCAAAAAAAAACCCAAATTGCCTCCCTCCCCCATCAAACCCCTACGTCATGCCCAATCAGCACCTACAAAGATAGTTTTCATTTTCTTCTTTCTTTCTGCCTTTTTTTTTTCTTTTTTAATTACTGAAGACTCCTGTTTTAGAGAAATCCCTAATTGCTTCATTTTGAGATGTTATGTTTAACCTCAGGAAATGGTGCTATAAGACCTGGCAAACAGCTTTCTGGTTGTTTCAATCAGGACCAGACTCTGAAGTCCAGCCAAGTAAGAGCCCTATTCATTTTCCTGCCCTGTCATCTTGATCTTATTTGGGTGTCTGGGGAGCTGGAGGTGCTTAGCCGGGCCCTGGGTTTCAGGAGTGGGGGTGGGAGCACCAGGGAGAGCTATGCGATGTGTTAGAGACACTGAAAGTTTTCATTTTGACTCCTTAATGAGCACGACCTTTGACACGGGCTGATGAGTTCCATGCTTGTCCTGGTGCGCTTTTTGAAAACATTTGACACTGGTCACAGGTCTGACAGGGATATGACTAATGAAGTCGTGGTATAAAAATAATGGGCTGCAATTGCAAGTCATTTGCATGAAACCAAACTCCTTAAAAACTTGTCTCTGTTCACTTTCTGTTTTCTAAATGAGTCAATAATATGAATCAGATGGCTTGAAGGCAAGAGGCTCCCAAATCTTCTTTCTATAAGTTTGGTAAATTAGTTGGCATTTGGTGCAATTTTTGTTGCCTTGAGGCCTGGTTTAAATTGGACTGTAGTTACTAAATTGCTAGGGCGATTGTAGAATGTGTAGGATAATACATAATACCTTGTTTTTCTTAAGCGTTTCGTCAGAGAGCTTCTTGTGAGGTCAAGGAACTCAGACAGCTCTTTGCAGGGAACATCAACTGAGAGCAAACGAAGAAGAAATGGAAGGAGAGGGGTGTGGGGGGCAGGAGAGGGATAGAATAAAAGGAGGGAAAAGAGGAGTGGCAAAACAGAACCAAAAATGAAAAGAAGGCAACATGGAGTAAGGTCCAAAAATGCAAAGGGAGAGAAAAGATAGGGGGAAAAAGTGAAAGGGGGAAGAATAGAAAAATGAATGCAGAGGAGTTAGAGTAATGAGGGGAATGGAAAAGAGCAAAGAACCTGAAAGAAGAAACTGTTATTCCTATTTTAGTTTATCCTATGAAACTATGTACTATTTATCCTCAGAGAGCGCTAAGCATCCACTAAACAAAATCCTGGGCTCTTCCTCTGTCTCTGCATGATACAGCCCAAGTCCATGATGGTTCATCCTTTCACCTGTAGCTCAAAATGCCCTCCATGATGGAGAAGCTTTCAGCAAAGCCTGGTCGTATTTGATCCCCCGATTCAGAAGCAGCAGCCATGGGGAGCATATCGCATGTGTTCCTTCTAGAGCCTTCCTCCTTGGTAGCTTGTTTTAAACATTTGGGATTTTCTTTATGATTTGTCAGTTTCAGCACATCTCTTTGGGATTTCATTTTGCTCACCTGGTGCATATGACAATTAAATATCACATGTCCCTAAACTTAGATAAAAAGAAATACAAGTGATTTACAGATATACACACATGCAGCAAAAGAGCAAATGAACCAAAGAAAGGTTGCTTGGCACAGACAAAACCATACACACAAGCTTAGAAAGGGACCAGCTCTGCTTGCTCTGCAACATTGGGAAACGTTCTTAATCTCAGTGAGCCTCAGTTTCTTCAGTCACAAAGTGGAGGATTAAAAGATTATGTTTCATAAAGTACTAGCAAAGTACCTGGCACACCGTGAATAGCTAAAATGAATGAGTGAATGAATGAACGTAGTTGGAGTAGTAATATCTTTTGTTTGTGCCTGGCCTTCAAGAAAGTATTTCTCACCTTCCATTTCTAATGAAACATAAAGAAATCAATAATAATTCTACTGATATCCCTCAGTAGTATTGAAGATGTGGGAAGAGAACACACACATAACTCCATAAACTTACCACAGTGCAGTTGCACATTCTACTCCTAAAAACCTGAAATCCAAACAACTGACAGCCAACACGTTCTCTCTCCCTCTCTCTCTGTCTCTCTCCTTCCCTCTCTCTTTTTCTCTCTCTCTCAAACGTACCACCATATTTCAAATACCCACTCACATCCTAGGAAAAGTACTATCAGCCCAATCTCCTATGTTTACTCCTAAAGATGCACAAACTGAGAATTAATATACATAATTATGACTTGATAATATTCAAGACTAGCAAATACTTTAAAATCAAATTTTTGACAACTATTTTATTGTAGCCTAATTCTTAAAAAATTGGTCAATCATGGTTACTTTCAGTACATTAAAAATGGCCAAATTCTGGTCACCCCAAGCCCCAAATATTCTAGATATATATATATA